>NW_027555847.1:486918223-487473223 GCF_003287225.1 Phascolarctos cinereus | reverse complement strand
TCTGGTCTTCCTGGCACATCCCACCCCTTTCAGCTCTTTTCCTCCTGACCCTCTCCCACACATCCTGGCTGTATTAGCTGGAATCCATTTAAAGCATTATACTTTCATATAATATTTTCATCTTAATTAGGAACTCGACCACCAAAACAAAAAATACTTCTCTGGTTGTTTTTGGGGGGTTTTTTTGCTAGGCAATGGGGTTAAGTGACTTGCCCAGGGTCACAGAGCTAGTAAGTGTTATGTGTCTGAGGCCGCATTTGAACTCAGGTCCTCCTGAATCCAGGGCGGGTGCTCTATCCACTGTGGCCATCTAGCTGCCCCACAAAAAAAAAAATCTTCTAACCCCAAAAGAACAAATCTCCAAACACAAGCCATAAAGTTCATAAGATCATGGTCTTACAGTGGCCATTTAATCCCACCCACTCATTTTTTAGTTGAGGAAACTGGGACCCAAGAAGGTTAAGGGATTGCTCCTATTGAAGGCCCTGTCAAAAGGTGGCATCATAGAAGAAAAGCAGAAACATGGTTATGGCTAAGTATGAGAAGCATGGGTATGAAAAAGAAAGGACAGGGAAAAAGAAAGCAAAGAAGGAGAGGGAGAAAAAGGAGAGGTAGCCGAGTATCTGGATCATCAACAAGAATTATGGAAATTTCTCTGTTAAAGACTTTTACTGAAAACATCACAACTGAGAATCTCTTGCTCATTGTTCTAGTGACTTACTGTTGGGTTAAAATGCACTCGGGCAAGTGGACATGTGGAACTTGAACTAATTACAGGTGCTCTTTAACATATGGTCACTGGAGAGCACATATCTGATCAATTAGAGCAATGGTAGAAAAACACCTGCCACAGGTGATGTATAGTCCGACTAGGGGGTTAGAGGCTTTAAAAAATAAACAGAAATCTGAGTGACTGGGTAAACAATGATTAAAATTGGAGGTGTGCCACGCTTTCTTTTAAAGGCATTCCTAAAACTTTTAATAAGTGCTATCATATTCTGAATGCACTAGATAAATTTACTCTTGAAAGAATACTATGGGGAAAAACATTCTTAAAGTGGACAATCCTTTCATAATAGGAATAACAGCCCCCTAATATATTTGTTTCATAAATTTATACTTTCACATATGGTTTAAACTTAAAGAAATATCTGTATCATAAATACAAGTCCCAAGGACCCAGGCCTACCACCAGCACTCGGTGCTAGATGAATGAATGAATAAGCATTTCAGTATTTACTTTCAGTGTGGTCTTTAATCTCAATGTGGTTCATACTCAAAGATTTTGAATCCTGTGAAATCAATGAGGCCAGTGCACAGCTCATAGGTAGAAGTCATAAAAATATGGACATTCACACAAGTAAAGTATAACTTTGTTCAAAACCTAAATTCACAACAGCAATAAATCTATGTTAAATATAAACAAAAGGAAGTCAAGAAAAAAGCAGGACAATTTTGATAATACCAGATAAATATCAATGTATATTTTTTGCTTTGTACTTAATAAAATGGTAAATAAGTTTACAAATATGTATAATCACTGAATCTGTTTTGAAACATGCTTTAATTTATTTTCTTTTGTTTCTGTGAACATATTTGAATTCTAACACTTGTCAAAGAAGTGAAAGGGAAATTAATTTTAAAAATTAGTTTGGAACTTAAACTGTAATCAAAATGTTTTAATTTTTTTAAATTAATTAGCTAATTTATTTTTAGTTTTCAACATTCAATTCCATAAGCTTGAGTTTTAAATTTTCTCCTCCTTGCTCCCCGCCTCCCTGCCTCAAGACAGTGAGCAATCTGATATAGGTTCTACATATACATTCCTATTAAACATATTTTCACATTAGTCGTGTTATAAAGAAGAATTAGAACCAATAGGAGGAACCACAAGAAAGAAGAAATAAAACAAAACAGAAGAAAAAAAAAGAGCAAATTGTATGCTTCGATCTGCATTCAAACTCTATAGTTCTTTCTCTGGATGTCGCTAGCATTTTCCATCATGAGACTTTTGGAGATGTCTCAGATCCTTACATTACTGAGAAGGGCTAAGTCTATCAAAGTTAGTCATCATACAACTTGGCTGCTATTGTGTACAACATTCTTCTGGTTCTGCTTACTTCACTCAGCATCAGGCCATAGAAGTCTTTCCAGGTTTTTCTGAAGTCTGCTTGCTCATCATTTCTTGTAGCACAATAGTATTCCATTACATTCATATACCACAACTTGTTCAGCCATTCCCCAATTGATGGGCATCCCCTCAATTTCCAATTCTTTGCCACCACAGAAAGAGCTGCGATAAATAAAAAATTTAATTTAAAAAAAAATTAATTCTCCCAACCCAACATTCTAAACACTGTTATTGTGCTGAAAAATTGAGAAGTCATCAAAATTTTGTCTTTGCTACCTTCACAGGGTTCCATTCATTGCCCTATTTTCAAGTCCTATGCCCTTGGCAGACCCCTACTCATACCATAGTCCTAATTTGTTCTCAGCTATCTGTCAACTAACTATTTTCACGGAAGAAGCACAGAATATTGGAGTTCAAAGGAACCTTGAAGATTTTATTTGATCCTTATTGGTGAAACTTAAACTAGAAAACTGAACTGATTTGTCCAAGTTCTGAATCTTTCTAATGGTGGAATTTCAGACACTCTGAATGGAAAGTTGGAAGGTTTGCCACTCCCTCAAATCAACCGGGTAGGGCCCTTAAGATCTGGTTACTCATATGCTGATTTCATTGAAGTCCTGACAGTTTTTGCTTTTCATCCTCTCCCTTTCTATAGTCTCTCTTCTACTCCAGCCTTTTTTCACCTCCTGCTTGTGTTTCTACAAGAGATTTCTTGATGGTTTCCCTGCATATACTCAGTCTATTCTATACATGCTGCTAGAATATTCTTTCTCTTAAACTATTTCCTACATTTCCTGCTCATGCTCAAGAAGTTTTCATTTAAATAGCATTTTACTGTTTGCAAAGCACCTTATATGCATTACCTCAACTGATCCTCAAAATTCTGAGAGATGATGCACATATTAATACTTTCATCATATACATAAATATAGCATACACATATATGCACATGTATATACAAACACATATGAATACATATACATGTGAGGAAAATGAGGCTAAAAGAGGTTGACTTTTTCTTATTTATCCTGTCTTATCTTCTAGTCCAGGGGTGGGGAACCTATGGCCTGGAGGCCACAAGTGGCCTTCTAGGTCCTTGGGTTTAGCCTTTTGACTGAGTCCAAGTTTTACAAAACAAATCCTTTTATTAAGAGGATTTGTTCTGAGAAGTTTGGATTCAGAGTCCAAGTTTTATAAAACAAATCCTTTTATTAAAAGGATTTGTTCTGAGAAGTTTGGATTCAGTCAAACGGCCACACCCAAGTGCCTAGGAGGCCACATGTGGCCTCGAGGCCACAGGTTCCCCACCCCTGTTTTGTCCCTCCACATTCTAGTCAGAGCAATTTCCTTACTGTCCCCAATACAATCTTGTTTATTCTTACTGCTGTGCTCCGGTTAAAATGCCCATCTGCTTTTTTTCTTGACCAATCCATATCTATGACTTCCTTCAAGAATTTACCAAATAAATTTTTTCAAGGAATTTTCCTGGCCAAGTTCACCCTACACTGATCAATTCCTTGCTATGTGTTCCATAGTAGCTAAGAAGATAGACTACTTAGTTTGTATTTTGCTTCTGTTTTTTCCTTCAAATAAAATGGGAAATATAGAAATTTGGGAAATTGCTGGAAAAGATAGGGAAAAGATGGCAAAAATACAGGAAAAAAAAAGTTGGGGAGTAGAAATGCACAATAAGTGGGGAGATAAATAGAGAACAGAGCTCTCTTCAAGAAGTTCAAGGTACCAGATCTAGATAAACTGTATCTTGGGGTACCAAAAGAACCAGCAGGTGTGATTACTGAGCTGTAGATTGTAGTCTTGGAAAAATATTTGAGGGGCCTGTAAGAAAGACAAATGACTTGATTTTCCAAAAATGGAAGAGTTGGTAAACAATAGACTTTGATTCCTACCAAATTCTAGAATGTATTATTAAAGGAATCTTTAGTGACCATCTAGAAAAGGAAGTAATGATCACAAAGTGCCAAGATGACTTCATAAAAAAATAGATCATAACAGGCAAACTTCAATTTTCTTTTTTATAGAGCTTAGTAACTGGTAGGAGTCTACTAGTAGAGCAGGAGAATGTTGTTTAGCAAAGTAGTCAGCAGCCTCTTGTCCTATTCTTTGGACAGACCTTATATCTCTTCTGAACTCCAGGCCCACATATCCAACTGCTTACAACAAACCTCCACCTTGATGTCCCACTGTTACCCCCTCTCAAAATTTTATCTTTCTTTAAAGTTTAACTCATTTTATCTCCTGAAGGAAACTTTCTCTGACGGCCTCCTCCCTTAGGTACAAATCATCTTATATTTACTTCACCTGTGAATCTCAAACTCTAAAACTCAGCTTATTATCTTTCCCACAAAACCTGCCCCTTCTTTGACTTTGCTATTCTGTCAGTGGCAGTATTAATTATCTAAAACCTTGATGTTATCTTTGATTCTTCCATTACCTCACCTCTCTTAGCCAAGATGCCATTAATTCCTCCTGATTTCACCTATAAAACATCTTTCGCAACCATCCCGTTCCTTCTACTCCTGCCTCAGCCCTAGTAGGGGCTATCTTACCTACCTGGACTATTGCCAATAGCCTTTTGATAAGGCTTCCTGACTCCAATCTTCCACTCCTCTTTCATATTCATCAGACTATGTTCTTTATTCAAAGATATGATTACGTCACTCCTCTGATCAAAAATCTTCAGCAATCTCCTATTGCCTACTGACTGATATTCATACTTGGTTTTTTTTTTTGGCCTGGCATTCAAAGACCTCTATAGCCTGACAACACTCTACCTTTCTCCCCTGAGATCACATTATGTTTTTTCCATGTATTTCCTGCTGCAACCAAACTGCATTACTTCCTGTTCTTTGAACTTTCCCATCTTCATGAATTGGCTCATGTTATTCCTTATGTCTGGCATTTCTTCTCTCCCTTTTTGCCTGCTGAATTCCTACTCATCCTTCAAAGTTCAACTTAAATTCTTTCTCGCCCAAGAAGTTTTTCTAATTTTTCTTCTTAGTAATAATCTGCCCCCAAGAGCACCTTTCTGTAATCCTTTATAATGCATTTACAAAGTATTTTGTGTTGCAGTTATTTGCTTTTGGATTCTTATCTCCCTAGTGATAAGCTCTAGGAGGAAAGATAGACTTTATATAAACTTTGGATCACCCCTGGTGACTGACATAACTTTCTGCACACAATAGCTGCTTAATATTTGTTAATTACTAAAAGGTTCCAGGAGGGTGTATTCGGTGTTCTTATATGTATATAGTTCATTGATCAAGTAGTTTGGGACTGAAGGCACAGAGAAAACCTAAAAGAAAATGGTTGTGATGAATTTGTGTCCCAGGAAAGCAAAAACTGTATACTTGATTCTATCTTCTGAGTCATTATTTCCCCTTTGAGGTGTGCTGGTAGAAACTAGTAACATAGCAGAAAAGATTATTTCTCAATTCTCCTCGAATTCTAAGATTCTGTGATCTCCTTTGATATAAGTTTGACCTGCTATATGACTGATGAATTTTCATGAAATAAGATACGAAAGGCTAAAAAGAATCTTTTTGCCTGGGAGATCTTTTCTGAAGCATGTCTTATTCTAAGAACAATTTATCTTTTTGTACTGTCTAATGTTTCCCCAACACGTGATGGAACCATAAACTGGGCCCTTTGCTTTTAGGGGATCTCTGCAGAGATTATCTGTCCAGGACTTTTGATTCTAGATACCCTGGACTGCAAGATCCTAGAGAAATTTGGCAAGATAAATGTATAGCTGATTTTTTATAATTTTGCAGTTTTTCATTTGTTGATTGTTTGACTGTTTTTGAATACTAATACCTTTTATAATATTGAAATCTGTATAAGTATTGATATACTGTTGCCTGATACTGATAACCTGATGCTGATACTATTTTGTACTACTGAATCTTATGTAAATAATGATATTGTTTCATGTGAGAAATCTGGAATTACTAGATTGCTACTTCGTAGTAGAAATGTTCATGCTCTTTTAGCATTTAGAGAGACAGTGCCCTGAGATGTATTTGGAGCATGCCTAGATTGTCCACCACTCTGTGTCCACCACTATGGGGGTTGGATTTTAAAGACACTCTTTCTGCCTCATCTTATTTCCTGCACAGAGAGCGAAGGTCACAGCTCATCCCCAGCAGAGTGGAGAGGGGAAGGACTTCCTCTGCTCTCCTCTTTTACTCCCAGTTACATTCACTCTGAGTCAATCAGGACCCAAACAATGATTAACTGGCACATGGTCTGGGACCTATTGTTGGCCAATCAACGAGAGAGAGCCAATGATTTGGCTTTAATGTGCAGTCCTTAAGGAAAAAAAAGGTTTCAGGGGTCAAAATTTAATGCAGAGCACCTGCATTTAAGGGTGTAATGCCCTATATTAGCAAAGGGAATGGAAAGAAAGAGAGAAAAAATTAATTAATATTAATGTTATTAATGTTAATATATTATTATATAAATCTATATAAAGGAAGGAAGAAGGAAAGAAAGAAGGAAAGAAAGAAGGAAAAGAAAGAAAGAAAGAAAGAAGGAAAGAAAGAAAGAAAGAAAGAAAGAAAGAAAGAAAGAAAGAAAGAAAGAAAGAAAGAAAGAAAGAAAGAAAGAAAGAAAGGAGGGAGGAAGGGAAGGGAGGGAGGAAAGGCAGGGAGGAAGGAAGGAAGGAGGAAGGAAGGAAGGAAGGAAGGAAGGAAGGAAGGAAGGAAGGAAGGAAGGAACTGTGTTGCCCAACCTTCTAGTTCCAGTTGGATCCCTAGCCGGGCAGTTTCTGTTTTCTACTCACAGAGGTTGTTGTTTTGTCCTTCATTCTAGAAGAGGACCATGACATCAGAGAGGTGATGCCATGACATGCAAGTGAATTGGATTTAAGTGAGAGAGGTCTGTGCAAAGTCACCAGCCTCACTTTCTTCCCCAGAGCCATCTAGGTCTAGTGGTAAGATATAGATCAGGATGACTGGAGATGGCCCTGGATGCAGTGAGAGACATTGGCCTTTTTAAGAGAAGGTCTTTAACATGTCTCAGTTCACTGAGGCAATAACCCATTCCTGTGATTAAGGCTAGGTAAGAAATGAGGCAGAGAATGGCCTCCTTACCTAGTCAAAAGAAAAAAATCAATCTGGCAGGGGAAAGACCCTCAGTGTTTCTGGCCAAAACAGAAACAATTGCTGTTTACATTCACTCTGGGCCATGCACATATACATCAAGGGAAAAAAAAAAAACAAAAGGGAATGTAGCAAAAATTTTAAAGAAAAAGCATCGTTTGAAAGAGATGTGACAAGACATCCCCATCCTATCACTTTGCAAAGAGGTGAGAGGTCCACAAGTGTACATTGCACAAATTTTTAGACATTTCAATGTATTGCTCAGCTATACAGATTTTTTCCCTCTTTTTTTCTTTAAAAAATACTACTTATTGTATGGGATGGTTCTCTGAAAGAGTGAAGGAAAGGTATACTGAGGAAAATTATGATAATATTTTAAAAAACAAAAGATATCAATAAATACCTTAAAAAAGTTGTCTTCCTATTTCAGAAATATCCGTATAGAGCTTCCCTGACCATGTGGAGCATTCCCTAAAGGGATTTAGAACCTAGGGTTGACTGACTCCTTAGGTGAGAAACCAGACTAACTTGGCTTGGTGTCTGCAATCAAACCTAGACCTGATGGAGATGGGATACTTCACCTTTTCCCTTTTCCACTACCACCATCTCCACCTACCCAACTCTTACACCTATGTGGAAAAGAAGATTAATGGGGGCGTGGGATAACTTGGATGTGCCAAGTGTGGAAAATAGTGTCTCAGAGGGTCATGAACCCAGTGACCTCCTGCTGTCTCTAGAAGAGCATTACACCAGAGATCCAGCAATACCTCTCCAGTGACTGAGACCTGTGTATATTCTTCTTTCTAAATCTCTCTTTCCTTGTTTCTTAATGTCTCTGGATATCTGAGCATAAGCCTTATGCCTAATGTTGTGTGAGAAATGTTCCCACAACTAAGACCTATTGCTTTTATAGTGGAGTTCCTGATCAACTTGATGAGCTATAGGGAAAATTGTTTTGAGTTTATCTCCTTGATTGGGATGAATTTATAGGCTTGGGCTATGATGAATCAATTGGGAATGAATTGGGTGGCTCTAACACTTATGGGTCAGAGCCACCCTCTTTGAATTTACCTATAAAAATGAGGCTCAGTTGAAAATGAGGATCTTTTAAAAAGAGCTCCAGAAGAACTAAAAACAAATTTAGATGCTGAGAAAAGTTTTCCTCCCTGGGAACTGCCATTGTTTGCTTTAGGGCAAATATATACATACATACATACATACATATATATATACACACACACACACACACACACACACACACACACACACATATGAGTTGCATTTACTTTTATCCACACACACCAAGAAGAGAATTCCTGGAATCCAAATTTTTGGTTCAAGCCTTGGAAAGGGAAGTGGTATAAGCCCTGTGACAAGAGTATTTTTGGCTCAGGCTTCTTGCTGCAACAGTGATAAGAGAAAGACTGTAACGGGAATGAAACTCTAGCTCATACTTCTTGTCACCACTATGATAAGAAGACTGCCCCAGTCTCTATTTTGAGCTTCCAAACATTGTTCCTGAAAGCTAGAAGGTCACAGCACCTGCAGAATTAAGGTTGGGAAACAACTCACAGCTCCAATTTTGACCAGAGAGTGAGTGTCCTTATTTTCCCCTTTTTGTTTCTTATTTCTAGACATGTATACCCTTGTCTTTCCTTCTTGCTTTCTATAAAATTCTATTTTCCTATGTTGCCTATGTATGTAGAATGTGATACACTCTACATAAGGTTGCTTAAGCTGATGCTCTAGGCTCACTGACTTTTGTACACAGTTGAGCCTGCACTCTAAGAATAATAATTTTTAAAAATTAATAGTTACCTATCTCTGCATCATTGATTTAATGATTGATAGCAGTATCTAATCAATGGACTCACAGATAATTTTTATCTCAGCTCTTAGCTCAAGATATGGCAGTACTGCAGAGGGTAACCACATAGACAAATAGTGATAGTCTCAATCCCAAACTTCAGCCATCTAGAGAGAGGTGGATAATACCTGAGCTACCACCAGCCTTGGACTACCTCTGTAGCAACCCCAGGTTTGAGAATTTGGGGATCCAGCCTCCCAAATAAGAGGCCATTGGGGCAGAGAACAAATATGATCCCTGACTTGGCAGCAAGGAACTAAAACCACCGCATGGGAAAGTAAAAGATGTGGATTTTGCCTTGTCTTATTTTCATGAATTATTTGGATACTGCAGATCTGATGGGAGGAAGGTTGTCTCAAATAATCTCAAATTTATTAATTTTCTAGGATTATTCCAAGATCTTAAAGTAGAGCTAAAAGGCTAGAGTCCCATACACTTTTCTAGGGTGAAAGAAGGATTCTCTAGAATGTTTGGGGGAATTGCCTAATATTTTCCTTCTGGGAGAGTCCAAGCTCTCAGGGTGGTATTATAAAGCTACAGGCCCATACAGTATGTACCCCCAGGATAAAAATGGTACAATCTACAATGTTGGAGGGTTTATCAGTCTAACAGTCACAAGTTTATTTCCCTGCTGAGGACAGTCCAAACCACAAGTTTGGTTCTCTGACTCTAAGGAACCGTACAGGGCCTTGGAGATAAGTAGGATTGGAGAGGGAGGAGAATTGTCTTGATTATTTTTATGCTACTGTGAGCCTTTTTTGTATTTTCTGAATTTGCTGTGGTGGGATAAGATAAAGATTAAAGATAAAATAAAGAACCTGATATTCCTTGAAGCCCTGAGTGCTTTAACAGGAGCTAGGGACCCTTTAACCCACAACTATAGAGATATGGATATGAGTTAAATATTTCCCAGAGCTAATTCTCAAACCAGGGAGGTCTTTCCCCTTTTGGGGGCTTTCCTGGAAGATAAGTCTAATATGTATAAGCCCATAGCTTAGGGTACTGGATCACATGATATTCAGTTTGATTTTTTTGTGAAATTATCTTAAGTCTTGAATCATCTGCAACATATCTGGATACATTTGTATAGTACTTTACAGGGTTTTCTTCATTTTTCAATCAATTTTTCAATCATGTCCAACTTTTCATGATCCTATTTGGATTTTTCTTGGCAAAGATACTAGAGTGGCTTCCCATTTCCTTCTCTAGCTCATTTGACAGATGAGGAAACTGAGGCAAACAGGGTTAAGTGACTTGCCCAGGGTCACACAGCCGGTGTCTGAAGCCAGGTTTGAACTCAGGAAGAGTCTTCCTGACTCCAAGCCTGGCACTGTACTCACTGTGCCATTTAGCTGCCCCACTTTAGAGTTTACAAAGTGTCAAATCTTGATTTCTGCCACCAGGCACAGTCTAGGGACAGGCAATTGAGCTCTGGTATAGAGGATCAGGTTGTAAAATCATTGGATTGCAAATCATAAGACCATAGATTAAAACTGGCAGAGACCTTAGGCATCATTGAATCCAACCTCTTCCTTTTACACATAAGGAAATTGAGTCCCAGAGAGGTTAAGTAACTTGTCAAAGGTCACACTAATTGTTTGAGACAGGATTTGAATTCAGTATTTATGAAGTTCTTACTACATGTGAGGCTCTGTACTAAGTGATGGAAATACAAAGAATGGCAAAAACAAACAAACAAACAAAAACGACTCAGCATCTTTGCCCTCAAGGAACATGCAAACAACTATAGACATAAAGGATGCATACAGTATAAATAGGAGATGAACTCAAGAGGAAGGCAGTGGAAGAAACAGGAAACCTCTTGCAGTGGTATTTGAGCTGTCTTTTTTTTTTGCAATATACATTATTATTATTTATTAATTTATTGTTATTTTCAGAACACGTAATACAATAGAAATATAGCTGAATATATCTCTGAAAGACCTCTTCACAGTCTCAGACATTGCTGGAACAATGATTTTTTGTCACTCTGAATGGTACCAAGTGCGGCCACAAGCTATTGGATACCTAAGGGAGTGATGTAGACACTATCCCTGCCTATTTCCCTGCCAGTTAGCATACAGGGAAAGAGAAACAAAGATCTGTCCACAGCAGGGAAGTTTCTCTTCAGGAATCTACTCAGGTGACAAAAAGTGCTCTTCTTAAGTTCTAGAGGATTGCCTCAGTCTTATTTTCACTCTGAGCAACTTAAGGGAAACTAGGTGGCAGAATATATAGATTGCTAGGCCTAGAGTCAGGAAGACTCATCGTCTTGAGTTCAAACCTGGCCCCAGATTCTTACTAGCTATGTGACCGTGGGCAAGTCACTCAACCCTGCTTGTCTCAGTTTCTTGAACTGAGTCTTGAAGGAAGCCAGCGAAACCTAGAGGCAAAGGTGAGGAGGGAGAGCATGCCAGGCATGAAAAGGCGTGGAGTTTGGAGATGGACAGCGAGGTGTGAGGAATAGCAAAGAAGACAGTGATCCTGGATCATACGATATGTGGAGGGGATTAATGTGTAAGAAGACCAGAAAAGTGGGAAGGGGCCAGGTTACCAAGTGATTTAAAAGCCAAATAGAGGATTTTATCTTGATACTTGTGTTTATTGAGGGAGGCAACAGGGTCAAATTTGTGCTTTAGGAAGATCATTTTGGCAACTAGATGGAAGACAGACTTGATTGGGCAGAATCTTGAGGCAGAGAGACCAACCAACAGGTTCTTATAATAGTTCAGGCAAGAGGTGAAATGGTCCTATACCAGAAATATATAAGAGATGTTATGAAGGTAGAAATTACAAGATTTGTCATCAGATTGGATATATGAGGGATGAATCAAGGGTGATACTAAGTTGCAAGCTTCAGTGACTGAAAGGATGGTGGAACCTTCAATAGAAACAGGGAATTTAGATAAAGGGGAGAGTTTTGGAGGTGGGTGGGTGGATGGGAAGGATATGAGTTCTGTTTTGGACAGGTGAAGTTTGAAATATATGGAGCATCTAGCTTTAGATGTCCAATAAGCAGTTGTTGATATGAGACTGGAGGTCAGAGGAGAGTTTAGGGCTGGATAAGGAAATCTGAGAATCATCTTCATATATATATATATATAAAACAAAACATAACATAACATTATATAATTATACATAATTATATATTACATGCATATTTTTTTTTGGAGAGCCAGATGGTAAATATTTGCCAGCATAGCGATGACTACAGACCAAGTGTTTGGGACATATCATTGTTTATATATCTTCTTTGCTATATTCTGGGTCTAGACTCTGGAACACAGGCCTGCACTGTGAAATCAACTGGCTATATTGGCATACCCCTAGAGACAAAACTCTTGATTAACTGAGACAATGCCGAGCTCAAAGCTGAACCTTAACCTTACCTAAGTAAGGGACTTCAGTTTGTGGTAGAATCTTGGGAGAGGAATTTCAGAGACACATAGAAAGAAGAGTCTCAGGAAGGTGGTCAAGAGAGACTTTGAATGTTGGACTAGAGTACTTGGAGACACGCACGTGTACAGCGACCAGCCCCATTATGTTCCTTAACTTTAAATCTTGAAATTCTAGAGGCTCCTGAGAGGGGATCTCCCCTAGCTAAGACCGTTCCTTCATCTTGGTTTGAGCTAAAATCTTATTTCCTTCCCACCTGAAGAGCTGATTTATTTTGGCATATTTTAATCTAATCCCCCATTTCTGTTTGCTGTTTTGCTTAGATAAATGAATTAACTATTCACTGTTTTTTATGGTCTTTTGTATAAGGAACTACATACCCTCTCCCTTAAAGAAGATCAGAGAATTCATTTTCCTTTTAAATACAGCCTAATAATCCTACACTAGACATTTTTGAGAGGTGGCAGATGGATATATTTTAGCTTGATACTTCTAAATATAGTAAATATTACCTAGCTTCTAATAGCACCAAATCTTGCCTCTCCTTCTTTCTAACTAGCATGCTGGTCCTGCTCCTACTCTTGGCAAAGGTGAGCCAGACCTTAGATCATAAACAGTCCCACTCACATACCTTACATATATGTGTCATATATTTACCAAAAATAGTCTTATTCACTGTTTATTGAATTTGATTTATCATACTTGACTTTAAATGACTTTTGACTAGTCCCAACAAAAAAAATTGATCCTTAAAAGACAAAGATTTATCACTGCTGAGGATATTCAAAAGAAGATACTGCAGGTTCTGCAGGAATTTTGAGGAACACCAAAAGAAGAGTTCCAAATACATTCTGAGCTTTGTCAAAATAGATATAATAGCCTCCTAAGGTGACTGCTTTCAAGGGAATAACACTCATTTGGAAGTATAAGTTCTTTTGTTTATTTGTTGGCTTATTCATTCATTCATTTCTTTGTTTATTTTAAGATGTATTACTCATGGTATTTGAAATACAAGGGAAATTTGAAAGGCATTTTTTTGTCTTTGGATGGTTGAAAACAATGCATCTCTCCATAAATAATGCCACTGGAACATTAATAACAATAAAATATTTTCAAGTTCTGTTTCAGATTATCTAAGAACGTTTCTTCTTTCAGCTAGGTGATGTTAGGCTAAGTAAATGTGCTAAGTTCCATGACCTTCTGAAGACCAATAAGCTGAAGAAGATATTAATAATGCAAAAGAGATTGTGTGGGAGGTGATCTAGGCCCTTATTTCTAGAAGATCGATGTATAGAAGACAGTATTTCCAATAGCTTTCCTCCACTCCACCAGAAATCAAGCCATTTGGATAATTCCCCAAATTCGTCTTCTCACTGTTGCTTTCACGAAGAGAGGTTGTGGCACAATGGAAAGAGCATCAAACTAGGTGTCAGGAGACCTCAATTCCTGTCTAGGTCCACCACCTTGAGCAAATCATTTTAACTCTTTGGATCTCACTTTTCTTGTGTGTAAAATTGCAACTCTAAAATTCTATGAAAGCAAAATAGCAAAGAAAGAATAAAATAATGTTGTCAACTGTCTAAAAACATTTCCACCAAAATGCTATTTTTTAAATACAAGTAATGCTTTTCTTCATTTTTTAGCAGTGGTAATAATTGGAGTTCTGACACTATAATATTCCAGAATTAGTAAAGGACTCAATTATCTATAGAAAAGTTTACTAGGGGGGCAGCTAGGTGGCACAGTGGATAGAACTCTGGCCTCGGAGTCAGAAGGACCTGAGTTCAAATGTGACCTCAGACACATGATATTCACTAGCTGTGTGACCCTGGGCAAGTCACTTCACCCCAAGGGCCTAGCAAAAAGAAAAAAAAAGAGAAGAAAAGTTTACTAGGGCATTACTGGAACATTAGTATTTCCTGTACCTGGAATTCCCTCCCTCCTTACCTTTACTTTATAGAGTCCCCATCTTTCTGTAAGATGATACTCAAATGCCACCCTTTGTGTGAATCTTCTCCTGATCCCTTAACTCCTCATGCCTTCCTTCCTGCTGTATCTTGTACTTAACTACTTTGTATATATTTAACATTTATTAACTTTATATACATATATACGTATATGTACTTGTCTCAGAGATTATTTTATCCTTTGTATTTTTATCTCCAGTACCTAGCAAGGTGGTTGGCACATGGTAGATGTTTAATAAATATTTGATGAATTGATTTTATAGTAAAATTATTCCCAATAATAATAGTGAATAAATTCATTGTTTTCTATATTACCTGCCTTTAATTCTATACTTACTGGAGGTTAAAAAAAAACAACCACAACCAAAAACAGAATAAAACAAAAACCTTAAACCACATCTTTTCCAAATGTACAAGCCTCTGAAAAATTTATTGGCAGAAACATTTTTGCATTTCTTCTTTAGTCTAGGTTCTGATCAGCTACAAGTTTTAGCTGATGTAGACTATCCTTATGAAAAAGATACAGTGTCTCCTTCAAGCTGCTGTTGTGTGATGCCTTTGTTTTCCTCTCTTAGCTGGATGTGCCCTTTGTTTTCATTTGGACAGACATTTGCATGGCTATGATATTCAGCTTTCATTAGGACCCTTGGAGTGTTTCTCTTGAAATAAAGCAATATTTTGAAGACTGCTTCTTTGCCCTCAATATTTTAACTTGTTACTCCTGCTACAAACTCTGTTATTAATTTGAGACATATGTAAAATGTAATCAAAGCTTTATGAGGAATGTGAGTTGAGTGTATGAAATTCTTCTTTAAAAAGAAATAGTAGTGGCAGCTAGGTGGTGCAGTGGGTAGAGCACCGGCTCTGAAGTCAGGAGGACCTGAGTTCAAATATGGTCTCAGACCAAACACTTAACACGTATGAGCTGTGTGACCCTGGGCAAGTCACTTAACCCCAGTTGCCTAAAAATAAAAACAAATAATAAAAGAATAGCTGTTGGTGGGGGTACATTTTCATCACATACTATGAATTACTGTTAGCAAGATGATCTGAAGACTTATCTTTGAGAGTAAAGTAGCAATTTTGCCATATTTGCTAGGCAGCATTTTGGTATTGTCTCCAGCCACAATATCTTTAGGTACTCCAGAAGTAACGCAGGGGTGAACCAGAAACAAACATTGAAAAGATCTTAAGTTAGTCTACAGAAAACTTTTGAAGTGGACTTTTGTTATCAATCAAAATGCACTCTGCAATACAGTACAGCATTATTTAACAATAAAAAGTAAGGCTGTGCAACCATAAATGTGTTGCCTTTAAAAAAAATAGAAAATGGCAAATCAAAGTCTAGTCGCTGTACTTCAACTGTTTGGGATATTTTCAAATATTGTGTTATATATGTATGTGTGTATATATATATATATATATACATACACACATATATATCCATATACATGTGTGTATATGCTTATATCACATATATATGTATGTGTGTATATACCTATATTATACATGTGCGTTTGTGAGGGTGTGTACACATACACATACATAAGAAAGATCTATCAATCTTTAGAGGTCTAGATATATCTAGAGATGGATATATCGATGAATCAATCTCCCTTCTTATGCAAATGATTCACACTTGAAACATTTTACGTATGTTTCCATATATCCATGTATATATGTATGTATACACATGTTTATACATATATATTGATGCCTACCTCTCTGGTAGTCAGATTTTAGGCAATTCCAGCTACCCATAATATAGCTGAAAACCTATAAGTAAGGCAGCAAGAGAAATTAATGATCACAAAGGTTTAACTCCAACTGAGAAGGTAGAGTTCCCCTTAAGCCTTTAACTAGAAGTTGACTTAGAAATGTGCATAAAATGCAATTATTGATTCAATATCTTAGAAGTCTGATTCCATTCAGTTGTTTTTAGATTTAGGGAACAGTAATTTAGAAATAACATGAGAAGTTCCCAGACAGGGATTCTTTATCCATGAAGAACAAACATTTTTAATGATTTTTGATAACTATATTTCAATATAACTGCTTTTCTTTATAATCCTATGCATTTAAAAACATTCTAAGAAAGGGTCTATAAGAGATCCATGACACAAAAAAAGATTAAGAATGCCTATTCTAGGGGCAGACACACTAAAAAGCAGTATGAAATGACAGCTGCAAAAAGAAAGGAAAATAGCACTATAAAAATCAGGCAAAGTGTATTAGTATAGCATAAGATCAAGCCACCATATATCACTCAGTAGGGAGTAATAGTTTATACATTACAGTATAAACAGGGGAGGGAAATGAACTGATAATAATAATAATTGATATTCACATAATATTTTAAAGCTTTCAAAGTGTTTTACATATGTAATAGGTGAGGGCCCAGACTTAAGAATCTGCTCTGATTTGTCCCTCTTGGTGGGTTACACAAAGAATTTACCTATATAACCTGCTGACTGCTGCTCATCTAACATGTGGAACTTTGAGCCAGTATCAAAGCATGAGTGAATAGGCCCTAGTCAGGAGGGGTGAGGAACCTGCAGCCTTGAGGCCACATGTGGCTTTCTAGGACTTCAAATGCAGCCCTTTGACTGAATCCAAACTTCATAGAACAAATCCCCTTAATAAAAGGATTTGTTCTGTAAAATTTGGACTGTCAAAAGGCTGCACCTGAGGACCTAGAAGCCCACATGTGGCCTAGAGTCCACAGGTTCCCCACCCCTGAGGTGCATAAGTAAGTGACTGTGATTATGAAATATCTTCTAGTTGACTGAGAAGCTGGAAGGACAAATAATTCAGTAGAGACTGAGCCAAAATTTTGTACATATAAAAGGTTTGAGAGGACAATTCCCTCTCAAGGCCACTTTTGATTAAGAAGTCCTATGAGCCACCGTTCCCTATTTGGCCTCCATCTATCTCTATGCATACGGTGCTTCTGCTGTGTTACTTCATTCCTAGGTGACTAAATATCTTGACGTAAGAGAAGAATGCCTCCTAAGACAGGAAAAGCCTGAGTATCTTGAAATGGGAGCACCCAGGTTCCCCAGGAGACCAGGAAATCCGCCAAAGCCATCAAAGAGATATTGCTGACAATTGGAGCCAGTAGCAGCAGTAGCAGCAGAGTGGGTAAAGCAACCCAGGAGCCTAGCAAAGCCTAGCAAGGGACCTTCCCAGCTGAGCAAGGAAGTAATGTGTCTGTTGGTAACACTACACCCAGAAGTTGTGTAACTGATGGGAATGCTGAGAAAGCAATCAAAGAACTTTCGAAGACAAAAGGAACCTCTTTATCTAACATATTCTCTTGCTTTCAGTTTAAAATCTTACTTTTTCCATATATCTCAATGCAAAAAACTTTTCTAAAAACGAACCATGAATGATATACATATGGATGTACATCTTTGCTTGATGCACCCTAATTTTCACAGTTTGCAATATGAAGCTTGAAAACACTAAAAAGCAATGCCCTTTAGCCCACTTGTCAAATTCTAACTCTGTTCCATATGCATACTCCAGAGACACCATGGAGGAATCATATCAGGATTCAACACAGATCCCCAAAGTCTGCAGTTACCACAAGCGTGTGTTTCTTGAAACTTGGCAGACTCCAGATACAGAAAACTAATGGAAGAATGGATAGATTCTAGGGTTGATCTTAAGGGGTCAAGAAGAACAAGTAGGAATACAGAAAGGGAGCTAGGCAAAAGGAAGAGTGGGGTGCTATAGTGGAATGTTTTGATACAGAGGTTGAAAATCTTGAATCTAAATCAATTCCATGTAAATCAATTAATTTTAATTTAACAAACATTCACTAAAAATGCAGAAAAATATAATTCAAGGTAGAGTATGATAGGAACGATGTAGGGATCCAGATTGTGTGCTCTAGAAAACTTTGAGGAGGGGGAACCATTTAAAGCAGAGAGAAATCAGGAAGCCTTCATGTAGGAGACAGTACCTAAGGTTATCCTATAAGGAAATGGAGAATGCCAAAGGTAGAGATGAAAAGGGAATAGAGTACAGGTATGGAATTCAGCTTTTGTGAACGCACATATAACACCACAAATGGAATAGTCTCTTCTGATGTCTCCAAAATTTAACAAGAATGTTATAGTAGGACCTACAAAGTATAAACAGCCACCCTATTTCTTGGATTTGTCTAAATCACCCCAACCTGCTCCTATACTATCAGGTCTAATTTCCTAGAGACAGATCACTACCACATGGTTACATTCCCATTTTCTCAGGGTGATAGGGATAATCTTGCTGAAAGAAAATATACTTCCCATACTGATCATGATGGCTCTTTTAGAGCCATTGGATGAAAAACATCCAATTTGTTTTCTTTCCAAAATACAACCAATCATTGACAATAATGACACTTCGGGATCTTAAAAATAACCATTTACTTAATAATAATTCAGAAGAAGTAATAACATTATAGATAGTGCTATATTAAAGCAAATAAATGAAGGGAGGAAGGAAACAAGTGTTGATTAAGTGCTTACTGTATACTGTGCTGAATGCAAGCAAAAAGAAAAATAGCCTCTACCCTCAAGGAACTTACATTCTAATGGGGGAAGACAATGTACAAATAGGAGCTGAAAGGGGAGTGGGGTACCTAGTGCAGGGCATGGTTTTGAAGTCTGAAAGCCAAGAACAGGATTCCGAGGGGAATGAAGGCCAGCTTGGGACCCTCCACAAAATGGAGGCTCCAGGAGGAACTTAACAATGTGAGAAGGGAGCCTTACAGAGGGATATTCCAGGTTGAGAGCGCCTCACAGTAGGTTGGGTGTTTGAGGACAAGGACATATCTACATGTCTATCTACCTATCTACCTGTCTATCTATCTGTCTACACACACAGACAGATACACACACATATATAGATATGTGTATAGAAAGACAGACACAGAGACAGAGAAAGGATATATCACAATACACATAGAAACTAGAGCACATTCTTTCACTAATACACTCAATAGCTATAGCAAAGAGTGGACACACATACTTACAGGAACCTGGTAGAAAAACAAGAGGGAAGAAATTCGTTTGCTTAAGGTATCTCACAACTCTAGACTGCAAGCCTCAATGTTATTGGTCCATTCAGGAACATTTGGACCCATGAAACTGCTCCTCTACTCAGAGTTTGGCTGTTGATCCTCACCACCCAACTAGAAAATTTTTTTTTCTTCTCCACTTGAGTTTAGCTACTCTAGGTCTTTTCATCAAATAACCATCACCTCATAAAGGACTTGTAGAAAGTGTTAGAAATTGATATGGGAATATGTTTTGACTTCACATGTCATGTAAAAGGCTGCTGGGGGCCAGGATGAGCATCTTCCATCTGTCCCAAAGCAACCACTTCTATCTGTACCAGCACAAGACGACACCTTCCATCTCCTAATGCCAGCCCAGTCTTCCAAATAGGACATGGAGAACCTCTGCAGGAAAAAAGAGCAACCTTCCCTTCAGCTTCAGGTCTCCTATCTCCCACTGCCCTGTCCTTTGTGGGTAGAGGAGTGATATTCTCCACTCAGTGATGAACATTCTCACATCTGGTCATACTCTTCACATCTGAGCACCTCTACAGGCAGCTAGGTAGCACAGTGAATAGAGCTCTGGCCTTAAAGTCAGGAGGACCTGAGTTCAAATCCAACCTCAGACACTTGACTCTTACTAGCTGTGTGACCCTGGGCATGTCACTTAACTCTGATTGCCTCACCAAAAAGAAAAAAAGAAAAAGAAAAAAACACATCTGAGTAACTCTGTCTGAATAACTTCATGTCTGAACTCCTGTAGATCATCATCAAAACCCCACTCAACACCCTTTACCACTCAATTCCTCATTCCTATCACCTTCAACCTTTCTACCTCAAAATTTCATCCTAACTCCACCCAGCCCTTTCACTGTACCCTCTGGAATGCTGGTTTCATAGGCAAAAACACTGCCCCCTCCCATCTTAAATCTATACCTTTCCCACTCCTTCCACCTACTAGCCCTCACTGAAACCTGACTTTCCCCTGATGACACAGCCACTCTGGCCACCTCTCCAGTATTGGTTGTACCTGTATTCGTTCTACTTGGCTCACTGGTTGAGGTGAAGAAATTGGAATATTCCCTTTTCCCCATTGCCACTTCCAGGTTCTCTCCCTTTCTCCTTCACTCGGTAACCTCTCTTCCTCTGAGATTCATGCTATTCATATCTCCTACCCAATGAAAATCCTGGTAGATGTTATCTACAGACCCCCCCCCATCACTCTCCTTCCTTCCTCAATGAGTTCAATGCTCAGCTTACAATTTTTCTCCTTCCCAACTCTTGCCCTCATAATAGGGGACTTCAGTGTACATGTTGGTTCTCCCTCAAATGGCCTAAACACTCAGTTCCTCAATCTACTCTCCTCCCATGAGCTACTTCTCCATACCACCTCAGCCACACATAAAGATGGTCATACCCCTGATCTTGCTATCACCCACAAATGTACTACCTCCATGTTCAAGAATTCTGAAATCCCTTTATCTGACCATAATCTATTGGCTTTTTCCCTCTCCCTCAAGTTTCCCTTATATAACCATTCTCTTCATGCTACTATGACTTCCAAACCCTTGACCCTTCAATTGCCCCTCTCTCCTCTTCTCCCCATTCTTGAATCCTTAGTCCTCTTGTATTGCTGATTATGCCCAGCCAAATCTCAGCCTTGGATCACTCCCTCCATGCATCACCTTTACACCTATACGTGTACTGCTGAACAAAAGTGGAGAAAAATCACATAATTATTCTGTCTCCATCCACTACAAATTTATGTTACATAAGCTCAGCTGGGCCCTTACTATACCTACTATGCCTCCTATATCAATTCATTATCCCACTGTCCACAGCATCCCTCCTCAAACTTTCCATGACTCCATCTCTTCCCTTCAGCTGAGAACTTTGCCTCATATTTTACCAAAAAAAATTAAGGCAATTCACTGTGAACTCCCTATTCTCCCCTCTTCTTCATCCCTTATCATTCAGGTATCTTCTGCCACTTTCTTTTTCACTCCTGTTTTACATGATTAAGCGACCTTGCTCTTTACCAAGGCTAACCCCTTCACACGTTCAAGCAATCCCATTCTATCCAGTCTCCTCCAACGTATTGTCCCTTCTTTCATCCCCATTCACTTATTTGCAATCTACTGCCCATAAACATGCCCATGTCTCCCCTATCCTGAAAAAAAAAAACTCACTTGATCCTTCCATTCCCGCTATCATCCTATATCTCTTCTACCCGTTGGGGCTAAACTCCTCAAAAAGTCCCTCTACAATAGGTGTAGAATACAATACTCTACTTTTCTCTGTTCACTCTTTTCTTAAACCCTTACAATCTGACTTCTGACCTTTTCATTCTGCTGAAACTACTCTCTCTAAAGTTACTAATCATCCCATGTAGTCAAGGGAGGGTTTTCCTCATGGTGGGAGATCTGTATGTTTGGAGGCAGTGAGGAATAAGGAAACAGGGAAAAATCAAAGATGAGAGACCAAAAGAGAGAATGAGTGTTTGATAAGGCAAGCTGTCCTAAAGAAGACAATAGGGTACAAGTGGAGGTATTGGTTTGGATATATAGTAGGTTCATTTTACTCTGAAACTAGAGGTAAGCAGAAAAGAAAAGGTGAATATCTAAAGAGGTTCTCAGAAGGGGAGTTGAGAGAGAGCCTCAATCTTCTTAGTAAAGTAGGTGATGAGGCCATCTTTTGAGAAGAAGGGGTGGGGATATTGGGGGACTGCAAAGGGAGAGGAAAGGTTGGTAGAGTTGCTGAGGGCTGTGTGGTAAGAAGTCAAGCACTGAAATTATGAGGGCCCAGTTGAGATTAGATAGCATGAATTTGTAGGGGACTGAGTAAGCATAGTTTTGTGACATCCTTCAGCTGTTTTCAGCAGTTCAGTAACAGGAAACTCTAAAAGAATGGAAGTGATACCAGAGAGGCAGTGCCATGAAGAGGAAAAACACTAGATCTGGAGTCAAAGGATCTTGGTTCAAATTCCACTTTGGTCAGTTGGTGCCTAGGCTCTTGATAAGTTGCTTTATTTCTTTAGGTCTGCATTCACTGATCTGTAAAATGATGGGGTTGGACTAGGTGATCGCTGAGCTTGCTTCTAGCTCCAAATCTGTGATACTATGATGTGGTTGATGTAGGTAGAGAATAGGGAGGTATCAAAAGACTTGTTCATAAATAATAAGAAAAAACTGGTTAGGAAGAAATGAGGCAGTGAAAAATACAGAATGACAGGACATTATGATTAGAGGGACATTTTAGATCTACAGCACTATAAAATAAACCTAAATTTAAAAAAAACTATTTAAAATAATAGACAGTTAGGATTTCCATTACGGGTTTCTATAGATTTAAAAAATTTAAGCAAACATTTCAGTAGTTTATATGTTGTTAATATTTATTTGTTACTTAACAGGTAAAATTCTAAGAGCTACAAATTGTCTAATTTTTAAATATGTCATGCTTTTAAATTACTTTCTTACTCTTTTTTTTAACCTGCTTTAATTCCAGGACAGAAAAAATTAATCCTAGAACTACATTAATTGTGTCATTTATAACATGCTTTGAAAATTAATAAGGCTGTGAAAGAGATTAACAACCACATTATTTTGGAATAGAATTTGGTTCCACTGCATATGAAGAGCAAGTCAAACCAGTCAAACCTGATTTCCTTTTTTGGGAGGATTATTAGATTAGGAGAATGCTATAGATACAATATATCCTGTTTCCAGCAAGGCATTTGTCATAGTTTTCTCACAATGATCTTGTGAACAAGATAGAGGGTGTTGGCAGGACTTAAGGTGGTTTAGAACTAGTTGAATTTTCAGATCCAAAGAGTAGTCAAATGGACTGATGTCCTAGAGGAAGGTCTTTAATGGAGAGCCATGGGCTCTACTTAATATTTTTATAAGTGACTTGGATGAAGAAGAATCTGGGGATTGACAATATTCAATAACAGAACTTTCAAAAAGATTCAAAAGGATTCAAAAAGATCCTAATGTGTAGAACAATAGACCAAATGTAATAAGATAAATATATATGTATGATAATTTAATAAAGATAAATATAAAAAGTGGCCTGGTCATGTAATGACAGTGACGATTAACAGATACACTTAATAGAAGCCTACTTTTCAGAATGAGGAAGGCGACAGTCTGCTGTGTTCTAGCAGATTTCAGCCGCCTGGAATAGTGTACTCAATTCTAAGCATCACATTTTAGGAAATACACTGATAAACTGGAATTCATTCAAAGAAGAATGACCAGGATAATGAGAGACCTCAAATCTTGCCATAGGAGGAATGGTTGAAGAAACTGTTTACATTTAGCTCGGAGAAGAGAGGACTCAGAGGATGCCATGACAGTTGCCTTTTGGGATTTTAAGATCTATCAAATAGAAGAGGGATTGTTATCTCTGGCTTCATACACAACTAAGAGAAATTGGTGATAACGTTAGGGTTAGTTTTCAGAACTGATTTAAGAAAAACTCCAGAACGATTAGAGCTGTCCAAAAGCAGAACAGGCTGAGGGAGCTCCAGATCACTGAATGATTTCAAGCAAAGGCTATATGATAGTTTGTCTGGGATTTTATAGAAGAGATTCTTGTTAAAGTGTGGTCTACATAAGGATCCCTTCTAACTCTCTGATTTTATCATTTTTTAAAAAAATATTTTAAAGCTAACCAAGCTTTTTGGAGTGCCTCAGAAAAGGGAATATAAACAGTATAAGGGGTAAGAACTGCATTTTGTTGTTCTGTTGTGTCTGACTCTGCATGATCCTGATGGGGTTGTTCAGCTATTTCAGTTATGTCTGAGCCCTTGTGACCCCATTTGGGGTTTTCTTGACAAAGATATTGGAGTGGTTTGTTATTTCCTTCTCCAGCTCATTTTACAGATGAGGAAACTGAGGCAAAGCAGTTAAGTGACTTGTCCAGGGTAACAGCTATTGAGTATCTGAGGCCTAATTTTAAAAAATTAAATATTTTTGTTAATCAACAAGGATCTGCCTTCTCTCTCTCCCACACCTCCCCTTTCCCCCAAAAAATGAAAAAGAAAAATATAATCCATGTTACAAACATATATGCAAGCAAAACAAATTCCCATATTATTGAAGGCAGATGTGAAGGCATTCTACCTACTGCACTGTCTAGCTGTCCAAGAGCTATTTATTTGTTGGCAAACTCTTAATCCAACTCTCTCTAAGGACTGAAGGGTTTCGAGAATTTACCTGAGGCCAATTAGCTTATTTTTTGTTTGACACTGACCTTGAAGGGGACTGGTGGAAAATGAAACAAAAAAATTAAGCCAAGCAAGTGAGAGAAGGAGAATCAAGGAGGGAGGAAGAAAGGATAGTGCAGCCTTGAAAACTGATGGAGAATGAGAGAGGTTTAGAATCAGAGAGATTTTCCAGTGGGAACCTCAAGGCAGAACTCTACCAGAGAAGGAGGGTGGAGTTAAGTGATATTAGACATGGCTACAAGCCAGCAACAGAAACTCAGAACTAGCCAGTTAGCATCTGAGATACAGCAAAGAGGCTGTGGTGAATCTACCAAGCATTGAATTTCCTCTCTGCTTTTCCAGGGCAGAAAGCCTCTCACCTGTTAGGTAACAAGATATTAGCTTGTTTTGAGCAAGCTCAAATTGGATTGAGAGCTGATTGTTAAATTTTCAATGAGCATTTTTCAGAAATCAGGATAGCTACAAACCAAGGTTTGACTCTCCCCCCCTCCCCATTGTCTAGATGGAGGAAGTGTTGATAATGCTGATTCAACTTAAAATGAGGACAGCGAGGCATGCTGTCATCACCCCCAGACACACAGTGAGCCAACTGTTAAACATTTCCTGGTATACCCCTGCCTCCACCATTAGACACACGAATGTGCACTACCCTTGCCTCCACTCACTCCCTTTGTATCAGCAGACCATGGCTACTTTTAAAACTGTCATTTCTGTAAACCAAATGGTTTTTAAATATTTTCTCAGTACAATTGTGTCTATATATTAGAGTTTGGGTGGCCATTCAAATCTGTGCTGTTTCTGTTTACCTGAATGTTAGTAGTGAGAGCAGGAACTGAGGGAGGACAAAGTGCTGAGAGGGAGTATTGAGTTGCCAGAGGTTCAAAGAGCCAAATATTAAGGGAGACTTTGGTTTATTTAAACAAGGAAAAATCGTTGAGACTTGCGAGAAATGCTGAATTATTAGGTTCCCACATAAGTTGCAAAAATACCAGGAAAGGTACTGAATGGCTAACTAATTAAGGGGAGAGTGACATTCCTCAGGTCCTTTAAGACAGCAGGGTTCCTGTCTTTACAGCCCAAGGCCCAAACCAGTTCAAGTCGTTTGGGTGTCAATGTCCAAGCACAAGAATCTGCTACTACTCAGGCTCTGTGAATCTCATGCATATGCTAACTAAAGGATCAGGATTTTCCACCAATTGTAACTCGGACTGAGGTTTCTCTAATTAGTATATGGAATTGTGAACCTAGCCAATTGTGAAACTTTTGATAGTAACTCGGACCAGTCTTGGAGGGTGGGGTAAGAGGACCAGACTAACAGTATAAAGCTCGCTCTCGCTTCTATGCTCAGTGTTTCCTTCTTGGCAGGGAGCACACCCAATTCTTGTGAGAACTGTTGACTCTCTGCTGGTGAAGCAGTGGGCAACGGCAGCTTGTCCCCTGCTCACTCCTCAATCTTGCTTGTCCTGCAGGTCCTTTATAACAGGACTTTATACCCCTATAAGCCTGATGGACTAGGAGGGGTGAATAATACACTAGGCAGACACTCTCTTACTTTTGCTCAGAGAACCATTAGGGACTTGAAAAGACTGTGAAGAGGAGGGGGCATAACTTATATGGATATTCCTAGGCCACCGGTCCTGGCTCAGACGACCGGTAGTACAGCTGTTGTACTCCTGAGTGCCACCTTCTGGTTACATAGGAATTAATGTTCCCTAAGTACATGATCCTGATTACAGCTACAATACACTGCACTGATAAAATATACCTGATCTGGCCCGTCAATTCCCTTGACTGTTTAACTTGCAAAGTTCCTCCTAAGTCACAGGAGATTGATAGAGGTAGAAGAGAATGAATGAGGTTAAAACACTAAGTCAGGGCAACAACTTTGGTGTGATGGCTATCTCATGACAAAATTGTTGTTGTTGTTGTTTATTCTTCATTCCCCAAGAAGATCATAACATCAGGGAGGTGATGCCATGACATACTGGTGGATTGGATTTAAATGAGGGAGGGCTGTGCAAAGTTACCAGCCTCACTTTCTTCCTCCAGAGCCATCTGGGTCCGGTGGCAAGATACAGATCAGGATGACTGGAGATGGCCCTGAATACAATGGGAGACCTTGGCCTTTTTAAGCTAAGGTCTTTAACATGTCTCAGTTTGCTGAGGCAATACCCATTCCTGTGATTAAGGCTAGGTAAGAAATGAAGTAGAGAATGGGCTCTCTACGTAATCAAAAAAACAAAAACAAAACAAACCCAAACCCAAACCCAAATCAATCAGGGAGGGGAAAGACCCTCAGCTTTTCTGGCCAAAAGAGAAACAATTGCTCTTTACATTCACTCTGAACCAATCAGGGCCTAGAAAATGACCAAACAGGGCTTGGCTTGGGACCCATTATCGGACAATAAATGACAAAATTACTTTAATAAGAATGAAAAAGACACATTTGTGTTAGTTCTACAAAACATCTACTGAGGTTTGATTTAGCATATTTAATTTATTATGTTTTAAACAAAATCTTTACCTTTTGAGATAATTTCACTGCAAAGCCCGCATAAAAGAGAGACAGTGTGATGAGAGGGAGGCGAGTACTATTTAAAATGGGATTTTTCATCTACGGTGTTTTGTTATTGTCGTTCTTAGTGAGTAAAAGCGATGGCCCCCGGAGGCAAGCCTGTGGTACCCAAACTCGCCTCACAAAACGACTGCAGCAGTTTCTCTCTTCAACCAACCGACATCGGGCTGCTGCTGTTGTGTTGCTCCTCTCCAAACCTACACTCTAACTTTAGCCTCTGACTCACCCTCCTCCCAACTAATGTGTGTCCAGGCACAAGTTCCTTCAAGAATCTCTGTCCCAGGGCAGGGAGGAAAACAATGCTACAATTTCCAAAATTTCAGATCCATTCTTTACCTGCAGGGAGTATTTGAATACCTGGTTACCTTCAGCTTTTGCCTAACCTTAGGGAACTGAGCTTTCATCAAGCAAACCACCTTAGGATGTTACTAGACAAAAGACTATATTTTGCCTGTACCCCCATAGAACTTTCCAGTTAAACTCTTTGTTTTCCATCAGTTCTTCTGCTTGGTTTTCCACTCCACGAACATCATGCTTTCCCAAGGATAAGCTCATCACCTGAAATCTCATCAACATGAAGTTGATCCAGATTTGATGCTCAATACCTTCTCAGAGGGCAGCTAGGTGGCATACTGGTTAGAGTGCTGGGCCTGAAGTAGAAAGACTCATCTTCCTAAGTTCATATCTGGCCTCAGACACTTATTAACTGTGTGACTGTGGGCAAAATCACTTAACTCTGCCTCAGTTTCCTCATCTGTAAAATGAGCTGGAAAAGGAAATGGCAACCACTTCAGTATCTTTGCCAAGAAAACTAATAGGGTTATGGAGAGTCAGACATGAGTGAAAAGCATCCTCGCCTCTCTGATTAGAGGGCAGGAAGAGTAATAAACTTTTTCCAAAGCTTCAGAACTTTTCAAGTAAACTTTTCATTTTCCATTAGCTGCTCTGCTTAGTTTTGATTTCACCAACATCATGCTTCTGTACTAGTTACCTTTCGGTGGTGTCCCCTCCCCACTTTTTCTGCTTCCTTTTGTATACTGTCTTTCCCCATTATATTGTAAGGTCCTTGAGGATAGGAAATGTATAATTCTTATTTGTATCCCCAGGGCTTGGTACAGATTTGTCATATAGTAGACATACTTAATAAATATTTATTGACTATGACCATAACCTCTACTTAATTTTAAAATGAACGATGATGCCATTTCTCCATATTTCATTTTCCCTCCAAGAAGACCTTGATAATTCCAAGAAAATATTAGATATGTTCTTATTTTCCTTATATTGTAAATGCAGGCATTTCTGAAGTGAGATAGAACAATGGTTCCAGAATTGGGGCTGATGGGGATGGTATTTGAACCCCTAAAAGGAAAAGACCATGAATTTTGGATCTGGACCCCAAAAAGGAAAAACCCTGAACTTTCCCACATGGTCAAGTCTCTGGCATATAATCCAGAGGCCATAATCCACTCAACTGGCCTTTCATTCTCCCAATTTTGTTCTATTACCTCCCAATCACCCCTGGCAACTTCCTACCCTTAATCCTATCTAAACTCTATTCTCCCTTGGCCACATGGTCCAGGTCCCTGGTGTTCTGTTACCTCACAGTCACCCCAGTTTACTGACCACCCCCATCAAGATCCTCCCTAAACCCCTCCTCCAGTACTCTAAACTACTTGGCCACTCCTAGATCCCTCCCACAGTCTTTCTGCATATAAATCCATCTTGCCTCCATTAAGGCACTCTGATTAATAAAATCTAGCCAACGCTCAAATTCTTAAAATCTGGCCCATGGCTTATATTCAATCTAGCCTGCTTGTCAATATGAGCATCACAAATGTTCAGATTCCTTAAGAGTCTGGCCAATACGGTGAATCTTTAATAAACCTTGTCTTTGGCTGAAAGAAGGCTTGGTCAAATTCATTTGGGCAGGACCTATGTGTCGCTATTTTGGGGTCCCAGCATCCCTAAACCTCTAAACCCCAACAAGGCTACTTGCTTGTTTCAATAACGTCTTACAGGTCAAAGTAATTATTCACCTCTGGTTAACTACATATATGTCAGTAAAATAGATATTAATCATTTGCTTGGTCTGTATATATTCTCAAGGAATTCTAGAATAAAGTACTCTTTACTTCTCATATCATAAAGGTAACTCAATCTAAATACTGTAAAGACTCAGGGTCAGAAATTTATGGATTCTACTCTGGCCTTCTTACCGGCTCACATTTCTTTCATAATAATATTTTTTCCAGTTACACATCAAGATAATTTTTAGCACTCATTTTTACAAGATTTTGGGTTCCAAATTTTTCTTCCCTTCTCCCCTCTTCTCTTCCAAAAATGCTAGGAAATTTGATATAGGTTATACATGTGCTATCATGTAAAACATATTTCCATTAGTCACAGTTGTGAAAGAAACAGATCAAAAGGAAAAAAAAACATGAAAAAGTATGCTTCAATATACATTCAGAGTCCATCAGTTCTTTTTTCTGGATGTGGATAACATTTTCCTTCATGAGTCTTTTGTACTTGTTTCTGTGCTTCACATTTATGGATAAATCATTTAATTTCTTGCAAACACTACCTTGTAATTACATTACAAATTATCTAAACAATTTATATGGGTACTGTTGCAGTCTACGGGTGCTGAGAACCCCAAAATTCAAGGGCAAAAGGCTTGGGTCCTGCCTCAAAAGATTTCCACTCAAGTCTTCATTCAGTCAGAGATAAGGCCAATAGAAGTAGGCAGCACTTTTAAGAACCAGCACATTTGTGACACTTGCCAAAGGACCAGACTCTTAAGGCATATGAGCAATTTGGTAGATGAGACTGACCTTTTTTATAGTGTGGCCAATAGCTTGGGGTGATTGGGAGGTAACAGAGAAGGGATCTAGATGGGATTAAAGAGTGCCGGTCTAGGCGAGGCCAGGTGCAGACAATGAGGGCCACAATGAAAGGGCAGTTGAAAGGATTATTAACTGGGAAGGGTCGGGTGACTCAGGCAAATGCCAGAGATCTGGTTCAGGGGCTTTGGGGTCTTTTTAGGGGTCCAGCTCAAATCCCATCCCCCATCACGTACCTTATAAGCTAATAAGTTTCTCTTTACTACCAATAAATCAAGTAAATCAAGGCAAGAGAGTTAGAAAGGTCACAAAGTAGACACAGAGCCTAGAATGCATTGTTTTCCCTAACTAGTCATAGCAGTAACCTTAGCAAAATGTTGACCTTAAGCTGCTCAGTCATGCTAAGCCTCCTACTTTTACTTCTACTATTAAATTTGAAGGTAAAATTTATGTGAGAATTTCAAGTTGTTCAATTATATATTTTATTATACTTGTTTTCTTTTTCATGCTTATGTTAAACACTTCCATTTTTGGAGTTGATTACATTTTAAATGCTCTTTAGATGGAAAATCCAGAAATTTTATTGACCTCATTATAGCATGGAAATGACCCTGGCTTTTTTGAAGGTTATCACACTGTATCCCACATTTGTGTATGGACTATTTTCTATATACTTTATATAAACAGTATTCTGTAGCAGACCACTTTTTTTTAGTCATATAATTGGCTAAAATGCATAAAGAATTTTTTTAAATTTTGGTAGAGAAAATGCAGCATTTAAAGTTCTCCAAAAAGGTTTTCATCTTGTAAACGAAACAATGACTTATAGAATCCCTGAGGACTAGGTGTGTCACATTTCACCCCTCCCCCAGGATTATCTAAGGGTTGGGGGACCTCCTCTCTGCCAGTGGCTCAAGCCATACCAACTGTGTTCCTTCCCCTTCTTTAGGGGATCACCAGTTTCCTTTAACCACTTAATAGTCAAATTAGCTTTTTTTAATGACAAATTATTTACTTTCATTTTTTTTTAGAGATGAGGAAAAAAAGTCGGCAATTTGAGTTTTACATTGAGAAAGTCTGAAAAAGATGTGCAATACCTGTGGACTTCCCACTTCCATGAAGGGAAAGGTTGTGGGTGTCTTCTCATATCTCTTCATTTGAGTCTACTTGATCTTCATAATTTTGTTATAATTTACTTTTGATTTTTTTGGTGTGTAGCTGTTCTTTCCATTTGCGCTGTTGTGTTCTGTGTATATTATTTTTTTGGCTCTGCTTACTTCACTCTGCATTAGTTCATATCCAAATTAGCTTTTATAAATCAATATTCACTTCAAAGGTATAGCAAAAATAAACACACAGACATTCCTTCCAACACGACAGGGGCATAATCTTCTGTATAGTACCACCTGTATCTCCTGGGAGGGAAGGGCAAAGTTCACAGATTAACTCAATTCCTACATAGTATTATTCCTACCAAGTTCCAAGTTCATCGGTCTCCCTTTGATTTGCCTCCCAAGACCTTGGTTTCTTAGGGCTTCCCCGCTGGGTAGTAGCAACATCCAGTCTGGAATCCTTAGTTCCAAATTCTCCAAAGCTATGTTGGGAATAATGATGTTATAGCATGAGCAACTCCATTTTATTTTAAGTCTACATTTTGTGATTAAATAATTGTCATGTAAGTTGTTCCTCTGTAATAAGATAGGCATTTGTGAAGTTTGGTAATGTGTGTGTGTCCCAGATCTGGCAAACAACTACTAATGACATGTCTGTGTACCAAATCTGGTAACCAAATGACATGTTTCTGTTAATGGCGTACGTGTCCCCCAAATTGGGTAGACAACTTATAAATACTTTCTAGATATATTAGCTTTGATTGTTAGTTTTCTTTTATTATTAGGTTAGATTAGGTAATCAATCAATTACTCATCAAAATTTGGATGTAACTTGTAAATGCCCTTAACCAGAACCATAAAGACCTAGCTACTAGTCTACTTCTGGGTGGCCACAAGAACTGATTTCTTGATTTCCCATCTTGGAGATGAGAACATCTTATATTCATTTGAGAGTAGTGCTATTGACGGAGACTTGACAAAACAGAGAAACTTGCCACTTTAGATAGAGACGGAGACAAATAGACACTTCCGGCTGGACAGAAAGGGAGTCTTATTGTGAACATCAATACAGGACATGCTTTGTTGTTCAGTCATTTTTTTAGTCATATCCAATTCTTTGTGACCCCATTTGGGTTTTCTTGGCAAAGATCCTGGAGTACTTTGCTTTTTCATTTTCCAGCTCATTTTACCAATGAGGAAACTGAGGCAAACAAAGTTAAGTGACTTGCCCAGGGTCACACAGTGTCTGAGGCCAGATTTGAACTCAGGAAGATGAGTCTTCCTGGCTCCAGGCCTGGCACTCTATCCACTGTACCACCTAGCTGCCCCCTCATGCTTACTAGGACCTTTAGGAATCAGGTTGGTGGTTTGTTTTTAAAGGGGTTAATGTTTGTATTGTTTGTCTGCATGCATTAATGAGTGTAAGTTTTATTGGTGTTCTATTAGCTCCAATAAGTACATGGAGTGGTAAATCAGTTTTATGTGTGCACCATGAGTTACGATGGCTCAGGCTCCCAGGTCCAAAACTCTACTCCCAGAACTAGAACTCAACAGGGCAAAGGAAAAAAGATTATAACCCCAAGCCCAATACTCAGAGCCACATGACTTGGGGGGAGGGGAAGGCATCCTTTCCCAACCTGGCTTGCTGCCTGGTATGTCTTCTATGAAAGAGTGAATGACTCCTTCAACACTAGACTCCACTTGGAGAGCAACTGCACCTCAGTTAGGTAGATTTAAAGATATAGCCAGTTCCTGCTATACAACCAATGGAAAAAAGCTGTTCCATCCATGTGGTAGGCCAGCACAGGAAGTCTTTTTCCAGAAACAGGTTTCTAGCATCACCCATATGAGTGCTTAGAGGTCTAGGTATGTGCCAAAGTCTATATGCCTATACACACACATACATATGTATATACATAAACATATATGTATATACATAAATAAATGATCGCTTGATAGTTATAGTCTCTAAAATTGTTTTAAAAGATAATTATAGTTCCTACTTGCTTATTCCAAAATTAAGAAGAAAATTTTGAAAAGAAAGGAATTCTCTCTTGAATCTATCATAGCCACAACATGTCCTTCCTTTCAGGGCCTTCTAAAAATAAAGCAAAACTATACTTGTAATGAGGAACTAGCCAAGCCCAGCCCTTATGTACACATACAGCTTGGATGGCTGGTGCGATCCCCAGACAGTCTTTGGAGCATACACAGACATTCTGTAATTGGTTTGCCTCTTCTCAGTGGTGAAGAGGTAGGCTTTTGATTGGCTACTGAATTAGAACTGAGAGGCATCTTTTTTCTCCTTCTTGCCTTGCTATATTTCAATGAGAAGGCAAGGACCACTGGAAGTTCCCTTCAGGGAGAAAGCCTTAGGACTTTATTCCCACCTCTCGGGCAATGCTTCCATATAGCCTGTGAGAGCATGGCCCTACTGTTGCTTCCACCTCCACTGGGTTTATTTTATTCCTCCTGCTTTTAGGGGAAGGAACATTGAAAATGGCCACAACCTTGTAAGGACAGAATAGTAACAGTCAGAAGTCTATGAGTGGGAGTCCATGCTGGGATTTGCAAAAGGTGGAGCACAGGTGAAGCAGCCACTAAACCACTGAAAAGAAACCTGCTTAACCTAGAACAACTACAGCAGAAATGTGAATTTATCTATCCCTTGACTATGACACATTTGGAAGTGAACTTGGTAGGGTGACTGCTTTGCTGCAAGTGCTTTAAGTGTGATACCTACTATTTCCAGGAACTATAAATGGGATAATGTGACTCCCTCTTCTATCCCCCTCCCACCTTTTTTTGTAACTCCTGTTCTTCCAATATCTTTACAATACATATCCCTTTGTGAAAGCTAACCATGTTGATTGTTTAAATGAGACTGGGGCATTAATCACTGGTAGCTAATATTGAGAAGAACATACTGGAATGGAATCTTGAGGTGACAGCATTAGAGATTCACTCCCAAGTCTTGGAGGCAACCCTAGAACCATGGGAGCGTATGTCACTGGGTTCAGGGCAAATGATCCATCAGTAAGAATATGGGATATCCATGCCTGTTCTTTATATGGACTGAATACTTCAGAAATTCCATCTTTAAATCAATAAGTTGTGCAGTTATCAGGCAATTATTAAAAAATGCTAATTACCTGATAACCATATCATTTCTATATCAAGTAAAACATAAGATATAGGCTAACTAAAGGTGTTTGCATCTGTCTCTGAGATTATCCAGTGTATAATACAAGCGAAACTAGATAAGAAATGTATATTTAATGACTACTATATACAGAACACTGAAGATACAAAGACAAAAATGTAAAATGATCTATCCTTAAGAAGCCTACATCTTACTACAGGAGACAACAGATTAGTGAGGAAGAATGGAACACTAACAACAAAGTTGATCAGGAAAAGCTCAAGAACCTGAGCTCAGCCTTGACTGAAGCTAAGCATTTTAGGAGATAGAAGTGAGGAAGCAGTGCACTACAGACATGGGGGACGGCACAGTTAAGGGGCAGAGGTAAGAAATGGAATACTGAGTTTGAGAAACAGCAACTAGGCCATGTTGGTAGAATGCAAAATGCATGAAGGGGAGTAATGTGAAATAAGAGCAGAAATGTAAGCTGTATCTACATGCTGAAGAATAAGTCCCTTCAGGTGGTGTGATCCTCCACACCTTATCTATATTTCTCAGTCAGTTTTAGAGTTGAAAGTTGTACAGTTGTAAAGATGATATCTTTTCTTACTTTTTAACAATGATAATTTTAATGCATGCAGAAACAATTCTTATTATGATTTCATAAAGATAAAATATGGGCTTGTAGTAGATGCTCTTATTTGTAGACACAGACACTCTGTATCAAGCCCCATAAAATTGTAGAGGTTTCCCCCGCCCCCCAGAATGAGATCTGTAACCATTCAAAATAGGTTGACTCAATAATCCACACAGGAAAAACCAAATGGATAAAGAATGACTATTGTTTATACTATAATATGCTGTTGGATGGACAGCCCATTGAGTTGTTCTCTCACTAAATTTGTCTTGGATCAATGTTCCAGATATATAATGAGCTGGACCCACAATTGAACAGAGGGAAAAGAGCAGGAGTCAAGGAATAGGAACTAGATCTGTGATTCCATTAGCATGCGGAACTATTTGATGAAGAAATTACCTTTTATCAAAAGAGGTCAGCACCCTCTCTGCAAAGAGTGGCCTGGAGCAGAGGCATCAAACACTGGTCTCTGCCACACTCCTTATTATTGTTGAAACAGATTGAAATGTAATTGGGAAATAATTAACAAAATAAATAAAAAACACAGTAGAAAATAATGTTAATAAGTAGTTTTCTAAGTTACCACGCAGCCTGTTAGGATTCTTACGTTCAGGTTTAGTGGCCCCTTTTCTATTTGAGTTTGACACAAGTGGCCTAAAGCTCTGAGGGACTGACTGACTTGCCTAAAATCACAGAGCCAGGGTAATTCAGAGGACAGATTTTTACTCAGGTCTTCCTGGCCCTGAGGCCAACTGTTTAACCATTATGAAATGTTGTCTCTTAAGAACATCATAAAATTATTAAATTGATTATATTATGGCTTACTGGAAGTAATAGATGTAATAATTTCAGAATCAGTTATTTATGTGCTGCATGACCACTGACTTACCAGGGCAAGGTCAAAGTAAAAACCAAATGAATACAAAGGGAAAAGAGGAGAAAAAGACACTGTGGATACTTATAGCAACTCTAACCTAAGCTGTTGAAAGAATGTATCAATTCGGAAAAAAAAAAAGAAAAATGGACAAAAGTGAAAATATTGATTACCACTATTTCTTAGAAAATTTGGACAGAAAATAGTCACCACAGCCAATAGGCCAAAAGCCCAGAAACTACTTTAACCCAAAGACATTTGATCTCCTTTCTAAGAAGAGAGATATGATCAAACATCAGTTCATATTACAAGCCTATTTTCAAAACATAATTAAATAACAAGATGGAAGATTGTGATTAGAAGCAGTATCTCCTCAGAAAAAAAGTGGGGATGGGGTGGGGGAGGAGAAGAACTAACCACTGAGAAGAAAACCAACCTTAGAGTTCCAGCTAAGCCACAACATTTTAATTTTAGACAAAATAAAAGAGAACAATAATCAGACAAGAAACAGAATATATCTGGTATTTCTCCTGTGATATAGGATCATCATTTGGAAGCCTCCATCTCAGTAGCCAATGTATTACTAAGTGAAGAAGTGGCAAAAGATGAAGTTGAGTAGAATGCCTAGATTTGAGCAAATAAATAGAGAAAAGTATGTACAATTTAAAAGATACTCAGGAACTGATTTTCAAGATATGTCTAAGAAGGGAAGAGGCTGAAGGAATGGAAAAGATCTTGTATCATATATTTACCAAGGAAAAGGCAACCAAGCCTATATTTTATCTTAATGAGAATTGTTTCTGCATAGTTTGAAAGTATTGTTGATGAAAAAATAAGAACAAGTAAATCTTTACAACTATACAACTTTTAACTCTAAAACTAACTGATATATATGTGTATATATATATATATTTTCCTATGTAAAGTTCCTGCTGTGCTTATTCATAAAACAACATATTTGAGTTGGTTGAATACAATGGCATCTTAAAGGCTTTTATTTTCTTTTTTTAAGCTGGAAGTTTATTTTGTTTTAAAGTAAATAGTATTTTATTTTTTTCCAATTATATGTAAAGACAATTTTCAACATTCATTTTTTATGAGATTTTGAGTTCCAAATTTTTCTCCCTCCTCTCCCCTCCCCCCTCCTCAAGAGGCAAGCAATCTGATATAGGTTATATATGTTCAATCATGTAAAATATATTTCCACATTAGTCATGTTGTAAAAGAAGAAACAGAAGAAAAGGAAAAAAACATTAAAAAAACCCCAAGTAAAAATAGTATGCTTTGATCTGCTTTTGGACTCCATCAGTTCTTTCTCTGGATATGGATAGCATTTCCATCATGAGTATTTTGGAACTGTTTTGGATCACTGCATTGCTGAGAAGAGCTAAGTCAATCATAGCTGATCATCTCACAATGTTGCTGTTACTGTGTACAATGTTCTCTTGGTTCTGCTCACCTCACTGAAAACATCAGTTCACGTAAGTCTTTTCAGATTTTTCTGAAAGCATCCTGCTCATCATTTCTTATAGCACAGTAGTATTCCATTGCATTCATATGCCACAACTTGTTCAGGCATTCTCCAGTTGATGGGCATCCCCTTAATTTCCATTTCTTTGTCACCACAAAAAGATCTGTTACAAATATTTTTATACATGTAGATCCTTTTCCCTTTTTATGATCTCTTTGGGATACAGACCTAGTAATGGTATAGCTGGATCAAAGTGTATATCCAGTTTGATTTAAAGGCTTTTCACAAATAAAGTGTCTCCTATATTATATATTAAAATAATGTAAAATTCTGTGATAGATAAAATTACTTTATAAATATATTTATAATTATTGTTCAATGATTATAGGTATCAGCATTAAAGTAAAGCATAAAACAAAGAGATATATGTTCATGTAAGGTGTTATCAGTGTCATGGAAAATATTCTGCACAAAATCCAAAAAAGAGTCTTTATTAATGAGAAGGTTTTCCAAATGTTTCTATTTGTAGATGATATGTCATGTATTAACCAGGTTTCCAATAATTTCTGTGGCATTTTGCATTCTGTTACATGTGGATAAGGAGACATGATACCTTATTGATGGAGAGAAGGTTGATCAGGATGATGTATAACTATGTGACTTAGAGAAGTGGGGGCAGAGCTTAGGAAAGAGACATGTGGTTCTAGAAACACTCATTGGGAGAGACACAAGTGGAGAGAAGCTATAGATATTCAGGGAAAGATGGCTCCTCAATATGTGCCTGATTTTCAAGAACATGCCTCCCCAGTGATCACTTGTATGTATATCTCTTCTGGTGAAATCAGGTCCTCTTCTGGGTTGAACTGATATATTAATTTACTCAAGACAGTTCATATAATTTTTTTAAAAAATGTTTTAATTAATGTCTTTTTAAAAAATCACTGTAATTTTCCCCAGTATTCCTTTCCCTCCTCCATTTAGAGAGCTATATCCTATAACAAATATTTTTTAAAACAAAAGCAAGAAAAAAGAAAAAGAGGGAAAAAGTCAGCACAAATGATCAGAATATCAATAAAGTCTGGAAATTTGTGCAATGTATAACATTTGAGGACCTCTGCAAGGCGACTGGGAGTGTATATCTTTTCTTTTGAGCCATGTTTATTATTTATAATTTTTCAACATTCACTTGGCTCTTCTTACTTCAATGTGCTAATATGCTTATCTTCCTCTTTCCCTAGTTTTTGAGTTTTGCTTATTTTATTGGTTCCTTTTTCTTTCTTTCTTTTAATTAGTTTTTTAATTATTCCCTTCTTTATTTTCTTCTCAGTTAAGTCAAGTAGAATCTCCCTTCCTATCCTTTGCTTCAACTTATATCATTCATTTGTTTTAAAATGGTCATTTCCTGTGCCTTTTCTAAAAAGAATTTCTTCCCCTCATTCTCGTCATTATTTATCTTCCCTTTCTGCTTATTTTAGATTTTTATTCTATGATTCATAGCCCTTATACATACTTAGTTCTTCTTTAGTCTCTGTATTCCTCACGGAAATAAAGTTTCTAAGGTTCCTATTTTGGATTTCTATTTCTAAACATTTCTATGCTATTACCTTGTACATCTTACCCATTGGCCCTTCTTTTGTGTCTCACTCTTAGAATAACAGTTCCTGCATGTGATAGAGAAGATATTGCCACATAGTAGGAATTTTCTTATATCCCTTATGGTTCAGTTAATTTGACCTCCTCATGGTCATTTTTCTCCCATTTGCCATGGAATCTCCTCCCAGTATCCATGCTCCCCAATTCCATTCTTCAGGGTGCCATATGCTCCCAGAAATTGATTCCTCTCCTCCTAAGATAGGGTAAATAGTCAATCAATTGGAGAGTAAACACATTTTAAGTTCCCCATTTCTTTTATAGAGTATCTTTCTTCCTACTATGTGGCAATATCTTCTCTATCACATGCAGGAACTGTTATTCTAAGAGTGAGACACAAAAGAAGAAGGGCCAATGGGTAAGATGTACAAGGCAATAGCATAGAAATTGTTTAGAAATAGAAATCTTGACTCCAAGGCCGAGGCTTGCCCCGTTTTTTTTTTCCTTCTTGCATTATGGTGTTCAGGTTGTCCTGCTCTGGGAGATTTATATTATTTAAGTTGTCTCTATGTATCCCATCTTTGAGATCAATATGGAGATTATGCTTTCATTTAACATTATTTTTTTTCTCTTCTTCCAGACTGTCTTTTATTTCTGTGTATTTCCATTCTTCATCAGTTATTCTCTCTTTTGTGCCTTTGGTTAGCCTTGGCACTGTGGATTCAAGTTCTGTTTTGCCAATTATTTTGGCTGAGCAGGACATAATTCTGCTTTCACAATTCTTTTTTCTCTTTTAAGTCATTTGGAACATTCTGCTGTGGTTCCATACTCTCTTAGGGTTGGGGCAGCTAGGTGACGCAGCAGACACAGCACTGGCCCTGAAGTCAGGAGTATCTGAGTTCAAATCTGGCCTCAGACCAAACACTGATACTTACCAGCTGTGTGACCCCGGGCAAGTCACTTAACCCCAATTGCCTTAAAAAAAAAAGGAATTCACAGGGTTTTTTGCCCCATCAGGTACTGATTTTTTTCTCTTTGTTTTTCAATATTTATTCATAGATGTCTGGACCCCAATTTAGGTGATATTGAGGCCATATTCACTACTGTTTTAATATATTCCCTTATGGTTTATCTCCATATGTTCAAGGTATTTAATTTCGTTTTCTTCCTCCAGAGATCTTTGATAATTTCAGTCTTCTTTTCCTCTTCTTTTCCTCTATTACTCCCTTTCTGACTCCCTATGCTGCTTCAGCCTTCTCCCCTATGCTGGGCAATTCAATTCACCATAAATTTCTTTCCCAAATGACTTCTGGGATGGGGCAGAGTACGGTAGACCTCACCTCAGCTGCATGCTGAGCTCTTTTCTTAGGGCTTAATGGAGTGCCACACAGCCACACACAGCATCTTTTCCTCAGTTCTTAGGCTGAACTATTGTAGCACTGCTGAGTTGCTGTCACAGATTGAGAGCAAGCTTCTGCCTTTTGGTACTCCCAGTCACTAAAAGGAGTAGGGTGGAGCTGAGTTCTACTACACACCCATGGGTTGGCTTGTGCAGTCCTGCCAGAGATGTGTGTGTGTGTGTGTGTGTGTGTGTGTGTGTGTGTGTGTGGTGTTACTTAGGGTTTTAGAGTTTAAGGACTGGCCTTCTCTGCTGTTAGTTTATCAAACTGTTACCTCTTTAGGGTTGGTGGTGTCCTCGACCTTGGAGACAATTGAAACTGATTTATCACTTGCTCTTGAGTCCTACTTTGGAGAGATTAGACAAGTTCTAAGGATTGGAGAAAATGTCTAGTTGTCTATTTTATTCAAGTTATATAACCTAATCTGCAAATCTCCAATTTTAGTTTGCTGTTTTGATTAGATAAATGGATTTATTTACTATTTGTGATAATCTTTTATGTAACAAGTATTTAGTGGGAAGAAATAAGCTGGTAAGTAGCTTTGGTAACCTCAGGATTAAACATCCTTAAAAGTGAAGCAACTTTCCTTCTTAACTCAGACTAGCACTCCTAATCTGAGATATTTGAGGGGGATAGGAGCTATAATTCTAGTCCAATACTCCTCTCAAGGACTGGAGGAAAGAACAGAGGCCTGTCTATTTCTCCTCAGCTAGTGTGCTGGCTAGATAGGCACCGCCATTGGCTGTCAAATGCTCTGCAGCAGTGGGCCAGGTTTCTGATAATATCTACCCTTGCTAACTATGATCCTTGTCTATATATTTAGATAACTCATGTGGACATAGTTACATAAAATTGTAAACTCTGGAATCTTATGAAGCCTCTCTGTTGACACCATAATTATTTGAATGGGATCAGCTTAACAACCCATACTGGAAAAATAAACTGGACAGAAATAAATTAATATTGCTCAGTTTATGACATGTTGCCAGATAATTTATAAATTTGCATATTTTGGTTGATCACTTCAAACAGACAATGAACCAGAAGAAATCATTGTGTTTTGGAGGATTTTATTTTTAATGACTTTAAACTGGGTGCTGAAGCAATATCTCACCTCATTAAAGTTAACATTCTCTCGGTGATGATACATGGCTGCACATCACAATCTCAAAAGAAACAAAAGCTGAGTGACTCAAATGGCAATGACTGGTCACATGGTCAGTGCAAAGAGACTGCAACATATTACCAGTTATGACTTGTGATAGAGTGGCATAAAGGACACGTCATCAAGACATATGTGACTGAAAAAGGAGGTACGTTGTAGAAATAACCTAGTGTGGTAGAAAAGAGGCCTGCATTGGAAGTCAGAGAATTTGGGTTTAAATCTTGACGCTGATACTTATAATTGTATGACACTGGGCAAATTACTCCACATCTTGGTGTCTCGGTTTACTTGTCCGTAAAATAAGGCTGGATTAGATTACTTCTAATGTTCCTTCCATCTTAAATCTGTGATCTCATGATCCTCTGTATCAACAGAGACAATAGACACACAGCTAAAATGCTACATTGGTACCTCTGAGCTTCTGAAGAACCAGAGATAAGCCTGCAATATTGGGTCCACTCTCGAAGGAGGTTTTATGGAAGAACACAAACACAAGAAATTTATGGAGGGATTTATGCACATCAATGAAATTACTGCTAGGCAGATTTCTTACTTATTCGCCCTTAATTACCCCATTCTCTACTCAGGTTTTTCCTCAAATGGTAGCTGGTTATCAGGCAATTAGTGTTTCTGCAAAATTACAAATGGATGGATTCCTTACTTGCCATTAATTAGCCTTTTGTTAAAACCCATTCTCTACTCAGCACAGCTAGGTGGAAAAAAGCCAGGAGTCAGAGTCTGGAGGACTCTACCTCTACTACTTCCTAGCTGTGTGACTCTAGGCAAGTCACTTAACCCTATTTACCTCAGTTTCCTCACCTGCAAAATGAGCCGGAGAAGGAAATGGCCAACCACTCCAGTATCTTTGCAAAGAAAACCCCAAATGGGGTCACAAAGAGGTCGTGACTGAACAACATTCCCTACTAAGGTTTTTCCTCAAATTTTGTTTGGTTATCAGGCAATTGGTATTTTCCCTTTTTTATATCCCCAGCGCTTAGCACAGTGCCTCATACACAGTAGTAGCTTAAAGAATGCTTACTGAATATATGAATGAATGAGTGGGTGGCAAGAAGCCAAGGGGGAAAATGCCACGTCGACTTTTCCAAAATTTCCCATGTTTCCCATGGTTGCTAAGGACTGTGGAAGCCATCTGGCCTCTCTTTCCAACTGGCTATAAAGCTCTCACGAAGAGGGTCGCCTTTGCCTCCAAATTGGAGTAAAGACCTTCTTGCTTTGGAAGCACCCCGCCGGAACACCACAGAAGAGCCCCGGGCCTGGACTGTGACCTTGGCGCATGCGCAGTCCGAAGTCCGCCCCTTTCCTCTCCGGCGCTAAAGAGCTCTATGGAGAGACTTGACTGGGAGAGAAGCTCCGCCCCTCCCCTCATGCGAACCAATCAGAGGGAGGCGGCGCAGCGCGCCAAGCTAGAAAGGGACCGGCGTGGCTGGGCTGGTTCGTGCTCCGCCTTCTCCTTCTTGGTCTTCCGGGGAGTTCATCTCAAACTCTCTTTTCCCCTCCTTCCGTATCAGCCCTCCCCCCATTCCCAACCCCGGCGTGACGGAGGCGCTCGGAGAGATGCCCCGTGGCGGTAGCAGCAGCCGCCTCTGCCGCAGCGGCCGGAAGGTACGGTATAGCGGCGGGAGCAGGAGCGAGGGTCGCGGGCGACGAACCTGCTGGGCCCGCTTCCAGCTAAGTGCTCACTCCCTCCTCCTCCCCCTCGGTCATCGTCGCCCGCTGAGCCAGAGCTGCCTGCCAGTCAGGAGGCGGCCCCCTCCGCGTGGCCTGCTTTGGACTCGCTGAGACTACGAGTCCCAGGCTGCCCCGCCGTCTCCAGCCCTCCCATTGGCCCCGCCGCCTGAGGGGGCGGGGAGGACACCTCCTGCTCCGACCTGTTGCGTTTCATCTCCTGTGTTAGCCCTAGATCTGGACCAGTGCGGGTCCAAGACCCGAGGCGGGAGCATGTCCCGCCTTTTCTAGACCTCCCCTGGAATTTCACTGTCGCTTGGCATTCATCACTGTCCCTTTCTTTCATCCTTTCTTTATTCATCCTTCACAGTAGCTGTTCCAAAGCTTTTCGATCCTCAAAGATCTAGAACTGGAAGGAATTTAAGACGTCAGTGCAGTCCAGACCCCCTAGTTTTACAGAAGCCCGTAGACCAGCCGTTCCCAGAGTGTGATTCTGGGGGTCCCTGAGACCCTTTCAGGAGGTCTTCGAGGTCAAAACCCTTCTTACAATTCTAAGACATTTTAATTTCAAGTAAAATACCAGTTGACCTAACCTGCATAAGCAAAAGCTCTTTGGCGTCTTCAGTAATTTTTAAGCGTAAAGAGTTCCAGACTCTAGCGTGGCCTCTCCGTGCACCCTGCACACACGTGTGAATTCTTTTAGCCGGGGCTCCTGGGAGTCTTACGTCAGAGGTTTTCCCCAGGGATTCACAATTTCACCTCCACCCCCATCCCCATGGATAGATTCCAGGGGGTCAGAGAACTTGGAATGGAAAAAAAAAGTGTATATCTTCATTTTCACTAGGCTCTAACTGACATTTAGCATTTCCTTCAATTTTTAAGAAACATTATTCCATGAAGGGAGACCATAGCCCCATCAGACTGTCAAAGGGAATAGGTAAAAAAACTCTTGTCTAAATAGGTCATTAAGCAAGAGTGGTCTATTAAAGTGGTGGTTTAAGATGACCAATTTTGTTATCAGTATGTAGGTTGCATCCTAATGCTTTCAGTTATCTCATTCATCCTTCCTGGTGGTCATTCTAAAGCTTTTCTGTTCTCATAGTTTTATAGATTTAGTTCTACAAAATGAGAGTTGAGCTGAACCTTGAAGGAAGCCTGAAGTTGAGCAAACAGAGCTTCCCAGGCTGGGGATAGCCAGTGAAAAGGCATGGAGTTGGGGGATGGAGGGTCCTGTGTACCAGAAACAGGAAGTAGGCCAGTGTTGCTGGATCTTGGAGTACATGGAGGGGACTAAAGTGTAAGAAAACTGGAAATGGAGGAAGAGGCCTATAAAGTGAATAGGGTGGATTAGATGATATAAGGTCCCTTCCAACTTTATGTTTATAATCCTATGATTTTCAGCTGTCTGTGGGACAGCTCTACCACATTTTCCACTAACCTTAAAATAATTAAACTTAAATTCATCATATCACTTCTGCCCTTTCCTTATCCCCTTCCAAGCTCTTTTTGCTAATTTCTTTACTTTTGTTGAGGGTGTAACACTGCCTTTTCCCCAGTCATCCAGGCTTGAAACCTTACCTTTTCACTTTTTTGCTGATTATAACCCCCCTTCTCCCCATCCTAACAATCACAAATTGTGTACATTTTTCCTTTCCGCTCCTCCCCCTCACCCAGTTTAAATTCAGATGACATACCTGGATAATAGCTTCCAAACTAGTTTTCCTGTCTCCACTCTTTTATACTTTGCTATCCCATTGACATCCTCTATAACCATTTTGATCTTTTCAAGCTCTTGTGGAACCCAGTTTCCTAGGATATAAAACCTGGCATTCAAAGCCCCAGCACAGTTTGGTCTTACCATACCTTTCTAATGTCTCCAATTATTCCCCTGACCAAACTACTCTATATAATTTCATTGCATTTCCTGTCTTTCCTTACTATATTCTTTCCATCTGGAATTTTTTTTTTTTGAGTGAGGCAATTGGGGTTAAGTGCCTTGCCTAGGGTCACATAGCTATGTCAAGTGTCTGAGGTCACATTTGAACTCAGGTCGTCCTGCAGGGCTGGTGCTCTATCCACTGTGCCACCTAGCTGCCCTTAGAATATTCTTTTAGCTCTCTGTGTTGAGATCCTACACATTCGTTGAGGCCCAGATCAGATTTCATTTATTTATGCCTTTATCAGGTCAGCCACCTTCTGAATTTCTGTAGCACTTTGTTTATGCTGTTTTCATTTCGTTTGTCTAATGCTATTTATATACTCTATTGTAACTATGGCTCTAAACACAGTACTCTGTAGGTAATTGAATCTTAGTAAATAATTTTTGGATAAAAGAAAAGGAAATTTTTTTTTGGGAAATTATAAGGCATCATGGAAAAAACTTTTTAGTAAGAATCAGGAGACCTCAGTTTTAGTTCCAGTTGCTCTGTGACCTGGGTCAAATCACTTGACATTCCTGGGCTTCTGTGACTCAGTGATAAAAGAGGAGAGAGTTGGTAGGGGCCTAAAATAAGATGGTGGAATAGGAAGTACAGAGAATAGGTTTAATCAGGGGGGAAATTATGAATGTAAATCATCAATTGTGAGTGTATGTACATTTGCTTATGCTCAACTAATGCTTTTGATGGAATAATGGTTGTGAAAAAAGCTTTTTAAAATGTTTCTATTGTATAAATGCAAGGGATTATTTGGATGAGAAGGAAGTTTTACATACTTTATTCAGGGATTGAATCTGAATCTAGTTTTGGAATTGATTGCCGTTGATGGCAATATATTAGGTCGTTGTCATCTTAATTGTTTTTATTGTAAACTTTATCAAAAAATCAAATAACTACATGAAAGAATAAATTAATGCATAAATGATAAATTCCATGCTATTTATAATTTTTTTGAAAAGAAAACAGCTTTATAAATTTTAACAAAATAATAATTGTTTTGGTTTTTTTTGTGTCCCCTCCAATCTTTTTTCTGTCTGTACGCTTCTTAGATTTCCTTGCTATTGTTTTATATATAGCTGTAGTCAATGTATATATTCTCATTTTATTGTCTTCTATTTCAAATATTTGTAACATATCATAGAATTCAAGCTAGAAGGAATCTTAAAGGTCACTTATTTCAATATCCTTGTTTTACAAATAAGGAATCAGATCTAGAGAGGTTCAGTGACTTGTCTCATAGGTAGTAAGTGTTATAGCTGGGATGTAAATTTCAGCTCTCTGACTGCAAATTTACTTCTTCTACCCCACTGAGGGGTGTTGTGACTCTCTAGGGAGGTAATGGATGTAAAGCACTTTGAAAACCTTACAGGGCTATATAAATGCAAATTGTTGTTGTTATTGTTATTATTATTATTAGCCTTCATTCACCAGACCTCTAGTCTGGTCATAACTTCATTTCTTGAGCTTACAGTAGCACTCCTGCTGAGCTCAAACAATGTTTATAGAGAAATTGTGGGGTGTGCTGGTAAATGTTTATCAGTTGAGCTATCTAGCCACCTATACTTTTAAGTTTGGTCTGAATTATTAACACTTTTTTAAAAGTGGACAGTCAATGAAACAATAAATCAAACTCTGATTTGTAGCCGTTTTTGATTTCTGAGGTATAAACGCTCACAGTGAAATGGAAACCTGTCTAAGCTGGCTTCCTCACTCTTCCTACCCTGAAATATTAATTTTTCTTTGTATTCTTCATATTTTTATGGCACAATTGTATTACATTGATTATATCAACATTTATGTGGCCATTTCCTAATTGTTGAACATAGAGGTTGCTTGTTGTTATTACAGATAAAAGTGCTATGAATATTTTTATACCAGTAGGTCTTCTTTCTACCTTTTAGTAACATCTTTGTAGGCTATCTAGATCTACAAACACATGTACATACATAACAAAAATGTATATATGTAGTTATACATATATGCACACGTTTGTATAAACACATGCCCACATACGTATACACAGACACATATTTTAGTGGGATTTCTCATCCCCACCCCCAGTTAAGGATCTTGCTTCAGACTACACTGGAAAAAAAATGAGGTATTTTAAAAAGAAGTTTCTATATTGTTTAATTCATTTTCTTTTTAAGGACTGGACCTATGATTTCACTAGTGCAGGGAGCTTCTGGTGTGAAAACTTCTTCTATCCATCAGCAGCTAATATGGAACTTAGTCTTGGGGAGTCACCTGGAGCATTAAGAAGTTAAATGACTGGCCTTTGGTCAGGTAGCTATCAGGGGAAGGATCTGAATCCATGTCTTTCTAGACTATGTGAGATAATGTGATTTTAATCTCTTCTCCTCTCATATTACTCAAACATATTATTCCATTATCTCATCCTTCACTTGTGTCTTGGATGAATAGGTGGTCATACTCTTTATCAAGATGAACCCTACAAATGTGTCCTTGATCCACTCCCCTCTGGTCCTCTCTAGCTGGTTGCCTTTTCTGTCATTCCTGCTTTCTTTCTCTTTCTGATCCTGAGTCTCCATATCTAGTGGGTCCTTCCCTACCACCTGCAAACACAGCCAAGTCTCCCCTATACTTTATAAACCCCCTCTTTTGATCCAACATTCTCACTGAGTATTATTCTATATCCGTCATCCTCCTCCATTAAACTCCTTGAGAAAGACTTCCTGCATGCCTCTCTACTCTCATCTTCCAAATTTTCTACTATCTGGCTTCTGCCGTTATCATTCAACTGAGACTGCTATTTCCCAAAGTTAGCAATGATCCTTTTTAATGATTTATAGGAGAAGAGAGGCAGTATAATGTAGTTTGTAGGGTGCTAACTGCTCCTTCTCAGGCTCCTTTGCCTTGATCTTCACCCAGGTCACTGGCACTCATTCCATATAACCACTCCATTGCCAAATCTTGTCATTTCTACCTTCACAACATCTCTAATATATACTCTAAGCAAGAGGTGATGAGGGCCTGAATTAGAAATGGTAGCCAAGTGAGTATACTCCACCATTTCTAATTCAGGCCCTTATCACCTCTTGCTTAGACTATTCAAATAGCTTTCTAACTGACCTTCCAGCCTCAAATCTCTCCTCACTCCAACCCATTCACTACCCAGATTACAGTGATTTTCCTAGAGCTCAAGTCTGGCCATGTCACTCTCCCCTCAGCCCCATTTACTGAGGGGGGAGTGACATGGCCAGGAGTGTAAATCGTGTGTTTGTTGCCACACAGTTTTGTTTGCATAGAATTTTATTTTTCAAAAATAAAATTTGTCAATTTTATCGATGTTACTTTACTCTGAATTCTTTTGTTTGGTAAGAAGTTTGAACTATTTTCAAGTGATTATGAATAGTTTCTCTTTATCAAAAAGCAGCATGGTGTAGTAAATCAAGGGTTCACCTAGGAGTCAGAAATAAATGGTGATATCGAATATTTCTATAAGTCTTTAAGTTTTGCAAAGCACTTTACATACATTATCTCATATGATCTAGAAAGACATGGATTTAAATCTTCCCTGTGATAGCTGCCTGACCATAGGCCAGTCATTAAATTAAATGAGAAATAAATTAATGTTCCAGGTGACTCTCTAAGACTAAGTTCCAGATGAACTGCTGATGAGTTAGAGGAATTTTCACACCAGAAGTTCTCTCCTCTGGTGAAAATCACAGGTCCGGTCTAAAGAATACAGACAACACTTTGAAGAATTCTTTATATCCTTTGATCATTTATCTGTTGGGAAATGAGGGTTATTCTTGCAAACTTGTATTAATTTCTTATAGATTTTCTAAGTTAACCAAATGGAAAGAGACTAGAGCTAGATAGAGAGACCTGGGTGTCGTCTGCATAGAGATCATAATTGAACCCAGAGGAGCTGATGAAATAAAGTGAGATGGTTTAGAGCAGGTTCTCACTCCTGGTATAGAGGGAGAAGAGAAGAGGGCCCAATGCAGTGCTTTAGGGATTACCCAGTTGCTGGGTATGATGTAGATGAAGATCCAGCCCAGGAGACTGAGAAGGAACAGGCATACAGGTAGAAGAACCAGGAGAGAGCAGTGTCATGAAAACTTAGAGAGGAAAGTGAATCCAGGAGGTTATTAAGCAATTGAAAGCAATTTTTCATGTGGTTTTTAATAGTTTCTTTTCCACCTTCTTGCACTTGCTTCTTTTGGCTAGCTCTACTAGTTTGATGGGTTACCTAAGGAATAGAAATCTGGAGATAACAGAGCATTCACTTAATCAAGGCTTTATTTCTCTAAAGCAGGTCTACTCAAGGTTTGCATCAGAGTTTATAGATTGTTACTACATTGAAAGCCTCTTTGAGGGCAGAGTACAATCTCTACTAACGAGTTTTTGTTAGCCTTGTTGTTGTGTAAAGTTATTTCACAGATTAAAACTGATTGATGACTGTAGTCCTTCCTCCCTAATATCTGGTATTTGAACTTGAGCTATCTCCATCTCTCCTTAGTCTTTTCTCCTTTTGCTCAGCAAAGGAATTAGTGATTTTAGAGAACTTGGTAACCATGAAAGGTTTTGATGACATTTTTAGGAGATGCTGGTGGCCCCTGAATTCAGATTGCTTTTCCTGTGAGTGGACCCTTAATTTCCGAAGCAACTTGCCCCACCAGAGTAGAAGTAAAGGTTTCATTGGGATGTGTCTCCTCTGCCCCCCTCTGTAGTGCTAGATACCAGCTGTGTACAGATCAGCCATAGACTGACTATGGGTATCTGTAGGGATGATTTCTCTAGTTACAGTACTTTGTAATTAGAGAGCTGTACTTGCCCTTTTGATGAAGAACCATTAAACTTCTTTGTGTTAAGTAAGCAAAAAGATAATGTTTCACTGGCTTTTCTTCCTTTGCAGTTCAGAGGACTTGGGACTATCTTAAATGCGCCTGATGCTTTCCCCCCCCCTCAAATATGACAGTAAATGCAGAGTTCTGCACCCCTGGTCCCTCACCTGTCCTAAGAAGGGAAGGAGGTTAATTTTTCTCATCTCTTCTTTGGGACCAAGTTTCATCATTGTAATTATATAGGATTCAGGTTTTTTTCCCACTTCCTTTGAAGGAAGCCGGTAGGGAGAGCATTCTAGACATGGAGGACATCCAGTGAAAAGATGTAGGGTCAGGATTATTGCCATCAGTTATATTATTTTAATGTTTGTACAACTATCTCTCTTCCCATCAGTCCCTTGGCTGCTTCATAGTCTACATATTCATTCTTTCCTGTGGCATTGTAATATTCTATTATATTCATGTACTGAAATATGTTTTAAGCATTCTCCTGGTGAAAGACATTTGTTTGTTTCTACCTCTTTGTTATCACAAAAATTACCCCTTAAAATATTCTGAGATAACCATCTATCTATCTATCTTTCTCTCTCTGTATATGTGTATACATATACATATATACACATATATATATATACATACATATATATGTAGTTTTTTTATAGTCTGGCGCTTTAAAAAGTCTTTCATTTTAGCTTGAAGCTTTTTAAGTGCTTTGATACTCCATGTCATTTGTATTCTAGGTGACAAGTAAAAAGATTCAGCATTTTCATTGTTTGGCTCATACAGGCCCTGTTCTATGCCTGGAATGAATCCTTCTCTTTCTTCAAGGCCTGGTTCAGGGCACCACTTCTTCCCATTTTGTTTGTGTCTCCCAAGTTTGTGGATTCCTTAATTATTCATAGTCCTTATACCTGTTGAATTGTTTTACCTTTGGTCTTTTATAAGCCACATTGTCCCTTTACTATAGACTCAGATTTTGATTTTTTCTTTGCTGTGCTAAATACAGTAAACAGTATATAATAGAGCTAGACTTTGAAAATAGTGAGCTCTGTGAGGAAAGGGGTTAGCCTCATCTCTGGGCCTTGAATTCTTCCACTTTATCATTATGATCATCATAGCTAACACTTATATAGTGCCTGCTACGTTTCAGGTACTTTGTTAAATACTTTACAATTAGTTTCTCATTTTGTCCTCATAAGAACGCTGGGAAGTAAGTGCAATTATTATTCTCATTTTGCAGATGAAGGCACTGAGGCAGATGGGTAAAGTGACTTGCTCAGGTCAGGAAGCTATTGTCTAAAGATTAATTTGATCTCAGGCTTTTCTGACTCCAGGCTCTGTGCTTGATGCGCTGTGGCGCCACCTAGCCACCACTACAGTGCAGGATTGTCTGGGCGTTTTATTATTTCCTTAAAGGATATTTTTCTTATTCTGACTTTAATGTGATAATTCTAGGAAATTACAAGATCTTGCAGACTGAATTTACCACCAGTTTGTGCTGGGGTATCATAATAATAATAGCACCTCCGTACTGCCTGGTAATCCTTTCATTCCACTTTTATTGCCTTTCACATTCCAAATAATCAATCAGCAAGCATATATTAATTACCGCCTCTGTGCCATGCACTGTTCTAAGTGCTTTGGATACAAAGACGAAAATGGAACAGCTCTTGCCTTAGGCTGGTGGTGGTGCAGTGGACAGATGAGCCCCGAGGTAGGGAGATTTGAGTTAATATCCTGCCTCAGACACTCACTACCTGTGTAGTACTAGATAAGTCATTTAACCTCTGTCTTCCTCAGTTTCTTCATCTGTAAAATAGTAATAGTAATAGCACTTCCCTCCTAGAGTAGTTGTGAGGATCAAATGAAATAATAATTGTAAAGTGCTTAGCATGGTACTTGCCACATAGTAGGTGCTATAGAAATACTTATTCCTTTCTTTCCTTCCCAGTTCCCTTCAAACTCACATACCATTGAGGATACAGAATATACATATACAAGTTCTCTGTGCATCCCCATTGCTTTCTTTATACTATTGTCCTCTTTCCCCCCCACATGAGGATTGTTTTTCTTGTGTTTTCAAAATTCCATTCTTAACAATTTCCTATGGCTGATTTCCATCAGGGGCTCTTACCTATTCATTCTCTGAACCCTTTAAAACCAGTAACCAGGAATTCTTGGAACTGTATGCTAACACAGTGCAAGCAGGTCCTTATCGGTCTTACCAAGCTGGAAAGTCTTCTAGTATGGGCTTAGCTACAGCCTAGAAAAGTTCAATGAATCATGACCAGAAATTTGGCTCATATTTGATTAAAAAAATTGTTTTGGCCACAGCAGTTCATGAATTTGACCAGTAAGGTATAGAGGGATAGCAGTGAAATCACAGACTTTTTGAAAGTGTTCAGGTATTGAATATATTCATGTTTCCTAGAAAGAAATTTGAAAAAAAATCAATTGACAGTTAAACTTTGTAGAGGGAACACAAAACTTAATGCAGCAAATACTAAAAACAAAAACCTATATTCTATGTTAGGATTAATCATGGAAGATAGTGGAATGAGAGAAGTATAGGAAAATGGAAGAACAGAGGGAAGTTAGGAAATAAGTACAGAGTCTATCAGAGTCAGTAAACATTAAGTTCCTACTTTGTGCTGGCACTTGTGCTAACCTGTGAGGATATAAAGAAAGGCTTAAGACAGTCCTTGCCTTTAAGCAGCTCACTGTCTAATGAGGGAAGACAATACACAGACGCTAAAAAGGGGAAGGGGGTGGAAGGTTACCCAGTGGGAGGGGGCTTGATGAAATCCTGCAGCTGGGAAGGGAGATGATCTGAGGAGGTAAGAGTTTTAGAGTTTATTTCATTTTGAAGAATTATGAGTTTCTAGAGATTGTGAAGTCCAAGAAAGTAGCCACATTGAGAAATGATGATGGCCTGGCTACCGAATTGAACATCAGGGCCTGATTTAGAATCCTGGCTTTGCTCCTTGTTGTCCATATGACCTAAAAAGTGGGACCTGGAACTGAACATCATATTCCAAATATGGTACCTCTCTGGGCCAAGTTTTTCCCATTTATGAAATTAGGTAGAAGATTTCTTCTACTTTGAATATTATGATCCTCCTGAAAGACAGGGATAGGAAGAAAGAGCTACTAGGTGTCTTTGGGGAAGAAAAAGGAAAAAGGGGATGATAACGAGAGAAAGAATAGGTTCAGAGGTTTTTATTTGGTTTGTAGGTGTAGGTGTAAGTTACTGCTTCCTTTTGAAATGGTTTTAACTGCTAATTGGTGGTAGAGAGATCCTAGCATAGAGTTTCCTTAATTCTATCTTAGTGGAGTTTAATTTTGCCGGTGAGAACACATTCTAACTATCTGTATCGTCGCAGATCTTGAATTGGGGAAGGGACCTTGGAGGCCATGTAGTCTAGTCTGTACTTGGTTAAGCATCACCATTACAGCATCGGTAACATGTGATCATGCAGTCTTCATTGGAAGACTTCTGGTGAGGAGACATTAAATAGTAGATTTCATGTCTTGTAAGATGCCTTTTATGAATATATCCAGCAGGGGGAGTATGTACTCCTAGTTTGGATTTAGGAAGGTGAGGAGAGTGAGGAGGTTGTGTGTAGAATAAATCATAAAATAAATCTCTTGAAGTTTACACTTGTGGCTTAGTCCCAGTTTATATCTTTTTACATTTTTGAAAAAGTATATGTGCCCTCCTTGCTTCTTTGCAGAGGTTGAGGACTGTGGGTGTGAAATAGTAAATATGCTGTCACCTTTGACTATGTATTTGGTTTTGCTGCATAACTTTTTCCTTTTTAAAAATCTTTATTAACAAAACAAGACTTATGGAATAGGGGATGTATATATTCAGAAAGGAAGGTGACAAAAGATAACTTTGAAAAGTATGTAGGACTTGTTTTGGGGTCCTTGTTTGTCCTCACTTCAGTGGCTAGAATAATCTTAATTCCTTCCACAGTCTTACCCTAGTCTGCTTTTCCAGAATCAATTTTGCATTTCTTCCATATCTACATTTGAATTTCTTAGAATCCAAGACTGATGCAGAATTAGTATTAGCAGGGCTTGGTAAATGACTGAATAAAGTTGCCAATCTGGAGCCACTGGCAGAAATAATGATTTCAATCAATTAACAAGCATTTATTTAATGTTTACTGTGAGGCAGGTTCTGTGCAAAGTAATGAGGATACCAAGAAAGGCAAAAGCAGTCTGTTACCTTAAGGAGCCTATCTTCTTATGGAGGGAGACAACATGTAAACAAATAGGTACTTATAAGATACGTACAGAACAGATGGAAGGTGATCTTTTAGAGCAGCTGTGAGACCAGGAAAGGCCTCCTGCAAGATGTGTTTGAGCTGAGTTTTGAGCCACTGGAGTTTATTGAGTATGAGAGTGATATGCGAAATGACTTTGGCAGCTCCGTGTAGGATAGATTGTAGACTTCAGTTAAGGAGACTGATTAAAAGACTTTTATAATAGTCCAGGTGAGAGGTTCCTCTCCAGGCTGTACCCTGGACTTCATGTAAGGAGGGTGCCCAGGACAGCCATACCTCTTTCTTTTCCAGGCTGCCATCCAGAGTTCCTCTGCCGTGCCTCCCTCTTTCCCTCCCTCCTACTGGGTACTTCTTTCTTCCTGTCCCTTCTCCTTCTGTTCCCTTCTCTCTGTCCTTTTCTGTTTCATTTTATGTATTATTTTCTCCCAATAAAATGTAAGCTCCTTAAGGATAAACACTATTTTTCTTTCTGCTTGTGTTTCTGCCGGTGCTTAGCATAGTACCTGGCACGTAATAAATGCTTGTTGAGTGACTGACTGAACTAAGGTAGTGGCTGCATGAATGGAGATCAGAGGGGACACATGAGAGTTGTTGCGAAAGTAGAAATGACAAGATTTGGCAGTGGATGGGATATATGGGGTGTGAGTGAGGGGGTGAGGGTGACACTAAAGATGTGAACCTGAGAGAATTGTGTTATCCACAATAACAGTAGGACATTTCATAAGGTGGCACAGTTTTTGGGAAAAATTAAGCCTAGTTTTAGACCTGTTGAGTTTGAGGTGCCATAGAGACCTTTAGATAGAGGCGACCTATAGGCATTTGAAGGTTTGTGTCTGGAGCTTAAAAATGTTAGGATAAAGATTGAGGAGTCAACTGGATGATAACTGAAGTCCTGAGAGAGCGTGAGTTTGTTAAGAGAATTGAGAGAAGAGAAAACAACCAAATGGAAGAATAAATGAATAAAATATTTGTTAAGTACTTTCTGTGTGCCAACCAGTGTGCTAAGCATTAGGGATACAGATAGAAAAGCAAGAGAGTGCTTGTTCACAAGGAGCTAACATTCTGATTGAGGGAGACAGCACACACAGGTTGGATGTAAGTAGATAGAGAAATCTATTTGATCTGAAATCTAATCTGATCCTTGGGTTTCAGCTTCAGAGAAGATGGCAATGCCTGGGAGGGCCAGTGGCAGGCCGGGTGATAAGGCCTGGTGGTCCTGCAGCAATTTCCTGGAGAATTTATTCCTGTGAGAACTTATTTTCTTAGGGAGGTGCAGTACCATTAGACCGCTCTGCCCTCTGTGGCCCAGCAGATGCCAATCCCACAGCCTGAGGTTAAGGAACAAGATGCCTGAGTTGCTGCTGTTGCCCTTTGCACCATCTGTTATCAGCCAACATCACTGTCATGGTTAGCAGGCTTGGGTGGCTGTGGTAAATGAGGAGGAGACAGTGGGTTCAGAGGAGCCCACTGGTGGTGGGAGCAACATCAGGAATGCAGGTGTAGGAGCACGGTCCAGACCAGATCCAGAACCTTGGGAATCTCCTCACTTAAGGTCATAAGGAAGATGAGGAGCTTGAGAGAGAAACAGAGGAGGAGTAAGAGAAGAAAGAGAGTCCAGTGTTTCTGAAATTGAGAAAGAAAAGATCATGCAGAAAGAGAAGGTGGCAAATGCTGTCAAGAAGTCAAGGAGCATGAGAAGTTTTTGCTGTTGTTCTGTTGTTTCAGTTATATCTGACTCTTCATGACCCCATTTGGAGTTTTCTTGGCCAATATAACTGAAGTGGTTTGCCATTTCCTTCTCCAGCACATTTTACAGATGAGGAACTGAGGCAGATAGGGTTAAGTGACTTTCCCTGGGTCACACAGCCAGTGAATGTCTGAGGCAGGATATGCACTCATGAAGGTGATGAATCTTTCTGACTCCAGACCTAGCACTCTACTACACCACCAGGCTGCTCTGATGAGAAGTTTAGGCCTCCAGACTTTTTTGGTTGGGAGGTCGTTGGTGGGCTTTGACTAAGCAGTTTCAGTAGAATGGTGGTGCCAGATTGCAGTGGGCTGTTGGGGGCCACTGATTAGTGAGGAAGTACTAAGCGCAATGGCTGACACATAGTAGCCATTTGATAAATGCTTGTTGACTTGAGTTGGGAACATCAGACGTAGATAACTTTTCCCAGAAGTTGGACATTGAAGAGGAATAGAGATATAGGACAGTTACTGGGTCAAGGGAAGACTGTTTTAGGATTTTTTGTTTTTGTTTTTTGGTGAGACAGTTGGGGTTAAGTGACTTACCCAGGATCACACAGCTAGGAAGTGTCAAGTGTCTGAGGCCGGATTTGAACTCAGGTCCTTCTGACTCTAAGGCCAGAGCTCTATCCACTGCTCCACCTAGCTGCCCCTTAAGGCTGTTTAGGATTGAAGAGAATTGAGCATATTGATTGGTAGAGAAGAGGGAGAGAAGATAAATGCTGGAGTAAGGTCCTGAACAAGCCAGGAAGGAAAGGGATTTCCCTTAGCAAGGAGTTGAGATAGTTCTTGCACTGACCCTGGAAGAAGGAAGAAAAGAATTGGTGATGATGATGATGAAAATTTTTTTGAGAATTGGAGAAAAGTTGAAGGAGTCCCTATCTGGCCTCAAAATTCACAGTGACTTTGGAGACTGTCATTTCCTGTATAAGTAAGAGCGTGTGAGTGTGAGAGAGTGTGTGTGTGTGTGTGTGTGTTTGGTGGGGAGAGAGATTAGAAGCATGGGGCTTAAAAGGAGAGGGTAATTTTAGTACAGTTCCTGTGGAAAATGATAAAAGAACTCTCTAAGGCTAGAATAAGAGGATTTGCCAGGTAGCAGTGAGGATCCTGCACATATTAAACATCACATATTTATAGTGAATGAAATCAACTCAATTTAATGACTTTTTCTTAGTTACACATACAAACCTGAGAGTATATTTGTTTTACAGAATGCTTTTTCATTAGTGTAGGAGCAGGGGAGCACCTCCTATTTTTGGAGCATGTGAATATGATCACATGTTGGATATATTGGGAGCAGGAACAGAGCAAGTATATAGGAGCTACCCAGAGTTGAGGATTAACAGGTTGGGAATTGGCAGGAAGTCAGGGGTGTGAGTAATTCTAGGGTTGTGGCTTAATGAATCATTCACAGGACACACAGTGGGGTCAAGACTGAGTTTGGAGACTAGGGAAATCAGAGCAGGGGAGATGACTGGGAGTAATAGTGACTGAATTGAAGGATCAAAAGTGTTGCTGCAGGTGACAGACACTTTTATTGTGAGTAAAAAAGCGAGGGGTGAAAACAATCAGAGATAGTAGAATGTTATGAAGTCATCAGTGATGTCTAGGGTGTGACCATGCTAAAGTAGTCTGGTGGAGGACTTACTGGACATAAACAGTGGTGTGGTCAACATCATAGAGAGGGAAGGTAGAACCGAGGTGATGGAGTAATAGTCATAATGATAGCTAGCATTTGTATGGTGCCTACTGTGTGCCAAGCACTTTATGAAAGAGGCACAAGTTCCATCTTCTTCTTTCCTTTCAAACAAAACTACTCCAAGCATATCTAGAAAACACACTAGACCAAATCTTGACTAGCAAATCCAAGAAAAGAGTCACAGTGAGTCATTTTTCTAGTGTAGGAGACAGGCTGAGAGATCTGTGAACATTCCTTCCTTTTCTAGATGTTTATTAACCATGACATTGTGATTTAGAACTTTCTCATGAATTGAGATCATGCTCATTGACCTATAACTTCCTTTTCCTTTGTTGAAAATTGGGAGAACCTTTGTTCTTTTAAATCCTTTGGTACTTCTCCCATTCCCTATAATTTTTCAGGTATCACCAATGATGGTCCAATAACTATTTCCGATTTCTTTAAGTACTCAAAGATGTAATTCATCTAAGCCAGATGACTTGGATTAGTTAAGGGCAACTAAGTGTTCTCTTTATATCTTTTCATTTCTCTTAGGATTCAAGATAAGTAAGTGATTCTAAAGTGAGGGTCTGACCATGACACCACCTGCTCAGTGAACTTGGGGGCTCTCTTTTGCCTTCTGAATCAAATACAAAGTCCTTCCTCTGGCATTTAAAATTCTTTATAAGCTCACTTGTTCTCCTACCTTTACAGTCGTGTCTTCACAAACTCCGTGACCCAGCTACAGTGGCCTGCTTATAGCGTCCTGAACATGACCCTTCATCTTTTGTTTCCATGTCTTTGCGTTGACTGTCCCCTGTGTCTATTATGTTCTCCCTCTTAGGTCTGACCCTTAGCTTCCCTGGCTTCCAGGAGGGTAGGCAAAGAGAGACTTTGGCAGTTGATTAGGTGGGTATCATATGCTTCTAAGTCATTTGTATTAATTTGAAGTTTGGTAGTTTGTGAAAAGAATCTTAATTATGATTGAAATCCAGGTGAGTAATGCATAGCTAGGATGTAGCCAAACTGATACTTAACTAACCTGGGAAATGTTTTAGGCATCTGAATTAACAAAGAATATAATTCTTACCTTCTTCCAATTCTGATTGAGGAAAAGTTTCAGAGATGGAAATACTGCGATAATCTAGAATGTAGGTTATTACCCTGTGTCAGTTGGTGTGTAATACTATAATGTACCACAATGAAAGTGCTTTTCAAAATTGGATGTGTTTTAAAGCCCTCTAAAAGTGACTTGAAGATTCTTTTTTACCTTCGATTCTTTGTGTAACTTTCTCCTTTAGCATGGTTAATTGAGAGTTTACTTTTTATTTGGCATAATACTGATTTGTTTGTTGTTTTCACTTTTTAAAAATATTAAAAATATTTAATATTTAATATTTAAATATTTAAAATATTTAAAATATTATTTTTACAGCGAAGAAAGACGTGGGATACAGAATGCACACTCTTTCCAGGAGAGAGTGTATCTAGCTTCGGAAAAGAAGATGCAAATACATCCCTCTCCAAAGCATGGCTTAAGTGTGGTGATGGCTTTCAAAGTGACTCTGTGCCGCCGGTAAGGGTCTTTTCAAATTACTCTCCTTGAAGGTCAGAGATGGTTTTCCAGCATGTTGTAGTGGAAGGAATGTTGATGTAGACGTGTTGAACTGGAAGTCATGGGACTTGAATTCCTTTTCCAACTTGACTACTTACTATCTGGGTGACCTTGGGCAAGTCCGTCCATCTCCCTGGATGTCAGTTTCCTAATCTGTAAATTGAAGGGATTGGACTAGATGGCCTCTGTTGTCCTTTCAGCCTTTAAATCTTTGATCGTTTGGTTCAGTGTTTGAGTGGGGTATGATTTAGGACAGCTGCTATCTGGGGTTTCATGCATTTTTAAAATTTATCGTCTAATTCTCATCTTAGCTGTACATAATAAGCCTGACTTTTCTGCTTCCTCATACGATTCTGTTTGAATCTAGTGACCTTTTCATGTAGAATTTTAAAAACTGGGGAATTACATTAGGCCACAGCAACAGAAAAGTAAAGGATATTAGAATAATAACGTGTTGTGGTATCTGTTGCTACCTTCTTTGCCCAGAGTGGTAATTGTGCTCTTTACCTTAGGGCTTTACCTTTAATCTTCAGTACTTTTTAGAGTGTCTTCTTCTAGCATTTCTTCACCTGCTATTGGAACAGGTTGTACTATGGGTTGAAGGATGACATTGGATTGTGGAATTAAAAAATTACATATTTGCCTAAAATGTTAATTCCTGAGCTGCAACAGTCTGTCCTAATAGTTCTCTCCAAGGGTTCTGTTGGGGTCCATTGGAGTGTTCTTTTTGCATTGAATTGTAAACTACTCAGTACAAAGGATTATTGTAGTCCCTATTGTTTCCATCTTTGAGTCTTCTCCTTAATTTATATAGTGCTTACTAAATTCTAACTGAGTGGAAATGTTCCCTAATTTTCCATACCATTTATTATTACCTGCTACCGCACTACTGGCGTCCTCAAGTTGAGAGTCTTCTTTCAGATTTTCTGGTTTACTTTAATGTTGCATTGGCTTTTTTTTTCTTTTTTAACAACTTTATATAATTCAGGCTGATGAAATTGCATCTCACCAGCATTCTTCCCTATGATCAACAAAATATTCTGATTTTTCCTCTTATTCCAGTATTCCTTCCTGTTAATGGAGTTGGTTTAATTTTCTCCTCAGGTTAGATGTAACTGCTAGTTTCCAGGAAGGCTTAATTATGACTGGAGAAGGCCTTGCAGTCATTTATTCTTTTCTCCTCCACTTATTCTCATATCTAACGATCTTAGACTGATGGATATTTTTGAGATTAAAACCAAAAAATCAAAGTGTTAAGAGTGAGGGCTACCATGCTAGTTAGGAGGCCTAGTTTGGTTTAGTTTAGTTTATAAAAATAGCTCTGCCACACTAAACTTTTTGTAGTGGACTGGGATGAGAACATTGAACTTGGAACTCAGGAGACTGGGTTCCATTTATATTTGTTGAATTGGATTGAATGGCCTTAACACTTAGCAGCTGTATGACTTTCATTGGGCAAGCCTTTGAGCTTCAGATTACTTGTCTGGAAAATTGAGATGGTAATATTTGTGCTATTTTCTATATGTGCTATTCATGAGGAAAGTACTATATAAAATGCTATAAAATATTAACTATAATAACATATTCAATTGATAGTTGATTTCTACCACCCCCCCCTACACTTTATTATGTGTTCATTCTTTGAAGTATTTTAGTTTTATATAAATAGTTCTATTTATAGTAATTGTCTTTATTCAGAAGATTGCTTAGTGGGATAATTTAGTTAATTGAATATTTGTACTTGTAACTGATAATTGGAAATCTATGTACAGTATATCTAATAACTTTTAAAGAATTGGAACATGGTAAGACATGACCTTAAATTGTTTTGAACTATCCATCATTTCATTAATGGGTTACTATTTCCGCTGATGCAGATCCCAGCATCTCCATGTTTTATGTTTTGAGGAATAAAAAAATTACTTCCCTAGTTGTCAGCTTTCTGGTGATAGGCCTGTCAGCATATAACAGCTTAGCTTAGGGTAGAGCTTGTCCCACCTTCCACTCTTCTGGCATGACCTTTGGCATGGTTACCTTCACGCCACCTCGAAGTTACAGAGTAGGACATTAGTGGAGCATCATAACATGTACATTACAAAAACTATCCTGAACATATTTTAATTCTGAATTCCTAAAGCATTGCAGGTTTTTAAGTGTGTTAGGTTCATTTTGAATGTCAGTTATCATTTTTTATATTATTGTACATAAAACTTAAGATAATATGCTTTCTTTTTGTTTAAATTGTGAAAAAATGGTAGTTTACTGTATAAGGACTTCGAATCAGAGAATTTTAGAGCTGGAAGGGACCTGTATGATATATCTAGTCCAACACCCTCCTTTTGCAGATAAGGAAATGGAGCCTCAGAAAAGGGAAGAGAGGAGGGAACAAGTATTTATAAAGTGCCTAATATGTTCCAGGCACTTTGCTGAGCACTTTACCATTATTATCTTCTTTGAGCCTCACAACAGCCTTGGGAAGTAGATGCTATTATTATCCCCATTTTGCAGTTGTGGAAACTGAGGCAAACAGGGTTAAGTGACTTGCCCAGGGTCACAAACTTAGTAAGTGTCTGAGGCTGGATTTGAACTCAGGTCATCTTGACTCCAGGCCCAGCTTTCTATATACTTTACCACTTAGTTGCCTATGACTTGTTCATAGTCTTAGCTGTAGTTAATGCTTTATTGTTTTGTTTTTTTAAAAATCATGATATAGCATAATTGTGCTGTGAAGAATACTTCATTTGTTAAATAAAAGCCAAGGGAGTGGTAATGACCCAGGATTGCTGTGGTGGGCAGTAGGATGTTCTTGTCTCTTCTTAGTGGATAGTATATGTAGTATTGTTGCCTCTTATTTATAGACACTTGAAGTTCTTTCTTCTTACTTTTTGCCCACAGATTATAGAATTGTCCACTGAGATGGCTGTTATGAAGAAGCACCTTGAATCCTCCCTCAAGCCTAAGGAAGGTAAATTTTTCTCCCTGATTTCAAGATAGTAAAAGGCCTCCTCTGACATCTCATCGTGATGCATTCTTGAAGGATATGCCAATTAAGTACAAGCTTGGGCAGGTCCTGTAAACCAGGAAGGATTTGCATACGCACTCAATAATGGGATTGACTATCCTAAACTCACAGAATTTCCTCACCTGGGTGCTGGTGGATTGATACTTTTTTTTTTCTTGGCCACATCCACTTTTGTTAAAATTAGAGAAGAATGATGATTTTCTTTGGTAGAAGGATTGTCCACACTGATGAAAGCACAGATCTTTGCAGTACTGGAGGTTTTTGGTGTAAGAGGCGACTACTTTCTTTGCTTAGACCTGGGGCCTGAAATAAGTCTGGCTGAAAGCATATGTCCCAAGTTCTTGAGATTGTGTTTCTGGCACTCGATGTACAAGAGATTTAGGCCAAAAAAAATTTAAGGGGTCACTACAGACTAATTTTCCCTATTTCCTGAGTTCATATTGAGAGTGGTGGTTCTTAGAAACTGAAAAATTCAGTTCAGTTCACATTTATTAAGAACTTACTTACATATTAAGAACTGGACATTCTGGTAGGCACTGAATCTTCCAATCTGAATCAGTTCTTTTGAGAATCACTGTATGCTATTACTAAATAGTTGTATGAACTCAGGTAAAAACTAAGCAATACTTGTTTATGGCGTACTCCCTAGGGACAAGGCACAGTGTGATAGATCTCATTTTCCCCACGTGTAAATGAAAGATTAAAGCATGATTCCTGCTTACAAAGAGAAATTGTGGACATAATAGCTATAATACAGAATTGGATGTAATAAGTTTAAAGTGGTATGAGACATAAGGAGAAATTTTATTTTCAGTCATAAAAGAAAAATTTAATTATGTTTAGTATACCATATTAAGACAGAAAAGGATATTCATACATTTTATAAAGGTTTTCTAGTTAATTTTCTAGTTAATTCTCACTTAACCAAAAATCAAATTAATCAGGCTGTCAGTTTACATGCTGGTTAATCTGGTTAATCAAGATTTTACTGTATATTTATGGAATACTTATCTGAGGAACTCAGTGTATGATTCATAACACTTCAAGTCTTGTGTCATGGAAGCCTGTCAGTATTGTTGTGAGATACAAATATGATCCATTTATTCTTCAGAAATTAGTAACAAAAGTATTAAAGCAAATAAAGCTACATAAACATTTTTTCCCCCAGAAATGACAAAATGAACTAATGATCATTGTGGACTTAAGGTGTCTTGATTTCTTGGCCTAATCTGTATTTACTGGATAGGTGGTTATTGAAATTTTTCATCCCATTTGTAATTCCTTCAAGAGAGTAGAAACGAAACTCTTTATTATTATCCTTGTGTCTTTCTCCAGTGCTGAGGATAGTGCTTGGCATATAATAAATGCATTGAATGAAGGGTTATGGAATGAATATCATCTTTATTCTTCCCTTTCCCAAAGCCTTCTTTCATCTGTTATGCTCCATGTTACCTTTCCTAAATAGCATTTCCCCCCCTATTTTTCCTTTTTTAGGCAGTTGGGGTTAAATGGCTTGCCTAGGGTCACACAGCTAGTAAGTGTCAAGTGTTTGGTCTGAGGCTAGATTTGAATGCAAGTCCTCCTGACTTCAGGGCTGGTACTCTATCTACTATGCCACCTAGCTGCCCCTAAATAGCTTTTAAAAAACAGTTTATCTCCCTCTTGTCATTACCATGGAATTTAAATGTTGGGAGAAAAGGAATGAGTGGGGGAGGGAATAAATATTTGGATAGCACGTACTATGTGCCAAGCACTGTGCTGAGCATTTTGCAGATATCTGATTTGATCCTGACGACAACCTTTCAAGGTTGGTGCTATTATTGTCCAAATTTTACAATTGAGTTTCGAAAGTGAGGCAGACAAAAGTTACGTGACTTGGCCAGAGTCACACAGCTAAAGTGTTTGAGGCTGGATTTGAACTCATCTTCCTCATTCCAGGTCTAGTGCTCTATGTACTGCACCACCTTGCTGCCTCAAAAACAGCGTAGGGGTAACAGGAAATCAATCAGAAGTCAACTCATTAGTCACAGGTTACTAGTGGTAGTACCCAGTCTTTGTTGGCAGCTCCACATTGGGGCTTTGTCACGTTTTTAGAACTTAAACCTTAAATTCTGATCTCTAGCATCCAGATCTCTGGCTTTAGGCACATTGTACTGAACCTGAGGTTCTCTGATGTTTTCATTCAGTGACAGATCCCTCCCCTTCACTCAGCTCTACCAAAAAAACATGTTAAGATAGCCACCCCACTCACGATCACCATAGCAACATCCTTACCTTTTGTCTTTCTTATTTCAGAATAAATCAGATCTTACCTTATTTTGTTTGATTAAGAGTAGGACCAGGTAGAGGGAATAGAAGGGGAGGTAGCCAGAGAACAAGATGCAGTTAATTGCAGAGAAGTATGTAAGGAGCTGAATATAGCTCTTCTGTTATTCTCTGAGACACTAGAATCATTTTGACAAATGCCTGTTAAATGCCTTCTGGCACTAGAGAATCACTTACTGTAAGGCACTAGACCAGGGGTACAAAGATGGGGAAAAGAATAATGTAATTCTTGCTTTTAAGTAGCTGAAAATCTAGGAAAAGGGTTATAGGACATGACATGTATTTATTTGTACATTTGGGGGGAAAGGAGAGACCCAAAGCTCTACAGGGAAGGAAGAGAAAAACTTTCAGCTGGGGAGATCAGGAATTGTGTTTCATAGCCAGCATTTTTGGGAAATGTGGACAGAATAATTATCTCCTTATAATGAATAGCTTTTTAAAATTTTTTTTGCTTTTCTCCTATTTTAAAGTTTTGGTTTCAAAAACTAACATTAACTATTTTATTGAGTCCACTACTATAGGCAGGGTACCAGAGTAAAATTGTGCTAGAGGAAAGCTCAAGAGGATTCATATCATCGTTAACAAATATTTATTGAGTACCCCATGAGCATTCTTGGAAATTATAGCCTCATAATTCATTGTCATAAAATTCCTTTCTGAGTCCTTTGTCCATGCTTCAGTGGCTTTGCTAGTCTTTTATAAAACTTTTGTATCAAGTCTAAATCTTTTTATTTTTTAAAAATTTTATCACATATTTAATCTCAACAAAAATGAAGAATATACAGACTACAGACAAGAACTACATTTCTGCAGTACATGAACTTGGAATATTTTGCATTTTGGTAAAAGAAAAAAATATAACCCTTAACAAAATCATAGTAATAATAACTTATTTGTTCTGTCCCTCCCTCTGGTCTCTTTTGTTTCTGTATGTTTTCTTTGGTTCACAATTAAGATAGATATATTATCTTTTTCTTCAGATTTTTTTTTTGTGGTTTTATGTTTTTAAATCATTGATCCAATTGGAATTTTTATAGTATATACTGTGAGGTGTCAGTTTAAATTTGTTTCTTTTTCCCATTGCTATCCATTTCCCCTCAAATTTTTATTAAATAATTCTTAATTTTCCCAATGTCTTGTAGTCTTGCATTTATCAAATGCTAACTTTTCATACACATTTGCATATACTTTTTTTTCCTTCTTCTTTTTTTTTTTTTTTTTTGCTTTTTAGGCAGTTGGGGTTAAGTGACTTGCCCAGGGTCACACAGCTAGTAACTGTCAAGTGTTTGGTCTCAGGCCAGATTTGAAGTCCTCTTGACTTCAGGGCCAGTGCTCTATCCACTGCGCCACCTAGCTGCCCCTGCATATACTTTTCATATATATTTAGTTCTATTTAGCTACAACTATTTTGTCTTTATTGGCATTTCTCTATCCTTCTTAGCTGCATTACCTGCCATTCTGTCTTTGATTCTGTTAATCTTGCTTTTAGTTCATGGTATTTTATACTTTTTCTCCTGAAGTCATTTTGCAAGGCCTCTTCAGTAGATTTTTAAAGGCTATGCCTGAGAATGTATGCTCTGGTAGGTTCTTCTAAGATGAAAAGGCCAGGATTTTTTATTGTCTGAGGACAGCTTCGCTGAATTTGGGAGATTCATCACCAAAAGCTTGGCTACCCTGTGACTTAGTTTAGTCATAGCAGCTCCTGAAGAATGTCTTCTAAGTCACATATGGGTTGCAATCTACATTGGTAGAGGCAATACCTATTCTGATTAATCAGATTCTTTGAAATATTTTTAATTTGGGAGAATTTTGTCATCCTTTTCTCCCAAGATTTATAACTCAGTTCTTTATTTAATTCTTTTTATGCTCTTTATTTTTGGGTAAGTGGAGGCTGATTTTTATTATTTTAGTTCTTTGCATATATCTATTTATGATTTTTATTTCTCTGGATTTCTTGTATTTCTAGTGCTGCTATGGCTGTTATTGTTGTAATATTTGTACTTTTATTTTATCACCCACCTTCTTTTGTTTGTTCATCAACCTTTTGATGAGGATTGATTTTCATGTAAGAATTGCACAACTTTGTTTCTTCTCCCAATTTCTTTTGCTACTTTTGAAGGGGAATCATAAGGAGCCAGGCCTTCTTATGCTCTCTCACTCTGCAATCTACTTCTCTGTCCTCCTTCATCTTATTTTGTTTCTCTTACATGAAATTATTTGTTTTTTGCCCTTGTAATAGATGGTGCTCTGGGCAGATGCTTGGCTTATATCATTATTGAAGTAGGCTTATTTTTTGGTAAGGCATCCCTTCATTTATGAGAGCCTGGTAGAGTGTCTAGCATATATTAGCCATTTAATATCTATTAAATTGAATCTTAAATCTTCATGCAATTAATTAACATTGATGAAATAATTCATTTTGATCAACAAACAGCTTAATTTAATTGATTTTTTCTGATTTTTTTGTGTTTTCTAAAATAGTAGCTTTTCCATCTGAAGCTTCAAAGGGACCTTCTGACATAATATGGAGCTCTAGTGGGAGTGATCTCTCAGAAGAAGATAAAGAGATGCCATGTCAATCTCAGAAATATAAAAGATGTTCTCCCAACATAGATGACAGCAGCAGTGAAGGTAAGTTGATAGATTTTTAAGAAATTCAAGTTCTGTTGCATTTTTTCTTCAGAACCAATGATAATGATATTATATGGTTTGGCCAACTTGTGTTTTTGATTAAAAGTGTAAGAATTAATGGTTAGAAGAAATACTTTCTTGGTTTAGTTATGATAATGTTTTAAATTACATTCATTAGTGTTCTTGGTCATTTGTAGGTCATATGAAAGCTAAGAATTTTAATTATGCTAAAAGCCTTAGATGAACTAAAGTCACATTTACAGCTTTTTAATTATCTGTATCACTTTGGTGATGCTGGACAACATTTAAAAAGGTTTATTTGAAAGGCACGCATTAGAGAGGCCAGTTTTTCCCTTAGTTACTGTGCCTATAATTCTAGGAACTGAATGTGACATAGTGTCAATGATGTAATTAATTGCATTGCTATTTACTTTGATGCTTTGAAAGATCCTTGGTTTCATTCTATGTAAATTGCAATCCCACTGCACTTTGTTGTTATGAGAGATTCTTGTTCATATTTTCACTTTAAAACATCTGTGGAAAATGCCGTCTTGTTCTTTTAGTACATTGTTGATACCGTTGTTGTCCTTCTGTTGCTTCTCATCATTACTCCATATAATCTGAGTTTGAATGAACCTTAGAGACCATCTAATCCATGTATGAATAACACAGGACAAATGTTCCCCTGGCCTTGTCTTGAGGACCGTTATTGTGGGGAATCCACTGTTTCCTTAGGCAACATGTTCTACTTTTGTTCAGCTCTAATTATCAGGAAGTCTTTCCATATGCTGCATTAAAATTGGCCCTCTCTAGTTTCCAGTGATTAGTTCTGTCTTCTGGGGCCAAGCAGAACAAGCTCATCCCTCTTAACAATCCTTCCAGTACTCAAAGATAGTTATCATATATCCATTCTTCAGGCCTCCACATCTTCTCTTTTCCAGGCTGTCCATCCCCAGCTTTTTTAATCAGTCCTCATATGGTATGATCTCAATGCATTAACTATTTCCTCTGGACACTAACCAGCTTATCAGTATTATTCTTAACATTTTGTGCCCAGAAGTATTGGAACACCATTCCAGATATTCTCCAAACAGTGAAAAGTTATCTAGGACTGCGCCCTTCCTAGATTTGGATACAGTCTAAGATGACATTACTTTTCTTTTCTTTTTTTTTAGTTATTGTAGTATGATATGAAACCTTTACAGAAGAGAAATTGTGGCCGAGTTACAATTTGTAGTGGGGTGAAATAAGGGATCTTGTTGACACATTGAATTTGTAGTTTAGTAAAATGACTAGATCAAAGGTTTTTAATTTTTTTTTATGTTAGCCTTTGGCTGTCTAATGAAGGCAATGAATCGTTTCTCAGAATAATGTTTTTAAATACAGAAAATGCAATAATATTACAAAGCAAACCAGTTATATTGAAATACAGTTGTCAAAATATGAAAAGAAACAAGTTCCTGGATCCCAGGCTACAATCTCTGGTCCTAGTTATTTTTCAGGTAAAATGCCATCTAGTTACTCCTTCCTTATATTTTATTTGTGAAATTGATATTTTTAAATCTAAGTGTAAAATTTTACATTTATCTCTATTAAATTTCATTTTATTACATTCAGCTTCATATTTTAGCGTTTCAGATGCTTTTAGATCCTGACTTTGTTTTCCATTGTGTTTTAGTGACCCTTCTCAGCTTTATATTATTTGTCTTTCTTTTATAATTTTTTTGATAATTAATTTATTTTTAGTTTTCAATATTCACTTCCATAATATTTTGAGTTTTAAATTTTCTCCCCCTTTTCACTGCTCCCTCTATCCCAAGATGGCATGCAATCTGATATAGGCTTTATTTATACATTCATATTAAGCATATTTTCCCGTTAGTCACGATGTAAAGAACAATTAGAACTAATGGGAGGAGCCATGAGAATGAAGCAATAAAACAAAACAACAAAGGAAAAGGAGAGCAAATAGTATGCTTCTATTTGCATTCAGACTCTGTAGTTTTTTTTCTGAATGTGGATAGCAGTTTCCATTGTGAGTCTTTTGGAGTTGTCTTAGATCCTTGTATTGCTGGGAAGAGCCAAGTCTGTCAAAGTCAGTCATCACACAGTGTGGCTGTTACTGTGTACAATGTTTTCCTGGTTCTGCTCATTTCACTCTGCATTAGTTTATGTGAGTCTTTCCAGGTTTTTTTAAAGTCTGCCTGTTCATCATTTCTTATAGCACAATAGTATTCCGTTATATCCATATACCACAACTCGTTTAGCCATTCCCCAGTTGATGGGCATCCCCTCAATTTCCAATTCTTTGCCCACACAAAAAGAGCTGCTATAAATATTTTTGTACTTGTGGGTCCTTTCACTATTTTTATGATCTCTTTGGGATATAGACCTAGAAATGCTATTGTTGGGTCAAAGGATATGCACATTTTTATTTATTTATTTTTTATTTTTAGGCAACTGGGGTTAAGTGACTTGCCCAGGGTCACATAGCTAGTAAGTGTCAAGTGTTTGGTCTGAGGCCGGATTTGAATTCAGGTCCTCCTGACTCCAGGGCTGGTGCTCTATCCACTGTGCCACCTAGCTGCTCCGGTATACACATTTTTATAGCCCTGTGGGCATTGTTCCAAATTGCTCTCCAGAATGGTTGGATCAGTTCACAACTCCACCAACAATGCATTAGCGTTCCAATTTTCCTACATCTTCTCCAACATTTATCATTTTCCTTTTTTGTCCTATTAGCCAATCTGATAGGTGTGATATGGTACCTCAGAGTTGTTTTGATTTGCATTTCTCTAATCAATAGTGATTTAGAACTTTTTTTGTATTACTACAAATAGCTTTAATTTCTTCCTCTGAAAACTGCCTGTTCATATCCTTTGACCATTTATTAATTGGGGAATGACTTGTATTCTTATAAATTTGACCCAGTTCTTTATATATTTTAGAAATGAGGTCTTTATCGGAGATACTGGTTGTAAAAATCCCTTTCCAGCTTTCTCTTTCCTCCTAATCTTGGAAGCATTGGCTTTTGGCAAAAACTTTTCAGTTTAATGCAATCAAAATTATGTATTTTGCATTCATAATGTTCTCTATCTCTTGTTTGGTCATAAATTCTTCTCTTCTCCATAGGAAAGTAAACTGTTCCTTGCTCTTCTAATTTGATTATAGTATCACTCTTTATATCTAAATCCTGTACCCATTTTGACTTTATCTTGGTACAGGGTATAGGGTATTGGTTTATGCCCATTTTCTGCCACATTTTTTTCCAGTTTTCCCAGCTGTTTTTGTAAAATAGTGATTTCTTATCCCAGAAGCTAGAGTCTTTGGATTTGTCAAATAGTAGATTAGTATAGTCATTGACTGTTGTGTTTTGCATATCTAACCTAGTCCACTGATCCACAGCTCTATTTCTTAGCCAGTACCAACTAGTTTTGATGATTGCTGCTTTATAATATGATTTAAGATCTGGTACAGCTAGGGCACCTTCCCATGCATTTTTCATTAGTTCCCTTGATATTCTGGACTTTTTGTTTTTCCAGATGAGTTTTGTTACTGTTTTTTCTTAGCTCTATAAAATAATTTTTTTAGTAGTTTGATTGGTATGGTGCTGAATAAGTAAATTAATTTAGGTAGAATTGTCATTTTTATTATATTAGCTCAGCTTACTCATGAGCAACTGATATTTTTGAAATTATTTAGATCTGACTTTATTTGTGTGAAAAGTGTTTTGTAATTGTATTCATATAGTTCCTGGTTTTGTTTTGGCAGGTAGTGATGCCAATGATTTGTATGAACTTATTTTATATCCCACAACTTTGCTAAATTTGTTTATTATTTCAAGTAATTTTTTACTTGATTCTCTAGGATTCTCTAAACATCCCATCATTCATCTGCAAAGAGTGATAACTTGTTTCTTTTTTGCCTATTCTAATTCCTTCAATTTCTTTTTCTTCTCTAATTGCTACAGCTAACATTTCTCACACAGTATTGAGTTATACTGGTGATAATGAATATCCTTGTTTCACCCCCCTGATATTATTGGAAATGCTTCTAGTTTCTCCCCATTACATATAATGCTTGCTGATGGTTTTTGATAGATGCTGTCTATCATTTTAAAGAAGACTCCATTTATTTATGTGCTCTCTGGTATTTTTAATAGGAATGGGCATTGTATTTTGTCAAAAGCCTTTTCTGCATCTATTGAAATAATCATATGATTTCTGTTAGTTTTGTTGTTGATATGGTCAATTATGCTGATAGTTTTCCTTTTTAGGGTATTTTTCTCCTCATTGGCTTTTTTGGACCTCTTTTGCCATTTGGGTTAGGCTATTTTTTAAGGTGTTATTTTCTTCAGTATTTTTTTGGGTCTCCTTTAGCAAGCTGTTGACTTGTTTTTCATGATTTTCTTGCATCACTCTCATTTCTCTTCCCAGTTTTTCCTCTACTTCCCTTACTTGCTTCTCAAAATCCCTTTTGAGCTCTTCCAAGGCCTGGAACTGATTCATATTTTTCTTGGAGGCTTTGGATATAGGAGCTTTGACTTTGTTGTCTTCTTCTGGTTGTATCTTTTGATCTTTTTCACCAAAGTAAGATGATATAGTCTGACTCTTTTTGCGCAGCTTGCTCATGATCCCAGCCAATTACTTGAGTTTTAAACTCTTTGTTAAGGTACGAATCTGTTTCCAGTGTGGAGAATGTACTGTCCCAAGTTTCAGGGGTTTGTACAGCTGTTTTCAGAGATCCTTGTAGGGCCCTGTAAGTTTTCAGTTCTTCCAAGGTGGTATGATAAGGGGCGAGGTGTTTACTCCTTTCCTGGCCTGCGACTACAAGTACTTCTTTCTGTCCTGTAACTGTGAGGAGGGATTCCTCTCCACAATTACTACAAGCTCCACCAAGCCAGCGTTCCTCCTCACCCCAGCACTGCTGCCCAGAACTGTGGCACAGATCCAAACAGGGGGCAAAGCAAGAGATTCCTGCCTCAGCACTGGCAAAGAGATCCCTGCAATCCCTCTTTGATCAGCCACTGGATTCCCCCTCAGTCTGTGGGCCGGAAGCTTGGGAAGCAGCTGCCCCCCCAGCGCCACACTCTTGGGGAATAGAGCTGAAACCCCGCCTTCCTTTCTCAGCACCGACAGAAACAGACTTTTCCCACTGACCTTCTAAGTTGTCTTTGGCATTGGTGGATTGAGGAGTCCAGAAACCTCCACAGCTGCCCGAGATTCAGTCCTCTGAGGCCTGCTCCAGGTTCGCTGTGGCCTGCGGGCCCATGCCCTGCTGCGCTGAGTTCCCAGCCTGGCGTGATACACCTTTCTGATCAATCATCCAGGTTGTCTTGGGCTGGAAATTTGTTTCACTCTGTCTTTTTGTGGGTTCTGCTGCTTCAGAATTTGTTTAGAGCCATTTTTTATGAGTATTTGGAGGGGTTTGGAGGAGAGCTCAAGCAAGTCACTGCTTTCGCTCTGCCATCTTGGGCTCTGCCTCCCTGATAGTTTTCCTAATATTGAACCAGCCCTGCATTCCTGGTATAAATCCTACCTGGTTGTAGTGTATTATTCTTGAGATAAGTTGTCTTTTTGCTGATATTTTATTTAAAATTTTTGCATCTATATTCTTTAGGGAAATTGGACGATAATTTTCTTCCTCTGTTTTGGCTCTTCCCGCATTAGGCATTAGCACCATATATGTATCATAAAAAGATTTTGGTAGGATTCCTTCTTCACCTATTTTCCCAGATAATTTATATAGTATTGGAATTAATTGTTGTTTAAATTTTTGATAGAATTCACTTACAAATCCATCTGGCCCTGGAGATTTTTTCTTATGGAGTTCATTGATGGCTTGTTCAATCCAGCTTTATATTATTTGGAAAATTTTATAAGTATGTCATCTATACCTTTCTTTAAGTCACGGACAGAGCAGATAAGTTCTTATTGTTGTAATTATGGTGCTAGTCCAATCCATGCCTTCTTTATAACAATTCCCTAAGTAGTCATCCATCTTCTACTTCATGACCTTCAGTGACGGGGATGTTGTTGCCTCATGAGGCAGCCAGTTATACTTTTGTATAGTTCTAATTGTTAGTGAATTTTTCTTTATATCAAGGAAAAAATATTATCTATATTTTCTACCTGTTCCTTGTAGTTTCTTGTCTTGGGGGCTAAACAGAACAAGTCTGATCCTTTTTATCATTTTTTTTAACATGACAGTTCTTGATAATGTTACACATAGCCGTCATAGGTTCTCTTCCCCAGCCCTCAGGGTTTTCCTTTAGATTAAATATCCCCAATTCCTTCAATCAGTCCTTGCCATCATGGTCCATAATCTTCCTGGCAAAATTCTAGCACACATTATTAAAAGGTGTGAGCACCATGTATTTGGAAGGCATTGCTTCAATCCTTGCCATTTTTGTCAATTGCCTTTCTAATGTGTTATGTTCACACATTATCTTTTTAATAATATATGTTAGATATAGCTATAGATGGCAGAGTGGGTAGAGTGATGGGCTTGGAGTCCTGAAGACCTGAGTTCAGATGCAGCCCCAGACACTTCCTAGCTGTATGATCTTGGGCAAGTCACTTAAACTCTGTCTGCTTCAGTGTCCTCATCTCTGGGTATCATAATAAGATCTACTTCCCAGGATTGTTGTGAGGATCATCAAATGAGATAATACTTGTAAAGTACTTGCAAAACCTAAAGTGCAATATAAATTCTAGCTATTGTTGTTGCTGTATGTTATTAGAATTTTTCTAGGAACATAAGCCAAGGTCATCAGCTCATAGTTTAAAGAATCCACTTTCTTTCCCTTTTTGAAAATTGGAACAGTATTTGCCCAAGTTCATCCTGAACCAGTTCTGTTGATCAGAGGTTTCTGAGATTACTAACAATGGCACAGCAATGACATCTACAGATTTCTTTATATACCCTTGTATACCTACATTTAAGGGGCCCAGGAGACTACAAGTCATTGAGGACAAATAGATGTTCTTTACCAGTTCTTTTTATTTTGCATTTCAATTCATTGTTAATTATTTTTGTTCTTTCATTCCCAGTTTGTAGATCCATCTAACTTGGAATAGGAAAGAAAAATCAGAATAAATTGAGAGTTAGGCCTTTTTGGATCTTCCATTATAATTTTCTAATCTAACATAATGTCTCATTCCTTCTTTTTCCTCTTAACTATAACATAGCTTTAAAACAGTTTTTGTTGTCTTGAGCATTTATTGCAAATGCCGCTTTGTTCTTGGATTTAGTGTTTTTGAAATTATTCTTGTAGGAGCTTGTCACACGTTATTTATCCTCAGTCACCTGGCTTTCGTAAATCATTTTTTAAAATCTGAGTTAGTTGCTGGGTTCTTTGTTACATCAATATTGTTCTCTTCAGGTAGCTTTTTTATTCCTTATCAGGAGCATTAGTGTTTATGCCTTCATAATTCTCTTTTTGAGAATGTTGTACCCATCTTAAGCCAGCTTGGAGGCAGCTAGTTAATGCTAGACTTGGATCCAGAAAGGCCTGAATTCAAATGCAGCTTCAGACACTTAGTAGCTATGTGACTTACTTAATTCCTCCCACTCTTAGTTTCTTCATCTCTAAAATGGGGGAATAATAATAGTACTTACCTTCCTGAATTGATGTAAAGATAGAATGAGATAATATTTGTTAAGTGTTTTGCAGACTTTAAAGCGCTATATAAATGCTAGCTAGCTATTATCAATGATTTTTCTGTTGAGTTATAGACCATGATTTAATATCCATTCTCTGAACTCTTTGAAATCTGCTGTACCCACATCTAGGTGTGTGCCAGCCTATACCTGACTTTAACACTATTAATAATAGCTCACAATTCTATAGTGCTTCTAGGTTTATACAGCACTTTCCTTACAACAACCTTGTGAGTTACATTGTCTAAAAATTGCTATCCACATTACACAGATGAGGAAATTGTGTCTCAGGGAGGTGATTTGCGTAAGATAAACATGGCTAAATGTCGGGCGGGACTTGAATCCATTCCTCCTGACACCAAATTCCATGTTCTTCCTTCTATACCACGTAGCTTTCTCCCCCCTTGTATGTCATGGACCTTAAGATGCTATGACTTCTCTTTCATGTGGCCTGATCAAGATGGTTTTAAACTTGAAAGTATTCTTTGCTTTCCTCAAATTGTCCCAGATTGCATTGTCTGGATTGTTCCTTTGCCTTTGTATGTCATTATATTAAGTCCTTATGATTTTGTCAGACTCTACCAGATCAACTTTCACCTTGTCTATAACTTAGTCTTAAAGGTGTCAGAGGCAGGATTTGAAACCAGGTCTTCTTGTCTCTAACTACAGTTTTATGGTAACTGAGCTATCTTACTTTTTCTTTTCCCTGTTCCACCAGCTATCTCTCACACATGTGGAAAGGGATGAATTTGTAATCCTCGGTGACAGAAAGAATATTATAAAAGGCAGAGTAGACTATATAAAAATAAAAAGCTTTTGTACAAAAAATACATGCCTCTAGAATAAGAAGAATGGGTGATGACCAGGGGAAAATAAAATAATGCTGTAGGTCACAATGAATATGAAATAGTCATTGAAATATGAGGAGATTTTTATGAAATAATACATTGAGCAAAACAGAACTAAAAGAAAGACACAGATGTCACAACCATGTAAATGCAGACAACTTTAAATGACAACAAAACTATCAGAAACATTGGGCAATTTCTCATTTGCCTAGGAGGTAGATACTTGACAACCTGCAACTTCAGTTTTCTTGGAACACGGCCGAGAACTAGAAAGTAAGCAAAAGAGAGTGCTGAAATGATTATGTGCTTTGGGTAGTATGCCTGACTGTGTAGGAAAGTCCCTAAGGTCATCACTCAGACTTTTATTATCTTTTAATTTATACAAAGTTTTAGCAACCTTGGTTTTCTGGTTTCTTAAACCTTAGTACTTTTGAGGCAGCAAATCAGAATGGAGGAGTGCTGAAAGTAAAGTATAGAGGTACTGATTAAAGAAGTAAGAGATGATAGCAAAAGAAAATTCGGGAAAAACTACTATACCACTTTAAAGACCAATAATTGAGGGCCATGATATTATCCCATCGTCAGGAAAAGATTATATTATGTTCAGTATACTTTCTTATCCTTAAGAAAGCATGTAATTATGTAATGCTTTTTGGATTCAATAAAAAATGGCTAAAGTTAACATTTTTTCTACTTAAAAGAGTAGATTGTATTTTTCTGGAAAATCCATTTGTATGAGACAGGCTTTTTTTTGGGGGGGGTGTGGAGAGGATTGGCTGAGGTGAGTTACAGACCTATTAATTTATCAGCATAAGAAACTGCCAATATGGGAACTTCCTCTCACCAGTGGCGACTATCTTAAGAGAGTTGCTTGGGGAACTGAGAAATTATGTGATTTGCCCATGGTCAGACTTTATCTGAGGCAAGACTTAAACTCTGATCCTCCTGACTCTTAAGGCTGGATCCCTATCCACTATACCATGCTTTCTCTCCATGTAGAAGATATCCTTCTTTGAAGTTAATATATTATGACAATTATCCACACTAAGTGGTTGTTGTTCTACTGGACCCCCAGGTAATTTTCCCTCTTTTTGGGGGGAGTTTAACCTTTGGCTCACTGTTCTCTTCTCCTTCCCAATTCCTGCCTTATACTAGGAGATTTCAGCAACTATGTTGATGCTCCCTCAAATGCCTTAATTTCCCATTTTCTCAGTCTCCTTAAATCCATGACTTTTTCCTTTACTGTACCTCAGCCATATACGGGATGGTCATACCATGGATCCCACCATTAATCATGAGTTTTCCAATTCCTTAGTCAAAAACTTTGACCTTCTTTGGGATCATATTCTCCTATCATTTCATCTGTCACTATGCCTCATCTTTCTTAAACTTATTCTTCACCATCATCATGACTTCTACCCCTCTGTAGTTTCTTAGGCCATTATTCTAGTTCCAACTTCACTTTCTTCTCTTCCTAGTCTCAACCGTATAGTTAACTTTCTTAACTCCATACTATCATCAGCTCTCAAACACCTCACTCCCTTGGACTGCTGCCACTCACCCCTCGCCAAACCCCAGACCTAGGTTTGCAACTTTGGTGTTATACTTAATCTCTTCATTTTCCCTCACTTAACATATCTAATCAGTTGCCAGATCTTGCTGTTTCAAAATAAAATTGTATCATTTTAGATTTTCAAGGCTAGTGCAATATCATGCTTGTTTTTCTATAATAGCACTAGCATTACAATTTATAGCTTTAAAAGTGGTCTTTTCTTTTTAATTAATTAATTAACTTTTAGTTTTCAACTTTCACTTCCATAAGCTTTTGAGTTTTAAATTTTCTCTCCTTTCCTCCTTCCCTTCCCAAGGCGGCATGCAATCTGATATAGGGTATACATATACATTCCTATTAAACATATTTTCAAATTTGTCATGTAAAGAAGAATTAGGACCGATAGGAAGAACCACAAGAAAGAGGCAACAAAACAAAACAGAAGTAAAAAAAGAGCAAATAGTATGCTTCAATCTGCATTCAGACTCCATAGTTCTTTCTCTGGCTGTTGATAGCATTTTTTATCATGAGACTTTTGGAGATGTCTTAGATCCTTGCATTGCTGAGAAGAGCTAAGTCCATCAAAGTTAGTCATCACACAACGTGGCAGTTACTTGTGTACAACATTGTCCTGGTTCTGCTTACTTCACTCAGCGTCAGTCCATAGAAGTCTTTCCAGGTTTTTCTGAAGTCTGCTTGCTCATCATTTCTTGTAGCACAATAGTATTCCATTACATTCATATACCACAACTTGTTCAGCCATTCCCCAGTTGATGGGTATCCCCTCAATTTCCAATTCTTTGCCATCACCAAAAGAGCTGCAATGAATATTTTTGTACCTGTGGGTCCTTTCACTATTTTTATGATCTCTTTGGGATACAGCCCTAGAAGTGCTATTGCTGGGTCAAAGGGTACGCATGTTTTTATAGCCCTTTGGGTGTGGTTCCAGATTGCTTTCTAAAATGGTTGTATCAGTTCACAACTACATCAGCAATGCAGTAATGTTCCAGTTTTCCCACATCTTCTCCAACATTTATCATTTTCCTGTTTTATCATGTTAGTAAATCTGATAGGTGTGATTTGATACTTCAGAATTGTTTTGATTTGCATTTCTCTAATCAATAGTGATTTAGAGCAAAAATGATCTTTTCAAATGTGTAACTTGGAGTTATATTTCTCTGCATTTGAATGCTTCTTCATGTAGTTATTGATAATTTGTGTTTCTTCTTTTTGGGAACTCCTGTTCCCAAACATCCTTTGATCAACTGCTCAGTAGATTATATTGTTTTAGATTTTCTGAATTCCTTTAGGATATTCTATGGAAAGAAAATGACAGTGCAGGTTTTCCTGTCTTAGAAAGAACTTGGGAAGATTTGGGATCATAACCACAAAAATCATCTATTCTAACCCTTTCATTTAAGCGATGAGCAAAATGAGGTCTATAAAGATTAAGTGACTTGCCCCAGATTACTCTGGAAGTAAATGGCAGAACAGAGATTCAAATTCCAGTCTTGTAACTCCAAGTTCAGTGCAAAGTCTTTCCCTGCCACTTCTCAGTGTTGGCTGTGTGCCACATGGGGTGACTCAGGGTATGTGTGGTGACCCCTGACACACAACTACTGCCCTCATTTCTAGCCCTCTTGTTCTTGTCCTGTGGCAAGTGTCCTGAGTATTCTTAAGTGGTGGCTTCTGAATACTTTTTGTCATGTTTGAGCGACTTGTGTGTTATCTGAAAGATTAAAATATCTAATTTTAATTTAACGAAATTTTGCAAAGATCACGCCCAGTTAGGCTTCACTTACTACATCAGTAATTTCTTTAGTGTAAAGTACTCTTAGAAAATTCTTTCTATAAATGTATATTGGCAACTTTCCTCCATCTTAGATCATTTGAATTATCTGAGTCACTGAGAGCTGAAATTATTTGAAGTGATAGAAGCAGTGCTTGAATCCAGGTCCTCTTGATTCTAGGCCAGCTCTATCGCTATACGAAATGACTATTTTAGCTCATTCCTCAATGTTGAATAAAATCTATGTAGGTATTTATAGAGTTGAAATTACAGTTCATTGTAATTTAGTGTAATTTGTATTGTCAGGTGAGCCTCAATTCATTGACTGGGAGAATGATAGTAATAGTGAAGAAGGTGGTGATAATGAATGTCCTGAATTTGGAGAAAATGAGAGTGCTGTGGAAATATCAGACTGTATTTCCTGTGCAAGCAGCAGTCCTCGGACTAGTGAGGAGAGAGAACACGACTTTTCTCAAGTAAGTATATTTTTCATTTCAATATTGGAATATAAATTAATCTTTTTTCAAAAAATCAATATACTTAATTGTTTTCTGTCCTGTGTGTTTGTTGACAAGTAAATTCTCTCCCCCTGCTGTCATCTTGGAGTTAGGGTTTAAGTTCTTTTGTTCCCCCTGAGTTTTACCTGGTTTAAATCTAAAGAAACCACGGAAACAAGAAAAGGCCTTACTATATTCAGCCTTAATAGATTCCTGGGAAGACAGGACCTCTGCAGGATGTTTAGAACCTAAATTCTTAGTTGTAACATTGATCCAACTGTATTAGGTCACTTTATTGACCTAAAGGTGAAGTGCAGTTTAAATGTTCCACATTCCCCCTCCACATAGCAGATTAACCAGAAATTGGGGCAAAATCCAAATTTGTTCATAAATGTTAGTAGAAATAAACCATTTTTATTAATAGTTGAACTGACTTTTAACAACATTTTCAAAATTCAGACATCAATACAGGCATACTGCTTTTAAGAATCACAAAAATTCAAAAGAAGAGGAGTGAACAGCTGACTGACAATGGAAAAGAATCTTAGAATCATAAAATTTCAGAGTTGTAAAGAACCTCAACAGTCATCTAACTGGAAAAGAATCTTTTCTACAACATAAAGGAAAAATTGTCATTGGTTTTTTCCCAGGCCAAACATGAATTCCATGTGATGAGTTTCTAGAAGTCCTCATTTATTTCCTTGTTCCGTTTGTGTGGCCCCAGTGTAATCTGATGTGCAGCCTCAGTGTGATCTGATGTATGGTCCAGTGTGATCAACTTGTCTCTGCCTCCGTTGATCTTCGCCCAGATGTTCTTCATCATATTCCCCCTTCTTTTTTTCCTAGATTTCTTCAGTTGTGTGCATCTTCTTAATATGTAATTCTGCCCTGTCCATTCCCTTTTCCTTATCTTTTTCCTTTTTTAATTCAGTGTACCCTTCCAGAGCCCTGCTCAAGCTGTGGTTGGAGGTAGTGCCTCTGTTTCTTGTATAGTTTGCAGAGATCACAAACAGTGCTCATTGGTCACATCTTTCCCTCCTCTGAGGCGAAGTTCATGTGGACCTGGTGTCCAGAACTCATTGATGGCAGCTCTGCAATCCCTTATCTTCTCATTTATCTTGGGTTTTACTTCTTAACCATTTTTTGTTCTGTTCTTCTCACTTTAGAGGTTGTTCCATGTTACTTCCAAAAGAATCAGAGAGAATAGTGCTCCCTTTTCTCTGTTATGCGTCCTCATCATTCCATCAACCCAAATAGTCTGTGGGCTCGCTACCCCCTTTTCATTTTCCCCTTGCTTCCAAAATAGCAGGAAAGAAGTCCTTTGTGTTCTTCTTAGTGTTGATGGTTATCCTCAGCTTATCTGGAGTTTTAGTTCTCCTAATACTTCTTACCTGTGACTATGCCAATGTTTTTATTTTTGTTATTCATTCTCTGTCCTTGTTTTTCATCTTCTTTACCTGCTTTTTAAAGGCTTGGATTGGCTTCTGTGTCTGAGGTGAAATTTGAACTCGGGTCTTCTTGATTGTAGGCCTAGCGCTTTATTCACTATACCACCTAGCTGCCTGTAGATAAAGAGAGGTGGGACTAGCTTATTCGAAGTCACACAGGTAATAAATGACAGAGCTGGGCCTGAATTTTAGGCTGGTTTCCTTTTAGCTGCCTGTAGATAAAGAGAGGTGGGACTAACTTATTCAAAGTCACACAGGTAATAAATGACAGAGCTGGGCCTGAATTTTAGGCTGGTTTCCTTTCTGCTTGACTGAGTCTTGGACTGAAAGTCAGGAGACTGGGGTTCTAGCTTCCCAGTGACTTGCAGCAGGACTTCATATATTCCCTTGTATTGTACTTAGGTCTTCATTTTTAAATTAGGAATAATTGCTCTAGGAATCATAGAGTATCAGTAGTAGATGGGACCATAGAGATCATTTATCCCTCCCTGTCTTTTCATTTTTACTAAATAGGAATCTGGATTCCAGAGAGTGAATATGTTAAGGTCACACAGAGAGGATTTAGGATTTAGATTCAGCTCTCTTGTTACTATCTTGTATGGTTTGTGCTTTGCCATATATCCTCCCTGCTTTCATGTTATGAAGCTGTTATAAGAGCCTATGAGGTAATACTTAGAACAGGGGTCCTTAAATAGAGACCCATGAATTTTCTTTTTAAAAAATTTATTATTTTGACAATAATATTTCAGTATGGTGATTTCCTTTGTAATCCTGTGTATTTTATTTTATGCTTTTAAAAACATTATTCAGAGAAGGAGTCCATAGTCTTTACCAGACTGCCAGAGGAGTCCATGATCTTTACCAGACTGTTAGAGGAATCCATCACACAAAAAAGGTTAAGAACCTCTGTGCTATAATTTCATTTTAACTCTGTTTGTACAGCTCAGTATTGTACCTGCAGGGCTGTGTTTGGAACCTGACTCAGGAAGGGATGGTCATTGAATTAGCAAGTAGTTCCACTGTACAGACCTCAAGAATAACATTGTAGTGGGCTGTGTTAGATAGACACATGAATTTTTTAAAAATTTATTTACTTTGAGTTTTCAACATTTACTTCCACAAGATTTTGAGTTCCAAATTTTCACTGCATCTCACCCCTCTGCCACCCCAAGATGGCATGCATTCTGAATATCCCTTCCCCTAGTCTGCCCTCCCTTCTATCTCTCCCCCCCTTCTCTTATCCCCTTCCCCTTCTACTTTCCTGTAGAGCAGGATAATTTCTGTACCCCATTTCCTGTATTTTCTTGTTTCCCAGTTGCATGTGAAAACATTTTTTTTAAATCATGTGTTTTTAAAACTTTGGGTTCCAAATTTTCTCCCTTCCTCCCTCCCCACCCACTCTCATTGAAAAGGCAAGCAACTCAATATAGGTTATACGTGTGTAGTTATGCAAAACGCTTCCATAGTAGACATGTTATGAAAAACTAACTCTATTTCCTGTAATCCTGTCCTGCCCCCCCATTTATTCTATTCTTTCTTTTGACTCTGTCCCTCCTCAGAAGTGTTTGCTTCTGATTAACCCCTTTCCCAATCTGCCCTCCTCTCTATTACCCCCCTGCTCTCTTGTCCCCTCCTCCCCCTATTTTCCTGTAGGGTAAAACAGATTTCCATGCCCAATTGAGTGTGTATGTTATTCCCTCCTTAAGCCAAATCCTATGAGAATAAGATTCATTCATTCCCTCTCACCTTCCCATTTCCCACTGTTCCTCCACTGTGTGAAGCACCTGAATTTCTTGAAGAACATTCATACATAATATGAATCAAAAGTTGCAGTGACACTCTTTTTGGGACAGCAGGGTGTGTGGGGGTGTCTCATGAGTGATGTGCTATAGTGGAAAGAGTGAATTTGTGGTCAGAAGACCTGTGTTCTCTTCCTGGTTCTGTGGCCCTGGGCAATTCACCTAAATTCTCTGGGCCTCATTAAAATGAGGGAGTTGGCCTGGGTGATCTCTCAGGACCATTCTAGATCTAAATCCTCTCATCTCTGCAATGCTTTCTTTCAGGACCCTTAATAAATCCAAATCATTAATTTCCATTTTCTCCAGTAGACGGCACCCTAGCATTAAAGTCATTTTCCTGTAACTCATGTTAGCAATGCCTGCCTAACTACTTCCCTGTAGAGAGCAGCAGAGACATAGCAGATGGCGTACTTTTATCTGTGTATATTCTTAAGGAAGTATGAAGGAAATTGGATTTAAATGAGACTTGTTATGTAATTCCAAAGTTCGTTATGTAGTGACAAATGTGGAAATACTGTGCAGGTTTATAGTCATAGTAAACAGCAAGCAGCCTCAGCATTTTCAGGCCCTGGGTAAGGTGAGCAGTTGAGACTGGCTCATAAGATTAAAGTAGGTCATGTACTATTGAAAAGAAAGCTAATACAGCTTCACCAAGTTAGAAGATTTGTGACTGAATTGCAGATCCTGGTTATGGAACAAATGTTATATTCTTTTGCCCTGGTGGGTCAGAAGAACAGTTCTGAAGCTAAAGGATAGTGGGGCATGAGAAAGCTCTCCTAGCAAGATGTGGAAAAGTTTAGGGGTGCATGTAAATGGCCTTCTTTCTGAGTTATTGACCTAGGAGATAGATGAACTAAAAGATGTCTGAACCCATTGATGTACTTGGCAAAATTTGAAAGTAATAAATTCAATCTGATGATGTCATTTTTTTATGTCAGTTTTAATAAGGAATCATAACATCTTAAATCATAGAATTGTTCAAACAATGCTTTTTAGGTTATGTGTGGGCTATAGTTTTTACAAAAGCACAAAAGGTCTGGGCTAAAGTTTAGAAAACTCTCCACATTTTATGTATATTTATACTAAAATTTATATTCCTATTTCTGATCTCATCAAGTTTTTAGATATCATTCTATTTATAAAAATTACTGAGGAAGGCAACTTCATTCTTGAAATTCTTGCCAAAAATTGTTTTCTTATCTTTCTCACAAATCGCTTCTTAGTTGGATGAGCTCTAAGCTTAGAATTTGTAGTACTGAATAATTGGAACTGTGGCAATCATTGGTTAATTTCTTTTCCTCCTTCTTACCATTCCTTACTACTCCTTCCACCCCCACTTCCCCCTACTCTCATTTCTTTTTTTTCCCCATTCCCTTTTCATAATCAAATGCTTTAGTCTTTGGTTTAGGAGACTCATAAATAAAACAAAAAGCCTTACTTTGTAAACATTTCTCTTGCCTTTTAGCAACATTTTTTTCTCTTCAGAAAAAGAAATGGCTCCTATAAATCATCATATGTAAATATTTTATAGTGTTCTTGGGTTTCTGGTTCAAAAATTCCTGCTTAAGGAATATAAAACTAAGTGACTTTTGAAGACATGCCTTTGCATTCACTTAGGTGAGTATCTTGGATTTCTCTTGCTTGGAGAGCCAGAATGGGTCCAGAGCTTTCCTAGTGTAGTACAAAGTTCTCTGAAGGTTCCCACTAGTCCTGTGTAATTTTGCTTATAGAGTAGTTTTCTAACCAAAGCATTTTGGTCACTATGCATTTTGTATTATAAAAAGATTTGGGTGAGAGTATTTTTCAAAGAATTGGAAAACCTTGATACAAAAAGCCATTGTACTACCATGGATCAGAAAGTGACTGTAGGAAAATGATTTCTCACACAAAAAATTGTTCTACTGGCATAAAAGTTTGTAGGCATTGGAAGGCAAGCATAGATCTGAAGAAACTGGTCAAAATAGTTAGACAGAAGTACAGAATAGAAGTATACTCTTGACGGTTTTGTAGATCGGTTGGGAGTTTTTTTGTTTCCATGGACCCCCTAAGGCTCATGAATGTAATATGGTCTAGACACAGGGATGGGGAAGATTGCAAGGTCACATGTGGCCCTCTAGGTCCTCAAGTGTGGCCCTCTGACTGAATCCCTTGGGGCTGCTCTTGAGGACCTAGAGGGTCACATGTGGCTTCTGAAGCCTCAGATTCCCTGCCCCTGGTCTAGAGGAACTGAGCTGTGTCATCCAGTGAAGGACAAAGTTAGGAGCTTAGACTATCTTCTGGAAACCTTGGCTATTGGAAGAGGGGTTTAGTGTGTAACAGATTTATATCTAGATTGTCACAAATGAACTTTGTTGGACTGCGTATTTTTCAGATGGCTAGGCAGAGAAGAATGTAAAAAATACATGGACTTTTATTTATGTCTTATTTGGCTAGAAGTGATGTGATTTCATTTCTTGATAGTTGCCTTCTTGATGACTAGCTTCTGATGAAATTTGCATTTAGACAAAGAGTATTATTCTCATCAGGACTCTCAGAGATAATACCAAGGCAGAATAGTCATGCTGATAAAATGTCATCTGCTGTTGGCAATTTCTTGCCGTGTGTGTGTGTGTGTGTGTGTGTGTGTGTGTGTTAAGAGAGAGAGAGAGGGCTATAAGAAATGATGAACAGGCTGACTTCAGAAAAACCTGGAAAGACTTGTATGGTCTGATGCTGAGTGAAACGAGCAGAACCAAGAAACGTTATATACAATAACAGCTATGTTGTGTGATGACTAATATCGATAAACTTAGCCCTTCCTAGCAATACAAGGATCTAAGACATCTCAAAAGGCCTCGTGATGGAAAATGCTATCCACATCCAAAGAAAGAACTATGGAATTTGAATGCATATCGAAGCATACTATTTGCTATTCTTTTTCTCTTCTGTTGAGTTTTATTTCTTCTTTCTGGTGGTTTCTCCTATTGGTTCTAATTTTTACTTAATACCATCATTAATCTGAAAATATGTGTAATAAGAATGTATATATATAACCTATATCAGATTATGCGCTATCTTGAGGAGAGTGGTGGGGAGGAAAGGGGAGAAAAATTTTAAACTCAAAAGCATATGGAAGTGATTGTTGGTAAATCAAAATAAATTAATTAGAAAAAAGAGAGAGAGGTGGGGAGAGAGAAGATGCGTGTGAGGATGTCATGGAGTTTAACGGCCAAATGTTCCTTCTCTCCTTCCCTTCATTACTTATGACCTGAAATTGATCATAAGATCTTAGACTTGGAGTTAAAAGGGAAGTGAGAGGTTATCTCATCCCACCCTTTCTTTTTAGTAAGTGACTTTTCCTGAGTCTGTGAAACCTGATATGTGAAGCGATTTCCCCAAGCCATGTATAGAAAGAGGTGGCAGAGGGGCCACTTGAATCTAGTTCCGCTGTTTCTAGAGGTAGCACCCGTTTCACTCTACCAAGTTCCTGGTTGCCTGAGTTTTACCTTACTAGGAGCTATGCATGGCTCTACCTTGACCATTGGGGTAGTTCTGGATGGAAGGATTCAGGACTTGGCAGTTATTTAAATGTGCCTTGTGTCATAGATTTTTGTGCCTGTGCCTTCTTACTCCCTTTTATTTACTTTGCAAATCTTAAAAGTGTTAATAAATTCTAGTTTTTATTACTGTTATTAAATTCTAAATTCTTTGAGAGTGGGCTGTTTTATTTCCAGCACCTAGCACACAGTACCTTCTGTGAGATAGGCACCTAATAAATATTTATTGAATTTAATTTAGACAAATTACAGTGTTAGTAACTATCAGATAATCATTTGAAAATTTTGGCCTTGTCTGTTGACATTTGATGAGTGCATTTGCACAAAGTCTTAGTTATAGCTAAAAGTCCTTATCTCCATGATTTGGCTTTATTCCCCAGAGAGAGGATTAGAAAGTATTTTTTTTAAAATACTCTTAAAAAATTGTTGTTTAAAAAAAGAAAAATGTGATTTATTAGAATCCTGATGTAGAAACATGCCATTTGCAGAAGGTTGTGCTTATCTAAAATTGATCTGTCCAATTGTAGAAAAATCATTAAGATTATTGCCTCTGACCTGAGCTAACCAGAATAAGGCAAACACTTTCCTAAGCCTACTTCAGAACCAGCATCATCAAAATCAAGTTCATCAAGCTCAGATACCTATTAAATGCCTTTTAATCTTTTTTGTTTTGTTTTTTGTTGTTGTTGTTGTTGTTATAGGTTAATATCAACAGTTAGAGAAGACTTGACGTTTGTATTACTTATAGCTGGCTTAGATTGTTAACGTTTTGGTTAGTTTTGAATGGCCCAGAGGTGTTATTGTTTGAATATGACTGATGCGCAAACTGCTATATAGAGTTTTTGATCATTCAGTGGCCAGTGAATAGGAAGAGGAAAAGGAATAAGTAAAAAATTATTTTTTCTAGCCTGGGGAGCTGGGAAATGATGTTATTAACATCCAAATAGAAATCAGCACATGGCAGGAGATATGGGAATGTAGTATGGAGAAGAGGACAGAGCTAAAGAAGTATATTGTGGGGTCCTCTGCATAGATATGAAAATATTATGCTGGAATATTTTAAAATGATTATTAACATTTAAGAATCCTTCAACATTATTAGTACTGAATAGGATCTTTCAAGGAACTCTTCAGGATTTAAATTGGTTACAGTTAGATTTCAGGTTTGTAAAACATTTCTAGGAACATGGTCAGATGAATTTTAATATTATTTTACTCTGTATAATAGAACTCATGTGATATAAGCCTCTGAACCTTAAATGAATGACATAGTGGAATTTTTTAATTTTTCAAAGAAGCCTTACTCTAGGGCTCTGTGTTTTTGCTTTTGTTTTGATCTGTTATTTCATTGTTGGGGAGAACTTACCCCATGGATGCTTAGTTATAACTCTTCTCTGAGCCAGTCTTAGAGAGTTGACAGGGGTATTGAGAGGAAAAATGATTTGCCCATAGTTGTTCAACTAGTGTATGTCAGTAGTAGGACTTGGACCTATGTCTTCCCAGCTCTAAGGCCAGCTCTTTATTTACTGTGCCATGTCTGTCAAAGCTCACTTAGATAAATTGTTGTCCTATACAAGTCCTATCTTTGAGCAGTTGATATCCCAACACTATTTTGGTATCCAAAGATTATGATGATGACATCATCATCATCCTCCTCACTGTTATCTCCATTTTACAGATGAGGAAATTGAAGTTGAGCAACCTTTCCAGGGTCACATAGCAAATAAATATTAATATTCACACTTGAATCTGGTCTCTTGATTCTAAGATCAGTGCATTTTGCACTGAAATGTGTATAGTAATTGATCTCATATACTAGAGTAATGAATGGATGTGTAAAATGCTTTAGATATTCCAGTTTTAATTATTAAAGTTGTTTTCACAGAGGTAGGTTTTCAGGTCAGTGCCCATAAGCAGCTTCTAATTATAGGGAGGACAGCTTAAGAGATCACCCCCATTTTTAAAAAAATTTAATCTTGATAAGAGTAGTTGATAACTATTATCTTCTATAGCTAATGGAATTGGTTTCCATATTCACAGAGAGTCCATTGTCATCCTGTCATTGAGAACAGATAAGTTCTGCCTTGAAGATAAAGGCAATTCTCTCATCATCTCTTTCATCTTCTTTTTAAAAATGCATTTTCCTTAATTTTTAATGCTTTTCTGAAAAGAATGGTAGAGACATGGAAGTAAAGCTTAGTGTGTATTATATTAGTCATTGCTATGTTGAGAGAGATAACATGATGTCTTCAGTTTCCTTTATTGTTGCCATGTTAAAAATGGACAGTTGGATGCCTAATTACTTGCCAAGCAGTGACAGAAGTACAAATTAATTTCCAATTTGTAAAGTTAAATATAATTTTCTCCTTTTTGGGGGTTGGGGAAATAAGAACCTTGTAATTCATTTCAACAATTCAAAAAGAAGTTATAATAATACTTTCCCCCATATGTTATACTTTGTTTTTAGAGCATTTTACAATCAGTTAATTGACAGATGACCTTGGAGGTTGAGGTCAGTGTTTTGCATTGTCTTAAATGTTGTTGGCAGTCTTTTTTGTTTTTTTTTTAAACTGTTTTAGCTTTGTTTTACAGATAAACAAATCTTCAACATACTAGAATTCACTACTTTTCTTCCAGTATGTTCCCAAACTACATTTATTCTTTGCAGTATCTTAAGGGCACCTGATGATTCACTATTACTGTTTAAAAGTCAGCCCAAATTTTTTTGTTTTTGTTTTTAAGCTAATGAAACAAAATTTTCATATGGTCGCAGCCAGGTATGTAAAATAATTGACTCTTGCCATGTTAATTTGTAAAAATATATTAAAACTTTAAAATTCATATAGTTATTTGCTAATTCCTACTGATATCTCCTGAAAATATAAAGGAAAATGAAGTAATGTGATCATTGAATCATAAATTTTAAGTTAGAAGAGGTATTAGCAAATATCTACTCTGTGCTTTCATTAGTATAGGGAACTCCCAGGGGACAAAATTACTTCTGCCATTGCAGATCTGCAATTTGTAGTCTTAAAGAGCTGCCTAGAGCTTTGAGAGGTTAAATGACTTGCCTAGGGTCACACAGCCAGTATTTTTGTTATGTATAAATTGTGCTTTTGTTGTTGCTCACTTCCCTTGGCATCAGTTCATAAAACACTTCCCAGGTTTCACTGGAACTGTCCCTCTTATTTCTTTCTTTCTTTCTTTTCTTTCTTTCTTTTTTTTTTTTGCTAGACAGTGGGGTGAAGTGACTTGCCCAGGGTCACACAGTTAGTAGGTGTCAAGTGTCTGCGGTCGGATTTGAACTCAGGTCTTCCTGAATCTGCAGTTGGTGCTTTATCCATTGTGCCACCTAGCTGACCCCTGTCCCTGTCATTTCTTATGGCATAGTTAGTCTTTTATATTCACATGCCATAATTGTTCAGCTGCTTCCTACCACCTAATAAGAGACTTAATTGAAACTGAGGCACAGATAGCTTAAATGTTTTATCAGTTTGGCAAAGGTAATAAATAGATGATCCGGATTCAAATTATAGACTCACTGAGACCAGATCTACTTCTTTTTCTATTATGCCATGCTTGTATCCATTCTTTTTATGTTTGTTTGTGTGTATATGTGTGTCTATATGTATATATCTCTATCTATCTAGTTTCCCCTGATAGAATATAAAGCCCTTGAGAATAGAGGTGGTTCTATTTTGTGTGTGTATTCGTATCCACAAGGCCTGCATCAGTGCCTGACACATAGTAGGCATTTATAAATGGATTTTGTAAGTATAAATAAAGATCTTTTAATTAAGCAGAGATGGAGAACTCAACAAAGAAAATGTCTTTAGTGAAACACTGATTTACATTATCCTGTTCATGTACTTTAGGGAAAAATGAGTCTTTTTTTTTTTTCAACCTCTCAAGGTAAGACAAATATTGTAATTTCTGCTGTGTTTTCATTTTACTTTCCATGTATAGATTTCCAAAGGATTTCAACTAGAATATACTGATGGTAGGTTAGTACCTTACCCAAACAGGTGTTTAACATTCTTTAATGTTTATTTTATATATTCTTTTTTTTGTTTTGTTTTGTTTTGTTTTTAGGCAATTGAGGTTAGGTGACTTGCCCAGGGTCACACAGCTAGTAAATGTCAAGTGTTTGGTCTGAGGTCGGATTTGAACTCAGGTCCTACTGACTTCAGAGCCAGTGGTCTATCCTTTGTGCCACCTAGCTGTCTCCCCCCCCCCCCCGGTAATTTTTATTATCCTATCCAGTTAGTCTCACAGCCTTCACTAAATGCCTCATATATACATGGCTACACTACAAAGGCAAAATTACAAACAATTCCTGTTCTCAAGGACCTTTCATTTTTCTTCCTTGAGCAGTGAGCAGAGTAGAATGAGTAAAGTTGCAGTCAGTACTGGAGACAGTGGCCAGGAAGGCTGTATTATCAGGGGGAAGCCAGGTTTTAGTGATAGCTAGAAGATGAAAGGAGTGGGAGAGGAAGTGACTGAGGATGAAGCTTTGTTTGTCTCCTATGGAACAGGCATTCCAGAGGGCACAAAGGAAGGGCTGGGCGGTTGGTGTTTGGTTGAGACTTTGGGGTGGGAGGGTTTAGGGGGATGGGAATGAGGAATTGGATGGCAGCAGCGGGAAATGGGTTTTGGATGATGGTCTGTAGGAGTTCAGAGTTGCTGAGACGTGAAGGATATGACCAGGTGTGAGAATGTTCATCCTGAGCAGAGGGTGCCATTTTTCCTGTATGTTCATCATATCGTAGCCATTCATCTTTCCCACTGCCTCATGTCTGCTAAATTTGTTCTTTTTTTCTCAGTTTGACTTTGAGTTGCGCTGTCCTACTTTGTTTTCTCAATGTATTACCAAGCTCTGGTCTCACTTTCTTCTCTCTACAATATTGATATGCAGTAATTGACCAGTTTGTATACTATCCTGTCCATTTGAATTCTTCATCTCCTTCATCCTGCTGGTGTCCGTGGACTGCAAGTCCTCAGGTCTGGGTCATTTCTGTTCTCTTCCACCCTCCCATGTTTGTGAACACCTCTGGAGGAAGCCATGCAATCTTGCTAACAAGGTCTTTTAAAAAGTCTATATTTCAAAATGCCAGACAGTTTGTATTTTGGTAAAATGTGTGTGTGTGTGTGTGTGTAAATAACAGTAACCACATTAAAAGAGGAATCATTATAGAAGCACTATGAAATTCATATCTATTGAATTACACTGTAGGTAAAATCTACATAGTCTTTTGAGCAAAAATTTAAATTTAGCTCAACGGTAATGAATAGTTTAAAATGTTCATTTAATGCTGTAGAGTCAGTGTTTTTCTAGACAGCACCTTGTAATAGTCATTTCACATTGTAAGTTTTCTTAAACTTGGAAAGCACAGAATTTTCAGAGTTGAAAGGGACCTTGGCAGCCAGCCGGTGTAATAACCCACATCCCGGAAGGAATCTCCTCTGTGTTCACCTTTTAAATGCTCATCCAACCTCTTCTTAAAGGTCTCCAGTGAGAAAGGACCCACCGCCTCTCAGCAGTCATTCCACTTAGGGATAATGCTAATTGTTAAGTTTTTACTGATGTCAAACCCATATTTTTTTTCTTTGTGACTTTTACCAGTTCCTTCTGGTCTTGCCTCTGGGGCCAAATAGAACAAGTCAAATATCTCTTCCACATGACAGCCCTCAGATACTTGAAGACAGCTATCATTAGTAATGTGTTTTCCTTGCTTTTTTATCTTTAAAAGACAGAATAAATTGTTGCAGTTCCTGGTAAGTGAGGAAGATTTCCCCCCTTCATATATTAAGATATTACCAGAAAAGAATGTGGATAATGCAGTGTAGCCACCTTCTTTTCAATCCTTTTCTTGGCCTACTATAACTTGTTGGATTTATAATAAAAATTTAAGAGTTAAATATATTAGTTTCTCTTTTTAATGCTATAGCTTGTAATGATTAATTTTAGATCGTTCTCCTCTTGGGCTTCATTATAGGATGGAAAAGCCCCCAGGTCTGTTATGGCCGAGCCAGAGGAGTGACGATGTACTGGGAGAACTGGTCCTGGCTGCAGGCTTTCTGCTTTCTGAGGTCAGCCTAAACTGGTTTGGGGAGGCTCATCACTAGCAGGCTAGCCATTTGGTGATGAATTCTTTGGCCATGACAACCCAAATATAAATAGTATATGCTTTCTTTATTTTTATATATGTGTGTGTGTATGTAAATGTATACATTCACACCTATCTTTTTGTTTATACACACTATATACACGTGTTTATAAATACACATACCCCTGAGACATTATCGGTTGGATATGCAATTTGGCAGGGTTTTATTTCCCCCTATGACTAATGTCAGTCTGCCTCATGGAGCCATTCACATTTATGGCTTTTTTCACTTTTTTGTAAGTGATATTTGGTTCTGAAATACCTAATTAAGATTAGGGGATAGTTTGTGGCCTTGGAACAGATGATATTTTATTCTCTATCTCTAGGAATCGTACTAGCCTTAAAAGGTTAGATTCAATAGTCTCTAAGATCCCTTCTACGTTTAAATCTATGATTCATAAATGACAAATGACTGTATCATATCATGTGGATATATATGTGTGTGTGTGTGTGTATGCACATATTTCATGTAAATATATGTACATACAGGCATACATGTATATATATCTGTGTGTTTATTAATGAAATCTCTCATTCTATGAGTGAGTAATGATGGTCTTGTTCATACCATGGTCAAGCGAAATTAGTATCAGAAATTATATCCTTAACCCTGGCCCACCAACTTGCTCACATCTCTTTGTTCATTAGGGATTTAGGTTCAAATCTGTGGCACACGATACGTAACACTATTTATATGCTGTAGGCAGGACATTTTTGTGCTTAAAGACCAAACCAGCACATTTATTAAATGTGGGTAGATACAGATTATGAATAGTCATCTGTAATTGGAGTGTCTTTCAGGTCTATTTTTACAATCCAACAAGCTTGACATTGGAAAAATGTAATCATTCCTTAGTGTTGAAATGACAGCGATTAGGGTTTTTAAAAAGGAATGAATATATGAATAAATATGTAGTATCAGATAATTTGTTTTAAAAGCAGGAGATTACTTACTGCTATGATTCCTTAATAGAATGAAGTGGAGAAAGTGTTTCAGATAAAGTGAGTGGAGAAGTTGAGAGTTTCACTAAAAGCCCTTTTTCATTGAATTCTGTGCTAAAAGGCAGTGAGTGGTTGGCTTAATCCAACCCTGTGAACAGAATGTGGGTGCGGGCCATTTGCATGGCAACGAGGAGCCAAAAGGATTGGAAAAAGCCACAGAAGATCCAGTAGCAATGTAGGGCAGAGACAGGAATATGCTGCTCATTTTGGGCTTCTTCTTTGCTCTAGACTATTTACGTCAGAGTCTGAGCAGCCCCCTAATCCTTCGGCTCTGCTCTGTTTAATCTTTGGCTTTTCTTAAGAATTGCTTTCCTTCCAAACTCCTCTGGAAAGAGGGGGGAAAAAACCCCAAATCCTAATGTAGCCAAAGATAGTATTTTGGGACTGTCATTTCCTGCTCTGCTGCATGCCAGATATATTTGAAATAACTTAAAAAGTTGTCATTTTGATGATCTAGAGGTGTGGAGTTCTTGACAATTATAAGTCAGCATGTTTGACATAGACAGTTTTAAAAGTTGTGTTTCAGGTATGAGTATTCCTAGGCCATCTAGAACCATATACAGTTTGGTTGATAGTGGATCTGCTGAGGACTGAAATGATTCATAGTGCTGTTACTTTAGAGGATTGGATTCTGGCTTTGAGGTCTCACCTTCCTGGTTCTAAGGTTCTGTTCCTAGTCCAGGGTGAATTTGCTTGGGGGAAGGATGGGAAAAATGAAAAGGTCAGCTGTGTTTGCAGTATTCCCTTTGAGGTAAAAAACTATTGCTTAGGGTATGACTTTTTGGGTGAGGAGGGACTGAGCAATGAGGAAGTAAAAACTAAGACCTACCTTCTTTGGCAAGTCCTGTGATCTTTGTCTAAATATGACCTACCTTGGAGAGAATTTGGCTTCAGGGTAAGAGATAGCAGAGAAACTAGTATATAAGAAGTTAGTAGAATAATTTTGTTTGTATAGCCTCAAGCCTGGTAGAAGTCAAAATCATCTAGGGATTCATTTATAAGTAGATTTAATACAGATCAGTAAACACCAAAATCTTGCAACAGAATATTTATTTTTAATTTCTATTTAAGTAATTGATTTTTAAAAATATGACAGAAAAAGAAATTGCATATGAAATCTTGAATCTATTATACAGGGTATCTAAAAGTCTTTTGTTGTTGTTGAGTCATGTCTAATTTTTCATGACCCTATTTGGGGTTTTCTTGGTAAAGATACTGGTTTGCCATTTCCTTTCCCAGCTCATTTTATTGAGGCAAACAGAATTAAGTGGGGGGCGGAGCCAAGATGGCAGAGTGAAAGCAGTGACTTGCTTGAGCTCTCCTCCAAACCCCTCCAAATACTCATAAAAAATGGCTCTAAACAAATTCTGAAGCAGCAGAACCCACAAAAAGACAGAGTGAAACAAATTTCCAGCCCAAGACAACCTGGATGATTGATCAGAAAGGTGTATCATGCCAGGCTGGGAGCTCAGCGCAGTGCAGTATGGGCGCACCCCACGCGAACTTGGAGCAGGCCTCAGAGGACTGAATCTCGGGCAGCTGTGGAGGTTTCCGGACTCCTCAATCCACCAGCTGTGGAGGTTTCCGGACTCCTCAATCCACCAATGCCAAAGACAACTTAGAAGGTCAGTAGGAAAAGTTTGTTTCTGTCAGTGCTGAGACAGGAAGGCGGGGTTTCAGCTCCATTCCCCAACAGCGTGGCCCTGAGGGGGAGCAGCTGCTTCCCGAGCTTTCGGCCCACAGACTGAGGGGGGAATCCAGTGGCTGATCAGAGAGGGACTGCAGGGATCTCTTTGCCAGTGCTGAGGCAGGAATCTCTTGCTTTGCCCCTGTTTGGATCTGGGTCACAGTTCTGGGCGGCGGTGCTGGGGTGAGGAGGAACGCTGGCTTGGTGGAGCTTGTAGTAATTGTGGAGAGGAACCCTTCTTCACAATTACAGGACAGAAAGGAATACCTGTGGTCACAGGCCAGGAAAGGAGTAAACACCTCGCCCCTTATCATACCACCTTGGAAGAACTGAAAATTTACAGGTCCCTACAAGTATCTCTGAAAACAGCTATACAAACTCCTGAAGCTTGGGACAATACATTCTCCACATTGGAAGCAGACTCTTACCTTGACAAAGAGTTTAAAACTAAAGTAATTGGCTGGGATCATGAGCAAGCAGCGCAAAAAGAGTCAGACCATAGAATCTTACTTTGGTGAAAAAGAAGATCAAAATGTACAACGAGAAGAAGACAACAAAGTCAAAGCTCCTACATCCAAAGCTTCCAAGAAAAATATGAGTCAGTCCCAGGCCTTGGAAGAGCTCAAAAGGGATTTTGAGAAGCAAGTAAGGGAAGTAGAGGAAAAACTGAGAGGGATGCAAGAAAATCATGAAAAACAAGTCAGCAGCCTGCTAAAGGAGACCCCAAAAAATACTGAAGAAAATAACACCTTAAAAAATAGCCTAACCCAAATGGCAAAAGAGGTCCAAAAAGCCAATGAGGACAAGAATGCCCTAAAAAGCAAAATTGGCCAAATGGAAAAGGAAGTCCAAAAGCTCACTGAAGAAAATGCTTCCTTAAAAATTAGAATAGAGCTATTGGAAGATAGTGACTTTATGAGAAATCACGACACAGTAGAACAAATCCAAAAGAATGAAAAATTAGAAAACAACATGAAATATTTCATTGGAAAAACAACTGACCTGGAAAATAGATCCAGGAGAGAGAATTTAAAAATTATTGGATTATCTGAAAGCCATGATCAAAAAAAGAGCCTAGACACCATCTTTCAAGAAATGATCAAGGAAAACTGCCCTGATATTTTGGAACCAGAAGGCAAAATAGAAATTGAAAGAATCCACAGATCTCCTCCTGAAAGAGATCCCCAAAGGAAAACTCCTAGGAATATTGTAGCCAAATTCCAGAGTTCCCAGGTCAAGGAGAAAATATTACAAGCTGCCAAAAGGAAACAGTTCAAGTACTGTGGAAACACAATCAGGCTAACACAAGATTTAGCAGCTTCTACATTAAAGGACCGCAGGGCATGGAATATAATATTCTGGAGGGCAAAGGAGATAGGATTACAACCAAGAGTCACCTACCCAGTAAAATGAGTATAATCCTTCAGGGGAAAAAATGGTCATTCAGTGAAATAGAGACTTTCAAGCATTCTTGATGAAAAGACCAGAGCTGAATAGAAAATTTGACTTTCAAATATGAGACTCAGTGGAACATGAAGAGGTAAACAGGAAAGAGAAATCACAAGAGACTTATTAAGATTGGACTGTTTACATTCCTGCATGGAAAGATGATATTTATAACTCATGAGAAGTTTGTCAGTATTAGGGTAGTTGGAGGAAAAAAATTATATGTATGTATATGTAGATAGATAGAGGGCACAGGGTGAGTTGAAGATTAAGGGGTTATATCTGGAGAATAAAATTAAGCAATGAGAGAGGATTATACTGGAGAAGAAGAAAGGGAGAGGTAGAATGGGGTAAATTATCTCACAAAAAAACCAGAAAAGTCTCCTACAGTGGAGGGGAAACTGGGGAAGGTGAGAGAGAATGAGTGAATCTTATTCTCATAGGATTTGGCTTAAGGAGGGAATAACAAACACATTCAATTGGGCATGTTAATCTGTCTTACTCTACAGGAAAATAGGGGGAGAAGGGGACAAAAGAGCAGGGGGGATAGAGAGGAGGGCAGATTGGGAAAGGGAGTAATCTCAGAAGTAAATACTTCTGAGGAGGGACAGAGTCAAAAGAAAGAATAGAATAAATGGAGGGCAGGATAGGATTAAGGGAAATAGTTAGTTTTTCACAACATGTCTACTATGGAAGTGTTTTGCATAACTGCACATGTACAGCCTGTATTGAGTTGCTTGCCTTTTCATTGGGGTGGGTGGGGAGGGAGGAAGAGAGAAAATTTGAAACCTAAAGTTTTAAAAACATATGTTTAAAATAAATGTTTTCACATGCTACTGGGAAATAAGAAATACAGGAAATGGGGTACAGAAGTCTATCCTGCTTTACAGGAAAATAGAAGGGGAAGGGGATAAGAGAAGGGGAGAGAGATAGAAGAGAGGACAGACTAGGGGAAGGGATATTCAGAATGCATGCCATCTTGGGGTGGGAGGAGGGGGGAGATGGGGTATAAATTTGGAATTCAAAAACTCGTGGGAGTGAATGTTGAAAGCTAAAAATAAATAAATTTGTTAAAAAAACCCCACCAAACCCCCCCCAAACAGAATTAAGTGACTTGCCCAAGGTCACACAGCCAGTTAGTGTCATTAATGTCTGAAGCTGAATTTGAACTCATGAAGAGGACTCTTCCCATATTCCAAGCTTAGTGCTCTATCCATTGTGCCACCTGGCTAGTAGCCCTGCCACTAAGTCTTAGTGCAGCTTTAAACTTTAATAACTTAAGAAGTCTACATGCTACAAACTTATAAAAAAGATTTGAAAGGTTTATCATTTAAAATATTGATATATTTCTTTTAAAAATTTAACATAATTGCTGTGCAACCATCCCTCTAATTGATTTTTGAACTTTCTAAAAATTTTAATCAGCTGCTGTTCAGTAACGTAATAATGATCAATAATAATAGTTAAAACTTAAATAATGCTTTAAATTTTGCAAAGTGCTTTTCAAATATTATTTTATCCTTAAAATAACTGTGGGGGTACGTGCTATTATTATTTACATATTACAGATAAGGAAATAGAGGCAGATGGACGTCAAGTGACTTGTTCAAGGTCAAGCAGCTACTAAGTGTATGAGGCAGGATTTGAACCCAGGCCTTCCTGACTCTAGGCCTAGTTCTCTAGGGACACCCTGCATACAGTTTTGCTTTTAGAACCTATAATAAATTCAACATATTACTTTCAAAGCTTCCATGCTTATCTTTGTTTACTTCCAAATTTCCTTCTGTTCTTTTCTGTGAACCTTTTTTTTTTTTACCAGTTTTAATGATTTTTTCTTCCTATTGACAGTACTGTTGCTAGCCCTTCTTTCTTCTCAAATTCCTTCTCTATTGAAAAAAAAGAAAAAAATCTTTGTAGTAGCTTATTATAGTCAGGCAAAACAAATAATATCAAAAGCACTGACCGTATCCTGACAAAGGGTTTCTCATTCTTTACCTTTATTTAGTCCATTACTGCTATCAGCAGGTGGGTAGTTTGATACATCGTTGGCCCTCTGGAGTTGTGATTGGTCATTGCATTGATCAGATTTCTTAGTCTTTCAAATTCTTTTTTAAATATAATGTTGTTATTGTAGAAATTATACTCCTGGTTCCACTTACCTCACTTTGCTTCATTTCATACAAGTCTTCCCAGGTTTGTTTGAAACTGTCCTTTTCACATTTCTTAAGGCTCAACAACGTTCATTTATATTTGTATATAATAATTTTTTTAGGCATTCACCAGTTGATGAACACTCATTATTTCCAACTTTTTGCTACAGCAGAAAGAGCTTTTAGAAATATGTGCATATATATAGGTTCTTTTCTTCCTTCTTTGATCTCTTAAGGGTATATGCCTAGTAGTGGCATTTCTAGGTCAAAAGACATGCACAGTTAATCTTGGTCTGTAGTACCAAATGGCTTTCCAGAAGGTCTAGACCAGTTCACATTTCATATTTCAATTAAAAAAAAGTCTTCTTTTCCTGAAATAGTACAGCAGTGATAAAGACTTCTAAACAAATTTCACAAAGGTTGAAATTCATGTTGATTGGGGTTTTCTTTATGATTTATTTAAAAAAGGAACCTTATACTGTAAACATTGTATGAATTTATGCCTATCAAGGTGTTTGCACCAAAAATCCTTGTCTCTAGTTTGCCATTCTTGCTACTAATAACCAAATATTTCTATGGAATTAAGAGAAATGAATTCTTTAGAAGATAGTAAATCACCAGCCATATCTTTTATAAAACACAAGCCACCTATATCTTTCCCTTTTATTGTTGTTTCTCTTACTTGTTTGCTTATATAGACTCTGAAGAGGCTGTTACTAGATGTTGATGATATCAGTGACCACCAAACATTGAGACTTTCCTACCAAGAAATTAACATGTATTTAAGCAATACTTGGTTACTGCAGCGTAGTGTAAAGAGTGTTAGATTTGAATTCAGGGGGTTTGTGTTTGAAAACTGACTGTGCTACTTAAATTTATGATTGGGTAATTCACTTCTCTGGATCTTTTTCTTCATGTGTGAAGTAAGACGACTGGGCTAGATGACTTGAAATCATTGACAGCTTAAAATCTTTGATCCTGTGATGTTTGAAGCATGGATGATTGGCTGCGTAATCTTCAGAGTATCTATGTAAACAAAATATTTTGACCAACAATTTCACATTCTTCAAAAATGGAATTTTAAATGATAAAATGCAAATAAATTTATCATTTTTGTTAGCAGGTGGTTTTGTTCAGCTTTTGTTCAGATTAAACCTTAGAGATGGAATTGTCAATTAAATCTTAGGAATCAAAATAAAGGAAAAGTTATGAAGGGACATATGTGACCATTTTGTCTGTCTGCCTCCTAGAATAGGATTGTATGTTTCCCTTCTAGGTGTTTTGTTAAGTTTTATTTTCAGTGCCCTGAGGTTAGTACTCCCAACTGATAACTACATATCTGATTTCCAGTTTTGTGTGAATTCTGTTTTTAGATCTGAATGGAAGATTGTGATTTTCTCTTAGTATACTCTTCCTATTTGTACAAATATTCTCCCATAAACCTTAGTGGGATTCACTCATTGAGCTGTTAAGTAATTGAGATGTGCTCTGTATATCAGCGGAGACTCTATTTAAACATTTTTATTTTTAGTTAACATATATATTTTTATTGCCATTATAGCCCTTTGGCTTAGTATAGTAATAGTCTGCTCTAAGTGCTTATAGATAGAAGATTTATTAACTGTCTTGAAAGGCAAGTTTTTTTTTTAAATAAATGAATCATCCCAAATTTATAAATAACAATTGCTTGTCTTTCATATTAACTTTGTCAAACTATTGTTGTTGTTTATTATTTCAGTTGTGTCTGACTAGTTGTGACTTCATTTGGGCTTTTCTTGGCAAAGACACTAGAGTGGCTTGCCGTTTTCTTCTCCAACTCTTTTTACAAATAAAGAAACTGAGGCAAACAGGGTTAAGTGGTTTGCCAGGAGTTACACAGCTACTGAGTGTCTTAGGCTGGATTTGAACTCAGGTCTTCCTGACTCCAGGTTCAGTGGTCTGTCCACTGTACCACTTAGCTACCCATTGGCCTGTATTAAGAAATCAGTAATTAAACATCAAAGGAGAGCTCAAAGGAATGAAACAAACAGTAAACACTTCTTAAGTAATTACTTTGTGCCAAGCATTTTGCTAAGCACCAAGAATACAAAGACAAAAGTGAGATAATTCTTTCCCTTAAATAGCTTACCTGGAGTAGATGATACATAAAAAAAATGGAGTCTAAAGAAGAAGGATATGCGTCTGGGAATCACGAAGATAAAGACTTGAAAAATAGAGCAGACCACCAACATGCCCCTTCCAAAGGCAATGGTACTGGTTATTTGATTACAGTTCTCATAGAAAGAGGTGAAAGAGGAGTGGATAAGGTAGGAGGGGCAGTGACAGGATAGAAATGGCCAGAATGCAGATAGGGCTGCTTAGTTTTAGGCAGTGCACATCCAAAAGGGTTAGCTCTCTCTCTCTCTCTCTTTTTTCTTTTTTTGGTGAGGTGATTAGGGTTAAGTGACTTGCCCAGGATCACACAGCTAGTAAGTGTTAAGTCTGTGAGGCTGGATTTGAACTCAGGTCCTTTTGACTCCAAGGCCAGAGCTCTATTCACTGTGCCACCTGGCTGCCCCCAAAAGGCTTAGCTCTTTACAGGCATGGTCTTTGGTCAGGTTTGGAGGCTGAAGCAACAATGATGGCAGGGCAGAAAGTGGTTTGAATTAAGATTCAGAGTGCACTGTGTGTATGTAGGTGGCAAAGAAGAGTCCAGCTGGTCTGCATTCTGAGATACATAGATATAGTAATATGAGAGCAGTAAGATGCTATAAGATTGTGGAGCATCTTGATGTCAAGCAAAAGAATATGAATTTTACTTGGTAAGCAGTAGTGAAGGCCTAAAGACTTTTGAGCAGAAAAAGAATGTAATCACATATCTGCGTAGGTTGACAGTGTTTTGACAGTTGTATGACGAATGGGTTAGAAGAGAGTAGAGTCTGGAAGAAGTGTTAGGAAGGTGTTACAATAGTCCAGGTGGGTGTTAATGAGTCTTGTTCCAGGGTGATGGCAGTGGTAATAGAAAAGAAGTTTTTGAGGTTGATGTTGTAGAGGTTAATTTGATAAGATATGGAAGACATTGTATATGAAAAGTAAAGGAAAAGGAGAAAAGTCAAAGATAGACCCAATGTTGTGAACATGTAGACTGGATGAATGGTGGTGCTATGCATAGAAATTGTAGAAGAAAGAGTGGGTTTTTTTAGAGGGAGTAGGGGGAGGGTAAGAACCTAATCTCTATTTTTGATTTGTTGAATTTGAGATGTTGGTGAGACTTCTAGGTAGAGAGTGCCATGTCCTGTAGGCCTTTGGAAATATTCATCTAGTGTTCAAAAGAGATGTCAGGACTGTATAAACGGATTTGGGAGTTCTGTACAAAGATGGTAGTTGCACCTGTAGTAGTGAATTACCAAATGAAATTGCATAGAGAGAAGAGGGACAAGGGCATTATGTTGGGGAACAACCACATTAAGAAGACCTGTGGAAAATTAGGAACAAGAAGACTATAAGATTTTATGATTTTATGATTGTAAGATTATAGATTTAGAGCTAAAAGGAATTTTAGAGATCATCATTAACTGTTATTTTTTTTTAAAGATGAGAAAACTGAGGTCCAAAGAGAGGCAAATCGACTTATTCACTCAAGTAGTAAGTGCTAGAACTGAACCTATGTCCTTTGACTTCAAACTGAGCACTTAAAAAATTGGTATTTTTGTTTTTATAATATCTTCATTTGCTTTTTTTGACCTCCTCTCACCTCTTCAATAAATCATCCCTTATAACACCAAAGAATAAAAAAAAAAGTGTTTTAGCAGAACCAACCAAAACATAACCAAGTGACAGTATACAATATTTCACACCCAGAGTCACTCATCTCTGCAAAGAGTGGTAGAAAATGCATTTTCTTTCTTTTTTTTAAGTAGTATTTTATTTTTTCCAATTACATGTAAAGACAATTTTAACACTCATTAAAAAAAATTGAGTTTCAAATTTTCTCCCTCCACTCCTCCCCAAAAAAGCAAGAATTTTAAATAGATTACATTATGTGCAGTCATGTAAAACAGATTTCTATGTTAGTCATGCTGTGAAAGAAGAAACAGACCAAAAGGAAAAAAAAACCCATGAAAAAGATCAAGAAAATAAAAATAGTATGCATCAATCTACATTCAGATTCCATCAGTTCTTTTTCTGGATGTGGATAGCATTTTTCATCATGACTCCTTTGGAATTATCTTGGATAATAGGATTGCTGAGAAGAGCTGAGTTTTACATATTCGATCATCACACAACGTTGCTGTTACTGTGTACAATGTTTTCCTGGTTCTACTCATTTTACCTTGCATCAGTTCATGTAAATCTTTCCAGGTTTTTCTAAAATCTGCCTGTTTGTCATTTCTTATAACACAATAGTGTTCTATTGCATTCATATAGCACAACTTGTTCAGCCATAGCCGAATTAATGGGCATCCCTTCAATTTCCAGTTTTTGATATCACAAAAAGAGCTGTTATAAATATTTTTACTTCCCTTTTTTTATGATCCTTTTGGGCTACAGACCTAGTAGTGGTATTACTGGATCAAAGGATATGCAATTTGATTGCCCTTTGAGCATTGTTCCAAATTGATCTCCAGAATGGCTGAATCAGTTCATAACCCCACCAACAATGCATTGGTGTCCCAATTTTCCCATATCTTCCTCAACATTTATCATTTTCCTTTTCTGTCATATTAACTTTTTCTGTCATATTAGCCAGTCTGATAGGTATGATGTGGTATTTGCGTGTCTCTAATCAATAATGATTTAGAGCATTTTTTCATATGACTATAGATAGCTTTGATTTCTTTGTCTGAAAACTGCCTGTTTATGTCCTTTGACCATCTATCAATTGGAGAATGACTTGTATACTTAGAAATTTGACTCAGTTCTCTATATATTTGAGAAATTAGGCCTTTATCAGAGATACATGTAAAAATTATTTCCCACCTTTTCGTTTTCCTTCTAATCACGGTTGCATTGGTTTTGTTTGTACAAAAGCTTTTAAACTTAATATAATCAAAATTATCTGTTTTACATTTCATAATGTTGTCTGTCCCTCGTTTGGTGAAAAATTCTTCTCTTCTTCATAGATCTGACAGATAAACTATTCTTGCTCTCCTGATTTGTTTATAGTATCACCCTTTCTGGCTAAATCAGGTACTTGTCTAGGCCTTGTCTTTGTGTATGGTGTGAGATGATAGTCTCTACCTCGTTTCTACCATATTGCTTTTCAGTTTTCCAAGCAGTTGTTGTCAAATAATGAGACCCCAGAAGTTGGGGTCTTTGGGTTTATCAAACACTAGATTACTATGGTCATTTACTACTGTGTTTTATATTCCTAATCTATTCCACTAATCCACTACTCTGTTTCTTAGTTGGTACCAGGTAGTTTTGATGATTGCTGTTTTATAAGATAGTTTGAGATCTGGTGTGGCTGGGCCACTTTTCTTTGCATTTTTTTTCATTAATTCCCTTGATATTCTTGACCTTTTGTTCTTCCAGATAAATTTATTATTTTTTCTAGTTGTATAAAATAATTTTTTGGTAGTTTGATTATAGCATTGAATAAGTAAATCGATTTCTATAGAATTGTCATTTTTGTTATGTTGGCTTGGGCCACCTATGAGCAATTGATATTTTTCCAGTTGTTTAGATCTGACTTTATTTGTGTAAGAAATGTTTTGTGATTATGTTCATATAGTTCCTTGGTTTGTCTTGGCAGGTAGACTCCCAAATACTTTATATTGTCTAAAGTTGTTTTAAATGGAATTTCTCTTTCTGGACTTTGTTGGTAATATATTGAAATGCTGATGATTTATGTGGGTTTACTTTTACATGCTTTAACTTAGCTAAAGTTGTTAATTATTTCAAGTAGTTTTTTAGTTGATTCCATAGGATTCTCTAAGTATAGATTATATCATCTGCAAAGAGTGATGATTTTGTTTCCTCATTGACTATTCTAATTCTTTCAATTTCTTTTTCTTCTCTTTTGGCTATGGTTAACATTTCTAATACAATATTGAATAGTAGTGATGATAATAAGCATCCTTGCTTCATCTCTGATCATACTGGGAAGGCTTCTGGCTTATCCCCGTTACAGATAATGCTTGCTGATGGTTTAAGATAGATACTGTTTATCATTTTAAGGAAAGCTCTATTTATTCCTAAGGTCTCTAGTTTTTTTAATAGGCATGGGTGCTATATTTTGTCAAAAGCTTTTTCTGTACTTATTGAGATAATCATATGATTTCTATTGGTTTTGTTATTGATATGGTCAATTATTCTGATAATTTTCCCAATATTGAACCATCCCTGCATGCCTGGTATAAATCCCTCCTAGTCATAGTATATGATCCTTTTGATATATTGTTGTAATCTCCTTGCTAGTATTTTATTGTAAATTTTTGTATCAGCATTCATTAGGGAAATTGGTCTTCCTGTTTCAGATATCAGCACTATATTATATGTGTCATAAAAAAATTTAGTAGGACTATTTCTTCTCTTTTCCCAAATAGTTTATATTGTATTGGAATTAATTGTTCTTTAGATGTTTGGTAAAATTCACTTGTAAATTCATCTGGCCCTGGGGATTTTTTCTTAGGGGGTTAATGGCTTGTTCATTTTTTTTTTTCTAAAATGGAGTTAAGTATTCTATTTCCTCTTCTGTTAATCTGGACAAATTTATATTTTTGTAAATATCCATTTCACTTAGATTGTCAGATTTATTGGCATACAATTGGGCAAAATAGCTCCTAAATATTGCTTTAATTTCCTCTTTGTTGGTGGTGATTTCCCTTTTTCATTTTTGATACTGGTTATTTGGTTTTCTTCCTTTTTTTTTTTTAAATCAAATTAACCAATGGTTAATCTATGTTATTGTGTTTTTTTCATAAAACCAGCTCTTAGTTTTATTTATTAGTTCAACAGTTTTCTTGCTTTCAGTTTTATTAATCTCTCCTTTGATTTTCTGAATTTCCAATGTGACATTAATTGGGGCTTTTAAATATGGGTTTTTTTTTTTTAGCTTTTTTAGTTGCATGCCCAGTTCATTGATCTACTCTTTCTCTATTTTATTGATGTAAGCCTTTAGAGATATAAATTTTCTCCAAAGAACTGCATTGGCTGCATCCCATAAATTTTTGTATGTTATCTCATTGTTGTCTTTCTCTTTTATGAAATTATTGATTATTACCATGATTTATTGTTTGACCCACTCATTCTTTAGGATTAAAGTGTTTCGTTTCCAATTAAATTTTAATCAATCTTTATTATTGCATCATGATCTGAAAAAGATGCATTTAACATTTCTGCCTTTCTGCATTTCATTATGAGGTTTTTATACCCTCATACAATGGTCAGTTTTTGTGTAGGTACCATGTCCTCCATAGAAAAAGGTATATTCCTTTCTGTCCTCATTCAGTTTTCTCCAGAGGTTAGTCATATCTAACTTTTCTAAAATTCTATTCATCTCCTTAACTTTATTTATTTTGTGGTTAGATTTCTCTAGTTCTGAGAGGGGAAAGTTGAAGTCAACTTCTGTATAGTTTTATTGTCTTATTTCCTCCTGTAACTCATTTAACTTCTTTAAAAATTTGGATGCTATACCATTTGGTATATATATGTTTAGTATTAATATCACTTCATTGTATATGGTACTTTTTTTTTTTAGCAAGAAGTATTTCTCTTCCTTGTCTCTTTTGATTAGATCTGTTTCTGCTTTTGCTTTTTCTGAGATCATGATTGCCACGCCTGCTTTTTTTTACTTTAGCTGATGCATAATTATTCTGCTCTAGCCCTTTATCTTTACTGTATGTGTATCTTTCTGCTTAAGTGTGTTTCTTGTAAACAACATTTTGTAGAATTCTAGTTTTTAATTCACTCTGCTATCCATTTCTGTTTTATTGATGAATTTATCATATTCACATTCATAATTTTGATTACTATTTTCCCCATTTATACTTTTCTGTCCCTCTCCTTTCACCCAGTCCTTCCTCACCAGTGTTTTCCTTCTGACCATCACCTCCCTCAATATGCCTTTCCTTCTACTGGCCCCCACCCTTCTTTTCTTGTCCCTCTCTTCTTCTACTTCTCTGTAGGGTAAGGTAGATTTCTGTACTCAAGTGTATGTTATTCCATCTTTGAGTCAAATCTGATGAGAGTAAGGTTCAAGCAATGTTTACCCCCTTCCTTTCTTCCCTTCTACTGTAGTAAGTCTTTTGTGCCTTGTCATGTAATATAATTTACCCCATTCTGCCTCTCCCTTCCCTTTCTTCCGGTGGAATCCTCTTTCACATCCCTTTTTTTATATCATCCTGTCATAGTTAATCCGTACTCTCTTACTATGTATACTCTTTCTAACTGTATCTAAGAAAGACAAAGAAGAGTTACAAGTATTATCTACTCATGGAGGGGTATAAGCAGTTTTAACCTTATGAATAGCTTATGTTTTTTCTTTGCCGTTTACCTTTTTATGCTTCTCTTGAGTCTTATATTTGAAAATCAAGTTTTCTGTTTAACTCTGATCTTTTCAACAGGAATGTTTGAAAGTCCCCACTTTCATTGAATATCCACTTTTCCCCCTGAAAGATTATGCTCAGTTTTTCTGGGTAGTTGATTCTTTGTTGTAATTCAAGCTCCTTTTTCTTCTAGATTATCATATTCCAACCCTTCCCATCCTTTAATGTAGAAGCTGCTAAATCCTATGTAATCCTGACTGAGATTTTTCAGTATTTGAATTGTTTCTTTCTGGCTGCTTGAAGTATTTTCTCCTTGACCTGAGAGTTCTGGAATTTGGCTGTAATATTCCTGAGAGCTTCCATTTTGGGATCTCTATCAGGAGATGATTGGTGCAGTCTTTCAGTTACTATGTTATCATCTGGTTCTAGGATATCAGGGCAGTTTTCTTAATAATTTCTTGAAAGATGCTGTCCTGGCTCTTTTTTTGGATGATAGCTTTTAGGTACTCCAGTAATTCTTAAATTATCCCTCCTGGATCTATTTTCCAGGTTGGTTGTTTTTTTCAGCGAGGTATTTTACATTTTTTCTACTTTTTCTTTCTTTTGATTTTATTTGATTTATTCTTGATATCTCATAGAATCAATCATTAACTTCCACTTGCCCAACTCTAATTTTGAAGGAATTATTTTCTTTAGTTAGCTTTTGTACCTCCTTTTTCATTTGACCAATTCTGCTTTTTAAGGAGTTGTTTTCTTTTTCCAGGCTATTAACTCTTTTTCATGATTCGTGCATAACTCATTTCTTTTCCCAGTTTTTCTTCTGTCACTCATATTTGATTTTTGAAATCCTTTTTGAGCTATTTCAGGAGGACTTTTTGGGCCTGAGACCAATTTGTATTTCTCTTTGAGCTTTTGTATGTAGGTGTTTTGACTTTGTTGTCTTCTTCTGAGCTTGTTTTTATCTTCCCTGTTGCCATAATAGTTTTCTATGATTAGGGCTTTCTTTTTTTTTTTCTTATTTTCTAGCCTGTTTTGTGACTTTTAAAGTTGAGCTATGCTCCTGGGGTGCTGTTCTAAGCTTCATGTGCTGGGGGCACCACGGGTCTTGTCACTAGCTGTCTGAGCCAGGGCTTCTGGGCCTGGTGGTTGACAGTTGTGCTGGGGTCTTTGGGCCTGCCAGGCCTGACCACTAGTGTGCTGTGTCAGTGCTGGAGGCCTCTCCACTGCCTTGCTGTGCTGCTAACCTGCTGAGCTGGGACCACTGGACCTCAGTTGCTGATCTGTTCTGGGCTTAGAGGCCTCCCGCTGGCTTGCCAGGACACCATTTGTTCATTTACCTAAGTGAAATAGACCTTTCCTGTAGTCTTTCTATGTTATCATGGCCTGGAAAATTACTTTACCCTCCCTTTCATGGGTTCTGTCACTCCAGAATTCATTTTGAGGTGTGATTTAAAGTTGTTTCTAGGGAAATTGGGGAGAACTCAGGCAACTTCCTGCCCTTTCTGCACCATCTTGGCTCCACCCCCTCTATTCGGAATGTGTATTTTATAAACTCTTCTGGTACCAGCTTGTAATTACACAGGATGCAGCGTTTGATGACATGTTATTTTTCTTTCTTTCTATTTGCATCATTGTAATAATTTTTTTATCTTTGTTTTTTAGAGGGGGTGGTTAGGCAATGGGATTCAGTGACTTGCCCAAGGTCACACAGCTACTAAGTGTCAAGGGTCTGAGGCCAGATTTGACCTCAGGTCCTCCTGACCCCAGGGCTGGTGCTCTATCCACTGTACCACCTAGCTGCCCCAATAATTTTTTTCTGGTTTTCCTTACTTTTACATCATTTCATGTCTTCCTATATTTCTCTGAATTCTTCATATTCATCATTTTTTATGGCACAGTATTCTGTCACATTCATGTATCCTAATCTGTTTGTCCATTTCCCAATCAGTGGGACTCTGGGAGAGGGGAAATGCTGTGCATGGAAAATAATTAGATGGACATTTTGTCTGAAACACAAAGTACATGAAGAAGAATATAAATTATGAAAGAAGCCTAGAATAGTAGGGCAAAGCCATAATTCTATTTGGCTTTAAAATCCCGACTGACTATTTTGCATTTTATCCCAAAGTCTATAGGAAATCACTGAAGAGTTTTGAGTAGGCGAGTGACAGTCAAATCTGTGTTTTAGGAATTTTGCAGCTGTATGGAGGATGAATTGGAGAAGGGAGAAACTGGAAAGAAAAACCCAGCATTCTTTGCGGAGGAATGATTTGTGAGGTAGGAGAAGTAGTAGAATATGACATCTTTGAAGCTGGAGAAATTCTTCAAGGGGGGTGCAGGGGGTAGGGTAGGATCATTAGTTTCTAATGTTTCCAAGAGTTCAAGGAGGATGATAACTGGGGGGAAAACCAGCTGTTTTCATGATTTTAAGATCATTGGTGATATTAGACCTTTGCCCTGCAGTAGTGAGTTCAAATGCCTGATCACAAGGGATTGAGGAGAGGGTGGGTAGTTGAGAAAGTGGTTGCAACAACCATTCCAAAAACTTTAGGAGTATACTTCCTTTTGTGGGCGGAGGGGTTTGTTACTAAGGACAGAACGATCAAGGAGATGCTTCTTTTTTCTTTTTTAGTATTGAGAAAAGAGGGGGGAAATTTTTTTTTAAAAAGATTGAAAATGCATGAATTGAAGGAGCGGTTGAGTGCTGGAATAAAATCCCAATGCAGCCAGGTGGGGAGTGAGATAAGCATGGAGAGGAGGATTAACCTTAATGAGTGTCAGGGATCTCTCCTGTGACCAGAAGGAAGGAAAAATAGAGTATGGTAGTGGGAATTGTTGAGGAATGGAGGAAGGAATAGGGCATTTCCTGTAGTATGGCCTGAAGCATCTCAGTGATGCTGGAAATGGGGAAGGGATAAGAGTCAGGTTGGTGGGGAGATCAGAGAAGGATAGGTTTGGCACAGTCACTGTACTTATTGTTGGGATGAGATGAGATGTAGATTGAGAAGGATTACTAAGCGGTATTTAAGATCCTCTGGTGACATTGGGGAACTGATAAAATTAATTTGCTTTCATGCATTTCTCCATTCCTGCTCTATAGCCCTAGAGCTGAAATGGAGACATCAGATGATGAATATTGCCCACGTATTCAGTTAAATTCAGTAAAAATATACGAAATGTCTACAGTTGTGGGAGACATTGTGCTAGGGCTACAAGGACAAAAACGACATTGTTCCTGTGCAAAAGGGTTGACATTCCGCTGGAGGGATACAACAGGTACAATAAGTAAGCAAAAACAAAGTATGTTTATATATCAGTTCTTTTTAAGAGAGGGAGAGTACATATACCGGGAGCATCATGAAAAGTCTCATAAAGGAAGTAGTAACTGAACTTTTCTTAGAAGGAAGCTAGGGATTCTACAAGGTAGAAGTTAGAAGGAGCACATCCAAGACTTGTAGAAAGGTAACATTTGCAAGTCAGAAATATCAGGAAGTTAGAGAAGCAAGGGAGTTTGAGACAGTAGTATCTAGCCAAGTATTGAAGTGTTAAATCTAGGGGCTGATTGCTGGTTTTGGAGACACATGAAATTAGAGTAGGAGAGGTAGACTGAGAGAATCAGAATGTTATGAGACCAAAGCTCTCTGAAGGTAGAGAGTATATTTTAGAGTCAGAGGTAGTATGAAAAGTGAAAATATAGGAGGTTGAAGTTAAAGAGTTGAATTTGTTTTCTGTGTAGTAGCAGTGTGATTTTTAAAGATACTGAAGTATAAGAGGTAACTGTATTAGTGCCTATCTAAAGTATGGTGGAAAAGGCCTTTAGAGTGGCAGTGTCAGGGGGATCAGGTTTTCAAGGAAGTTGTCAACATGAATGTTAATGATGGCAGGGGTGGGTGTTGAAAGGAGAATCATGAGCCAAAGACTAAATGGCTGAAAAAGTTGGGAGAATGAAGAGACTTGGGTAAATGATAGCAGTATAAGGTATTCAAGCCATTTGCATGGATTTTAAAAGGATTTTTAAAAAAAGAGTGGCGGTAGAAGAATGGTCTGAAAGTGGCAGTGGTTAATGAGAAGTGTGCCTGTTTCTTTCTTTGATTCTTTGGGTTAGGAAAAAGGAACAGAGGAGTGGTTATCATTGAAACGAGTTGCAAAGTGTTGTCTTCAGGTCAAGCTAAGTTTTAATGAAAGGGAGGTGGAAGGAATTTTGGCTCAGAAGGTCAAAGCTATGGGGGAGTTGATCAAGAGTAGAGCTAGAGTTCTAATGGGTCAAGTGGATAGTGATGGGTGATTAGCACACTGAAGTGAAGTTGGATAAAGGAGGAGAAAGGTTGATTGGAACAACATTACAATAGTAGGTGCACCCTTAAGTGATGGGATGGCTGTTTGGAGCTTAAGGAGCCAAGAGAACATGAGATAGACTGCCATGGCGTTTTGGTAGTAGAGATTTCTGGGAGTCATTTTTAATTGCTCCTATAAATAGTTTATACTTCATTTGGTGGGTGATGAGGAGCCACTGAAGGTAATTTTATAAAGCAAAATGTCCTTCTCGGGCTACCACTTCAATATGTGTGTTTTCTCCCCCTCTTTAGAATGTAAGCTTCCTTTTCATATTTGTATCACTAACACTTAATATAGTGCTTGATACATACTAAGTGCTTAAGAAATGCCTTTTTATTCATTCATTCTTCCAGTCATGAGTGAATGATGTGATCAGAATGAAGTATCATGAAGACTGTAGGGGCAGTTGTGTGAAGGATGGATTAAAGAAGGGACACATGAGAGTGAGGAATACTTATTAGGAGCCTGTTATTATGTATGATCTAAGGGAAGTGTGATGAGAGCCTAATCTAGAATGATCAAAGCTGGAAAGTAGAAAGGGTAGAATGGACATGAGACACTGTACACAGAGAATCCACAAGACCTGTTACATGCTTGGCTACAGAGGGTGGGGAAAGGGTAGACTCAAAGACGATTCTTAAGTTTGGGTCTTGGATGACTGGGAGAATGGTCTGGTAAACAGAAGTAGAAACATCAGAACCAGCACTTTTGGGGAGAAAGATGAATCTTTTGACTATTTTGGGTAATGTCTTTTTTCTTTCGTAGGAATTCTGCTTTGATGTGTTTGATTGTCATCTTCTAGTTCTTATTTTTCTAAGCTCTTCATCATCGTTACCATTTATCCACCAGGTGTAGTATTCTGTTGTATTAAGAACTCATTTGAGCTACGTTGTTCTCATGTTTATCAGCATCTTATACCATACTTTGAAATACTGTTTAATTCATTATTTTTGAAGGCTATTTTTAGAACAAGTTTTAAAGTCCCTTCTTTATGGTCTTTATAGTTATCACTGGAATTTTGAATACTGTTGCTCTGCAATGCTAGGTTATCTGGCCTCCTTGCTTTTTCCATCTGACAAATAGATTGTATTAATATTCCAATTATGAATATTATTTTACTATTATTACTCAGAAATCAGAAGTCTCATTTGTGAATACATACTTAGATTATATTATTCACTTGTAAGAACAATTTATCTTGTACTTTTTTGCATGTGTTAGAAAATTTTAATCATACACGTACTCTGTTCTACAGCTTTTTAATCTTTAGACCTGTTATATTAGGACAAAACCAAATCAATAAACATTTATTAAATGCTTACTTTGTGCTGAGTGCTAGGAATAAAACTTGAAGCAGAAAGAAAGGCAGCACCATCCCTCAAGGAGCTTACATTCTAATAGAAGAAGGCAACATATATAAGTGGTGATTGGGGATAAATGGGGGGAAGGAGGAAGTCCCTAGGCGTGGGCATGGTAGAGCATGTCCGTGAGTTGGGGAGGAGAAATGAAGACAAGACTGACTTGGATGATTTCCTTAAAATGGAGGTTCTGGGAGGACTGAGCCTATCAAAGGAAGGGGGCCACAGGACCAAGAGTACTCCAATGTGAGAAAGCCTGGGGTTGGATCTAATTTCTAGGGTAAGGAGCCTTCTGTGCCATAGTAGGGAAAGTCCCAAAGAGTCAAGAATAGAAGCCTAGAAGGAATGAAGCAGGGGGGATTTATGTTTCATCATGTTAAGTTGACATCATGCAATTTGAAATGAACTTTTTAATCTAAGAAAGATGTCTAGTTTCCTAAAAATCTAATTCTTGTTCTTTCTCTTATTCTTTAGGTTGATCTGCTACTTTTTTCTTTTCTTATTACAAAACATTCTTCTTTCCCAATTCCTAAAATATTTAAGATAATGAGTAGAATTATTGAAAACTGGAATTACTTCATTATAGTATCTTATTTTACTGAATTGGTTTTTTTACTAGCAAAAATGTGTATAGTCTAAATGTAAGAATTTGATAATGGATTTAAAATAAAATATCAAAACAAGAAAATAAAAGTTTCCATATCTTTTGTTGCAGTTCATGCTACAAATATCCAGGAGTCAATTTTGCTGGTATTCAGGAAAAGACAAGTAGCAAGACAGGAATTCCTGATGTGTGTGCTGATGTGTGATAAGATTAGTTAAGTTCTTACCAGAGATCTCTGAGCAACAAGTGGTTGACTTATTGAGGTGATCCATGGGAAAGATGGAATGTGTAATTTAAGATATATTCACAAAGTCTGAGGTGATTTTTTGGAATGAACTCCTTCCTCATCACTGGCTATTAAATCATTCTTCAGAGTTCAGTCCGGGTGCACCAGTGTCTTCATGAAACTTCTCATCCTTCTCACCCCCCAACCCCAGTTTGCTTTTGTCTTTCTTTTTTCTGTATCACCTTCTGCCTTTTTATCCTAATCTCCATATGTGTTGTCGTCCCCAAGGTAAGCATCTTGAGATAGGGCAGCTAGGCGTTACAGTGGTTAAAATGCTGGGCCTGGAGTCAGGAAGACCTGAATTCAAATGTGGCCTCAGATACTTAGTAGCTGTGTGACCCTGGGCAAGTCACTTAGCCTTGTTTGCTTTAGTTTCCTCATCTGTAAAATGAGCTGGAGAAGGAAATGGCAGAACACTGCAGTAGCTTTGCCAAGAAAACCCCAAATGGGTTCACGAAGAGTTGGACACAACTGAACAACTACATATGATAATATTGTTGGAAGTAGGAGAGCACTGATATAATGGTAACAGTTCTGAGTACCCCTTAGTGGTTAACAAGGCAAACTTAAAAATAGTAATAAAATACCACAATTTTAAAAAGTGTTTACAATGAATGGTAAAAATGACATGAAAGTCATATGCATTTGGATGCATATACCTTGGACAGACGCTGTAGATAGATAATTAACTGGGTCTAGAATTGAATGCTAGAAGAGCAGACTGGATTGCTTTTAGGAAATTATCCAGTCCTCTTAATGACCTCAGATTTCTCCTTCAAACAAAAATCTAGTTTTTTAATGCCATTATTTCTCTGGAGTTGCTGTGTGGTGGCTGTGAGTTGTAGACTATTGCAGTCTCTAAAGAATTAAAGTCTCCATTGCCAGATGGCAAGGGAGTGAGATTCATGGTTGACATGAGCAGGCTGCAGCATGTTACCAATAAAGAATTACTTGTGAGAAGTGGTATAAAGGTCACTATGGAAATATGGATCTAAAATGGAGGTGAGCCTATCATGTAATGTAAGCCAGTGACAACTGATGGCCAGCCCATGGTATATCAAGAAATCTAGAAGAACACCCAGCACATTGGATGGACCCCACCAAGGATATATAGGAGGATGTGGACTATTAGTCACACAGATTGAATCAGCATGAATGGGCTGTGATTTTCAATTTTGTAGGAAGGGCACACATAGAGTAAGGTACCTTTTTCCTTTTCAGATATATATGGAGAGTGTGTCCTATCCTGGAGCTGAGATTTGTGCTAAAATTAAATAATTATACATGATGGGGCATCATTTTCCTCTTTTGAGAAACTGATATTTGGATTAAGAAAAAAGAAAAAAATCGAGGAAACTATATTTTATATATATTATATTAAGCATTAACATGTATAATTTCTTATTTTATTGTAATAGTAGCCATCATTTATATGACATCTAAAATTTTTAAAAATTTTAAAAATTTTAAAATTAAAAAAATTTTTTATATGACATCTTAAAGTTTGCAAAGTGCCTTATATATTATGCTTATATGTTTACATATATAATTTCCTGTTGTATTACAAAATTATTAATAGCTGTTATTGAATAGATAACAATTTAAAGTTTACAAAGTAGTTTACATGTATTACATATATTTGTCATATAACTTAACATTTTATTCTAATAATAGCTTACATTTCTATTTGCACAGTGTCTTATATATATTTACATCGTAATCTCCTATTTTATTCTAACCATAGCTATTATAATATTTTAAAATTGGCCAAGTTTATGTATGTTATCTCATTTGATCCTAACAACTCTGGAAGAGTTGTTATAGATTAGTAAAAAGGCCGAAAGAGACCTAGGGTCTGAGGCAGGCTTTAAACTTGTCTCCCTGACTTCAGTTTGAGTGTTCTTTCTTACCTTCTTACCTATCTTACCTTACCTTTTTTAACTGTCTCATTTAATAATCTCCATCTCTGGTCGAGGCTTCTATCTTAGACTCTTAATTCTTTATCACCAACTTCATGATGGATAGTTTTACTTGGATATTCTACTCTCTCCCCATACTCAATTACATATATGTAATTTAATCATCTTATTCCTTAGCTCTCTCTCAACACACAACGAAAAAGAATTTCACTTCAAGACATCCCTTTTTCTTTCTTTTTTAAAAATAAGTTTTTATTGATATCTTCTGTTTCTTACATCATTGTAGTTATGCCAAGTATCCTTCCCTCTCCCAGAAAGCCGTCTCATATAAAAAGTATTTTTTAGAATGGAAAAAAAAATCAGCACAACTGATCAATGCATTGAAAAATTCCAAAAACATTTGCAATGTATAGCATTTGTGGACCTCAAACCTCCAATGAAGGGGTAGATTGGAAGTGTCCTCTCATATCTCTTTATTTGAAGACTATTGCTTTAGCTGCATCCTAGAAATTTTGGTATGTTGTTTCATCATTATCATTTTCTTTTTAGATAGTTACTGTTTCTATGATCTGTTTTTGAGCAATTTGTTATTTAAGATTTTGTTGTTAAGTCTCCAGTATCTTTTGTTTGTGGTCCCTGAATCAATTGCTGTTTTTATTGCATTATGGTCTTTAAAGGATGTATTATCTATTTCTGCTTTTTTACATTTGTTTGCAATATTTCTGTGCCTAGTACATAGTTTTTGTAAAAGTTCCATGTGGTCTTGAAAAATATGTATATTCTTTAACTGTCCCATTTAGAAAATGCCATGAGTCTTTTAACTGTAGTTTCTCCAGCAGTTTGTTCAGTTCCATGTTTTCCCTTCTTTTTATCTTTCTGCTAGGCTTATTCAGAACTGGGAGAGGGATATTGAAATTTCCTATCCCTGTTGTGTCTGTGTCTTCTTATAGCTTAGATAATATTTCCTCTACGAACTTGGATGCTGAGGCATTTGGAGCAGATAAGTTTATTACTGGTATCAGTTTGTAGTTTATGGTTCCTTTCAGAGTAATATAGTTTCCTTGTTTATCCCTTTTCATTTTTTTTTAATGTTTTTGCTTTGTCAGCGTGATTGTAACACTTGCTGTTTTGGATTCGCCTGATGCATAGTAAATTTTTTTTCCCATCCCTTCAGTTTTATTTTTGCCTGTCTTTGTTTTATAAATGTGTTTCTTGAAAGCAACAGATTGTAGAGTTTTGTTTTATCATTCGATCTGTCACTTCATTTTATTGAATTGTTTAATACATTCATATTTAAAGTTATGAGAGTTAAGTTTATATTTGCCTCCATCTGTCTCTAATATTGTTTTTTTTTTCTTCAAGTTACAATTTTTTTTGCCCTCTTCTGCTTCAAACACAGTACTGTCTTCCTGCAGTTACTTAACCTTAATCTGTTTCCACTGGCTTTCTACCCCTGACCTTTCCTGTTTTTTGTTGCCCCTTTCCTTTTGGGTTTTGCTTATTAGTTCCTCTTTTTCTCTTGCTTTTATCTTTTCCTACCTTTTTTTTCCCTCTGTTGATCAAGTAGATTCTCCCCCTTCCTGTCCTCCCCTTCAACCAGTTCTAGTCATTACTTTTAAAAATTTCACTTTTTTGTGTCCCTTTCCAAAAAGAATTTTCTCACTCTCTTCATTATTCTTCCTTGCTTCCTTCCTTCCCCCCCCTTTTTCTGTCTCTTTCTTTCTTTGTTCTCTAGACCCTTATTCTTTGATTTATGATCTCTTTAATTATGTAATCTCTCTCTTTTCTCTGCATCCTCATGCTATTGAGGTTTGTAAGTTGTCTGTTCTAGGTTCTCCTCTCTAGGTGATTTATACCACTGCCTTGTCGAGCTTACCCTGTAGATTCCCCATTTCCATTGTTTCTTACCCTTGGAACAATGCCAGTTATTCCAGGTTTTAGAGAAGACCCTGCCTCTGATAGGGCCCCTCCTCTACCACATCCTTGTTTATGCAGCCCACTACTAATTTATACCCTCCTAGTTACCTTTCTTTCCCCATTTACCTCAAAATCTCCTGCTTGGGTTTGTGCCAGGGTTGGGAAACCTTCAGCACTGAGGTCACATGTAACCCTCTAGGTCCTCAAGTGCAGCCCTTTGACTGAATCCAAACTTCACAGAACAAATCCCCTTAATAAAAGGGTTTGTTCTGTAAAATTTGGGCTCAGTCAAAGGGCTGCACTCGAGGCTCAAGGCCGTAGGTTCCCCACCCCTGTCTATGTTCTGCTCTGCCAGATGCCAGTTGCCCATAGGAGTTCCAATTCCCTTCAGTAGACTTTTTAAGTACCAGAGAGTTGTCTACCCTGGCACTGGCTCTGCTGGTGCTATGGGGTTGTCTGCACAGACACTAGTAGTTTAAAATTTTGCAGTGCTGGTGCTTTGAAGTTGTGACCTTCAGGCTTTTGCTTCTGTCCAAGCTGTCTGTCTGTTGAGGCTTCGGCATATTTCTGTGGCCTGGACCTAGGGGCTCCATGGCACTGGAAAGAGGTGTTGGGGGGGGAGGGGAGGTTGTAAGGCTGTGTTTGGTCCCAGGGTCTGCTTCCAGTAGCATGGGGACTTAAGGTATGCTGAATGAGTTCAGGATCAGTAAGCATCAGTTCACGGATTATAGGGGTTTTTTACTTACCTTCTTTTAGATTCTTGGTGTTTTAGACCATGCAGACAGCTGAGTTGCTTTATCTTTGGTGCATAATTTCTGTTTTGGTAGAGGTTTGAGAAGTTGTGGGGATCAGAGAAAAATGTCTAATCCTCTATCTTGTTGTTCATGTGACCTAGAGGTCTTTACTTTTTATTTGAATGCTGTGATGGTCTTAGTCATCTAGTATTGAAATCTTGGAGTAATCTTTGACTTTCTCTTCCCTTTCAGTTCTACCTCATGGCAGTCATCAAGCCCCATCAGTCAATTCTTTGTAAAGTCTCTGAAATGGATTTCTCTTTCTATTCTGGCTTCTGGGATGGGCCTTTCTTTTCTGGACTATGACACGTGTGAACTAATATGCCTGGACTATTACAGTGAATCTAACATTTATATTTTCAGTCTCTTTCCTTTTCAGTCATCTTGTATACCACAGACATTTTGATTTTCCTGAAGCACTTGGCCTTGTGCCCTGTTGACTGTAGGATAAACTCGGAGAATCATAGAATTTTAGAATTGGAGGGAACCTTAGCAATCATGTCATCCAACTTGCTCATTTTATAGATTCATATTAGTTAGTGGCAGAGTTGATTCAGTGTTCATTTCCACAACACCAGAATATCCATGACTTTTTAACCTACACAATCTAGCTCAAATGTACTTGTCTGACATTATTGTTTGCTGTTCTTCTTCACAAACCTATTGTTTGAGCCAGATTGGTTTTCATGTCCTCTATGTCAAATGCACATCAGCTCCTCATATTCTCTCACATCTTTTTCAGGCACTCCTGCCTTCTTTGTTTATCTTGTCCTGCCTATCGTTTAAGAACCTAACTTGGGGCAGCTAGATGGCACAGTGGAGAGAGCACCGGCCCTGAAGTCAGGAGGACCTGAGTTCAAATCTGGCCTCAGACCAAACCCTTGGCACTTACTAGCTGTGTGACCCTGGGCAAGTCACTTAACTCCAATTGCCTAAAAAAAAAAAATTAGAATCTACCTCCCCTTCAGCTTTCACTGACTGACAATTCGGGGCTGCCATGATCTTGACTTCTGACGTACTGTGGGAGCATTTCTTGTCAACCAGTCATTTGGGACTTGTCAAATGTTACTGTTGACTTTATATATCAAATGCTATGTTGACTTTATATATCAAATACTACTGTTGACTTTGTGTGTGTGTGTGTGTGTGTGTATATATATACATACATATCTCCCCCCCCCCCCGTTTTGCTTCTAAGCTCTTTGGGGCCAATGACTGTCTTTAATTTCATTGTATCCTCCATAGCACTTTTTACTTTGTAGCTTTCGCACAATAGGTATTCAATAAACATTTGGTTAATGTTTCAGTTTTTCAAGTTAGCAGAAAGGTGAATGTGAAATCCCACCTATGGAATGAATTTTGTCTTTTTTTCCCTCCAGGTGAAGGCCATGATATGCAGTATAGATTTTAATTTGAGCATTTCTAGACCTAAGACAGAGAATTGCCAAGATAAAACCGAGAAAGGTTAATGTGGGAGAAGTGTGCTTAAGTATAGATTACTTTACTTCCCTTGTTTGTTTAGAGATGTGTAGACAGACTGCAACTATAGGTTGGTGTTGATCTCAGTTCCTCTTCCTTCTTTACCCCTTGAAGTACAAATACCTATTGATGACCATTATGGTTGGTGTTTCTTTTAAGGTTTGTATGTCATAGGATGAGGCTCTCAGAATTCATGGGCTCATTGTGTTTCCCATTATTTGTTAATTCTTTCAAATTGATTTCTTTAAACATTAGAAGAGAGTAAAACTAGAGGCTTTGTACCAGAGTGTTGGTAAAAGCATTATTCTGAAAATCAGAAAACTTGGATTCATTCATATCCAAATATTGCCACTTACCAGCCATTTGATGTTAGGCAGATTACTTCACCTCTGAATCTAAATTCTTCCATCTATAAAATTGTGATAATAATAATTGCATTCTTTACTTTTCAGTACATTACTTTTTAAACCATAAAAAACTGTATATATGTGAACTATTATGCTATTATTATTAATATCACTAGTTGAGTTAAATTAAATGATAGCCATTGTTTTGTTTTTAGGCACCATTTCGAGAGGGTAATTTGGAATTCAACTTTTCTTTTAATGTTTTGGTGCACTTTGATAATATTTAAGATAAAGAATGATTTGTTCTCAAATGATGGTGCTATGGTATCACTACAGATTAACAAAGAGAAGAGAGTGTATTTAAAATGTATCTATAATTGGTAGTATCATCTGAAAACACAGATTGTAGGCATTTTACTGTGATCTATCAAATTGAAATAAATTTTTATATTTGAGGAAGGGTTTTGAGAATTGCAGCAATCTTCCACTTTATCAGGTGTAAGAATTTGAAACTTGAGTAGGTGAAGCAAATAAATAAGTTGAACCATTTAGTAGGTAATTTTTATAACACATTGCTAGGCCAGTCTCATCTTGTTTGAGCTAAAAGTCTCGTGCATTTGTGTAGTGACTACCAACTACTTGGCATATTATTTAAAAATGAAACATTCATTATTGTGGGAAGTATGTCATATCCGCTTGCCAATTCAATCCTCCTAAGAGATTACAGAAGTCTCTAGTGGTGTGCCCATTAATCAAAGGGGAGTGGCGTTAAGGAAAAAAAAAAACAACCAAAACTTCACAAACCTGTGGATCGTGTTCTTGGGAGAACTTTCAGACTAATCTTCAACTTAACCTGTAGCCATTTGCCAAGTAGCGTGTTAGGAAATAATCCATATTAATGACACTGATGTTTAGAAGATGCCTTTCTCTGAAAGTCTCAAGCTCTATTGCATATGTATGTCCTAATTATCATCATGAAAATCTAGTGAGGTAGGGTGAGGGATTTGATATCCCTTTTTACTGCTCAGGAGACAAAGGAATAGAAATATTTTGACTGGAAGTAAGCTGGTGTATCAATTTTGGAGGAAGAAACACACCTCACAAGTATAAATAAAACTTTAGAAATGTCTCCCCTTAGGAAATGATAATTCTGTTATGTCTTGTTTAGGGGTAAACTATGAAGCTTGTCCTGTCTTCATCTCTCCCTCTGCCTCCTTCCCTTTTTTCTCACTTTTCTTCCCCCCCTTCCTTTTCTTGCCTGGGTAGCCCAAGATATCTGCTTCTTTATAACTAGGCTTAATTTGAACAGAATACCAAATCAATCAATCTTTTTTTTTTTTTGAGAAGCAAAGCATCCTAATGCATAAAATCCTCACTGTATTTGGAATCAGAGGGCTTGGATTTGTTTGATGTTTGGCTTTGCTGTTTATTACCTGTGTGACTTAGGACAAGATACATCACTTCTCTGGCTCTTAGTTTCTTCATGTGTAAAATAAGGGGGTTGGGCTAAATAAATTCTCCAGTCTCTTCCAGTTCTAAATCTATAATTCTAAGAATGATGGTGAATTCGGTACTTATAATTCTTGTTTTTTGTTTTGGGTAGGCAGGGGGGTTAAATGACTTGCCCAGGGTCACATAGCTAGTAACTGTTATGTGTCTGAGGCCGGATTTAAACTCAGGTCCTCCTGAATCCAGGGCCAGTGCTCTATCCACTGTGCCACCTAGTTACCCCAGGGTACTTATAATTCTTTCTGAGACCCTTGGGTAGTATGCAGTTTTCAACTTTCCACCTGTTGTGTAGATTTGGCAGCTTTTGCAAGAGTGACTAGATGTAAGCTACTTATTTTTTTCTTAATATGTATTTTTAATTTTATCATTTAACTGATTACATATACACATATGTAATTAAAGTCCTTAATTCATCTATGGGGAATATATAGGAAGCAATGATCCATTCTTATTCTTGTAAGGATGTCTAAGAAACAGTTATTTGGCTTACCATATTATAGTTAGACACTTAAAAAAACTGACTTGTCTCTTGTTTTTTTTCTGTTCTAAAAAATTTGAATTGTCTAATTATGCACACACACATACATGTATGAATTCATTTTATGTTACCATAGCAAAGTGAACTCTCCATTTTTTACATACAAAATAACAATATCTGTTAGGTTTTAAGTATGTGATTGATATTAGATGTTCTAGATTGCATGATTCTTAAATGCCAGAGTTTTCTGGTTTCTTGAAATAGTTCTGATTATAACCTGTTGAACTGCACAAAACATAATCAGTCTGAACAAGTGTGCTTTTTACTTAAAGTATGGTTCTCAGATTAGCTTTAAAATTCATGTTGCCACATATTTTATGTTAAGTTCATGTTAAGTGTAAAATACATTGAAATATGTTTGTTCAACAAGGAGTATGCAGAATGGACTTTTTTTAATTCTAACATGGCTTGCCATTATCACGCAGTGCATTTTGGTACCTCATCCTCCCGCTTATCAGTTTATGTGTACTTAGGAAATGCAAATTTACCTTAAAGTTTGTTCAGAAACCTTAATTACGAAGATAATGTGCTAGAAAACATATTTCACTGAAAGTTGATTATACTAGTTGATTTGTTATTTAATTTGTTCTTGCCTTAGTTCACATGCCTTAATATTGTGTAAAGCTTCCTGAGTTCAAATCTGGCCTCAGTCACTTACTAGCTGTGTAACCCTGGGCAAGTCACTTAACCCTGTTTGCCTCAGTTCCTCATCTGTAAAATAAGCTGGAGGAGGAAATGGCAAACTTCTTAATATCTTTGCCAAGAAAACTCCAAATGCAGTCACAAAGAGTCAGACACCACTGAAATGATTGAACAATGGCAACAATTATAAAATAATTATTATAGTGTTATAATTTTATCATTAAAGGAAAAGGGTTTAAAGGACCTTTTGCCTATAGATGATAAGCATTTTAGAATTTCAAAAGTAACGAGATTAAAATTTGCAATGTTGTTCACTTCTTTGATCTGATATAGATAATGAGCATCAACATTACTATTAATTTGGTTGTTTAGGTATGTAAAAGATGTGAACACCAAGTTGTACTTTCCCAGCCACTAGAAATGCTATACTACAAGAGGAGGACTCATTTCAACACAAGCTTTAGCAGCTTAAAAGTTAATAGTTTGAACATCTAGGCCAAAAATCATGGGACAAGAGCCAAGAGAATGAATAGTCCAGTGATCCCTACCATTCAGGCTGTCTTTTGCCTGCAGGATGCTTTGTGGTTTGGGGGTTGTCTGCTGTGAACTCTACAGCAGCAAACTTAGGGTTTTCCCCCACTGTACAGGGTGATTCTTTATGAGTGCTTCTGCTCTGAGTGGTAAAGGAATAACTCAGTCTTTTACTAATGAATTTTTTTGGGGGAGGGGAAGAAACAGGGTGATGGTAGGAAGAGAAAGGGAAGTATAGAAAAAGAAAGGGGAGCGTTCTTTTTACCTAGAAGGAAGTGTGTAGACTCCCTGGCGAATGAAGCATTTACATACCTTCTTATTTGCATTTTACCTTATGGTAGATTTAGCATAACCTGTATAGGAATGACATAACTTTACTGCCAATTACCTGGTCAAATAGCATCGCGTGAGAGTTCTGCATTGTGGCTTCATTTTTGCTTTAAGGCTTTCAGCGGAAGTGAGTCACACATTGTTTCTGAGTTTACACGCTGTCCCTCCCTTTGCTCACTGGCTAAAGGTGCATTGGAATTTTCCAGGTACGATGTTGGAGGAGATGCAGAGGGAGGAGGAGCAGAGCGTGGGTTTGATGTTCTTGAGAGAAGGATTGAGTGATTGTTTCACACAGACTTAGATCTTTGAAGCATTGAATGACTGCACTGGTAGGAAAAATTTTAAAAAAAACTTTAACAATACACACATACCATGTATTCAAACACCATTGTTGACTTTGCTGACTACTATTTTATTAGTGTCTATTTCTCTTATTGATTTGAAATGTATACTGAGATTCTCCTCAGCAGGATTTCAACACATTTTTGTGTTTATGCCAAGAACACAGTGTTCTGTTAAGTCATTCAGTGACGATAATTACTGGAATAAAGCCAAGCAGGGTCAAGTTCATTCAAATAAGTCTGAGCGTAGCTTCTCGCTGAGTGAGGAATGCTAGTCTTGTCTTCACATGATAGGTGGGTTTGGGATGTTGGTTGTTCCAAATAAGAGCTAAAAATTATTCCATTAACTTTTTGTTTTTTGAGTTTTCTTGTTAGCGCTTCCTATGTGAACAGTGCCATGGTGCAGAGATCATACCATTGTTTGGCTTCCTACCTGGACCAATGAAATTCTGAAGCTCTGCGAAAATGCCTATTAGATTGGAACCTACTTCTTTCTGCCAGTATTTGATCTAATAATGTCTATTTCTGAACACCACTGTCATATAAGCTATTTATTTAAATGCTGAATGAAGTACGTTCAGAAAGTCCTATTTTCAATTCTAAACAGTGATGAGATAAACAGAAAGGAGGATTGAAGATAGAGAAGAATTACATCTTGTCTTGAATGAAGAATATGTATGTAAAATCTTTGTTTGAGGATTATATTCTGTTAAAATGGGAGTGAATGGAGGAATTGAGAGAGAGTTTATCCCCTGTAGTTTTATATGTACTTTACTCAAGTCTTTTGCTTGTTTATCATTTGGGCTGCTAGACTCTTTCCAGACATTGTCACTTAGCACCTGTATGGTCTATAATATTGACCTTGGATGAGTACAGAGAGCCCAAAAAAGCTGAGTAAGGACTAGAATGGTCTGTTTCACTCATCTGACACTTAGCAGTATGCTGCCTTGTGTTATTAGAACCTGTGTGTGTCCATCTTCTGCTAGATTGCAGACACGCTATGCCTGAAACCATTTTTTTGTGTGAGAATTTAGCAAAGTGCTAGACATAGAATTCAAACTCAGTGATTATAGGTGGTGAGAAAGTAATAAAAGCTTGCCTTGGTGTCTTCTGGGGTATAGATAATTTCTGATAATATGCAGCAAATTAACATATTTGCTCTTACTGACCTGAAACCAGAACTGTATTTACTGATGACTGGTGCCTCATTAGGGGCAGTTTTTATATTGAAGTTCTTTTCTAGTTTGATAAAATTAATACATTTAAATATAGAATTAGAAGGAACCTTTAAAAGTCAGCAGGTTTAACCCTTTAATTTTATAGTTGAGGAAACTGAGGGGAGAAAGGTTAAGTGACTTGCCTTACTGAGGTTACATAATAAGTGACAGAACTGTGATTTGAACCTGAGTCTTCTGACTCCAAGTAGAGCAGTCTTTCCATTGTACTACATTGCCTCCTAATGTTGCTGGAAGTTAGCTGGAATTAGATTAGTTAGCACATATACCAGAGGAAACAAGGCATACCATAGAGAGGTAGTGTCATGTAGCGGATAGGATACTGATTGGTCCTTCCCAGTCTGTTAGATCTTCATCTATGTTGTGCGCACTAACTATAGGTGTCCCCTAAGCTCTGTCTTAGTATCTCTTTTCTTCTCTCTATTCTGTCTTGCTTGGTGATCTCATCAGCAACCATGGGTTCAGTTATCATCTCTATGGTCGTGATTCTCAGATCTGTTTATCTAGCCCTAACTTCTTTCTTGATCTCCATTTTCACATCTCCGACTGCCTTTGAACATCTCAAAGTGGATACCATGCAGAGACATCTTAAACTCAACATGTCCTAAAATGAGCCCCTTCTCTTTCCCCCCAAACCCTCACCTTTTCTGAATTTCTCTGTTGCTGTAGTGGGTACCACTATCCTCCCAGGCACCCAGGCTTACAATTTAGGTGTTCTTGACTCTTCCACTCTGTCACCCCGCCTATCCAAGATGTTGCCAAGTTCTGTTGATTTTCACTTCATAACATCACTTTTATGTGCCCCCTTCTCTCCTCTGACACAGCCACCGCCCTGGTACAGGCCTTTATCACCTCATGCCTGCAATAGCCTGCTGGTGGATCTGCTGCCTCAAGTTCCTCCCCACTCCAGGCCGTCCTTCACTCAGCTGCTGAAGTGATCTTCCTTAAGTGTTGGTCTGACCATGGCACCCCCTGTTCAATAAACTCTCATGGCTCCCTTTACCTCCTGGATCAAATATAAAATCCCGTTTGGCTTTTAAAGCCCCAATACACCCTGATTTCTTTCTGCTTTTCCAATCTTCTTACATAATGGCTTCCTTGCTCTTCTTCCGTCTCCCAACTTTGCACTTTTTCACTGACTGTCCTCCATGCCTAGAATTCTCTTCCTTCTCATCTGTGTCTCCTGGTTTCCTTAGCTTCCTTTGTCTCTCCTAAAACCCCAACTTCTGCAGAAGTGTTTCCTAGGCTCCCATAATGCTAAATATCTTCCCTCTGAGATTACCTCAAATTTACCCTATAACTATCTTGTCTGTACACAGTTGTTTTTGTATATTGTTTCCCCGATTAGAATGTGAACTCCATGAGGGCAGAGACTGAGTTTTTTTGTTTTTGCTTTTCTTTGTATCCCCAGTACTTGATATAGCGTTTGGCACATAGTAAGCACTTAATTAATACTTGTTGGACTGAGAATTAGGAGACACCCGAGTTTGAGTCCTACCTCTGCCATTTAGTAATTTCTCATCTGGAGATAGTAATACTTGTAGACCTCATCTCACAAGGTTGTGTGTGTGTATATGTTGCAAACCTTTAAAGTGGTTTATACATGTCAGCTTCTGTGACTATTCCTATTAGACCAACTGGTAGCAGCACCGGGTCGAGGTTGCCTATCATAACATGTTGACAGATATCTCAGTTAGTATAAGGAATACTGTTTTTTATACTGTGTTTGACACTGAGAGCAATTCCAACTGTAATGAATTAACATATTTAGTGACTTTCTACAAGGAATACCTGTGACTGCAGACAAAAAAAATTTGCTATTGTGACACCCATTGAAGATTCATGGAGTCAAAAAGGAGGATTAGTGAAACAGCTATGTGGGATAGACTGATGTCCCATATTCTCTCCCAATTTCCATCAGTCATTTTAATGCTAAAGGGAAGGTGGGGCTGTATGAGCACAGTTCCTCAAAGATTAGAGGGCTAAACCCAGAAGCCAGAATGGTGGTTGATGAGGTCTTAGAACAATTAGTCATTGTAAAATCCCTTTTTTTCCAAAATGATTTTCTCTGACCAAGCCTTCAGAAAAGCAGCATACTGGAAAGAGATCTATCAGAAGACAACCTGAATTTGTATCTTTGACTTATTGCCTATGTGGATTTCAGTTCCCTGTCCAGTGAGGGGGGTGGCTTACATGATGACTCTGGTCTTTTCCACCTCTAACCAGGTGGATCCTAAGCTCTCTTATAGTTTTGAGTCGGTGTAATGCAATGGATAAAGAATGAATGAATAAATAATGAAGTACTTATTAAATGTTTACTGGGGGCTAAGCTCTGGGAGAGAGCAAGAGAAAGTAAGAGAGTGCCTGCCTTCATAGAGTTTATATTCTAATGAGGAGAGACTACAGATAAAGGGGAGCTAGTGGAAGGGAGGAGGTAATTATGCTGAGTCATGTTTGAGGGATGGCTAAGGAGTGATGTGGAGGCCAGGTTCTCACCAAGATAAGGCAGAAACTCACCTGAGGTCAGGCAGAGTCAAAGCTTCTGGTGGGGAGGGGTTTGAGGAGGATTAGGATGAATATAGGCGGCTGTTTTGAAATCAGAAAGACCTGGCTTCAAGTCCCACCTCTGTTACATCCTGGGCATGTGATCAGTCCTATGGACAAGTCACTTCACCTTCAAAGGTCCAACTGGCAAAGATCTAAAACTATGCTGGAGAGAAATTTCAGGTAGAGAAGTTATCCTCATCTCAACACAATGAAATCATAGGACAAAAAAAGAAGGAAAAACGCCTCTTTTCGGTTTTGATGGAAATAATCAAACATGGTACACAGTTAATGAATGCTCAAGGATAATGCAACTTAATCCCTTTGACTAACCTCTTACAGGGGTTATATGGTGGAGTTAAATATACATAAATCAACAAAGAACACTCCATTAAATATCAGAATTCTTAAGTGTGATTATTATATGTCGTGGCAACTTTGTCCCCTTATGAGAGTTTTCCTCAAAAATTAAAATGGAATCCAAGGGAATACTATTATTCCATAGACAGATATTTGCTTTATGCACAATTGAGTGAATGTGTCTGGTACATAAAATGAGACCAACTAATAGCAAAAGTAAAACTTGGAATAACATGGGGGGCTCTTTTAATAGAGCATTCAAGGAACTAGGTAGTAAGATGACAAAGAATGCTCCAGCACTATAAATATTCAGATGTGTGTGCTTGAGTAAAATGGAGGAATGTCAAGAGAAATGTGGAAGAAGGTGCAGATTTAACAGGCAGCTAGATAAGGAAGTTAAAATTTCTGTGCTAGTAAGTTTTGTATTCATCTTATACTTAGGAGTCTTGCATCTAAATTTCTGGGCCTTGGCTCACTTTGGTATTTGGATCTGAGGGAGGGAAAAATAATTTCACCAGGTTCCCATGGTCCAACACCCACGCCCTACCTACCTGTCAGAACTTGCTGTGCTTATCTTGACTGTGTGGGAGACTGGTTTATCAGCACTGTACTTTGCTAGGTATATCTGTCTTGTAGATACTTGAAACATTCCGTTAGGTTTTAGGAATAGAAGCTCGGGAAAAAGAAAGTCTGTGGAGGTGTTCAGGAGGGATGCAAGGAGGAAAATGTGCTTAAATCAGTTGTCTTTTTCTGTTATCTTGGCTTCCTCAGTCTTTCATTTGCTTTGTGGATAGCATTCTTCCTGTAAAATCGTGGAGCAAGTTAGCATTTACATTCTTCCCTACATAATTTTTGGTTCTTTTGTTTTAATTTAGCTGAATATCCACAAGGGAAAAGTAACAGAGAGCTACTCCATGTTCTTTTTTGAATAGGCCTTTTAGAAAGAGGCTTAGAATTTGGAATTCAGGAAAAAATAGGACCACAAAGAGGGAGGGGCAGAAGAGAAGTAAAACCATGTCTGCAAAGCAATTTGGGCTTTTGAGAGAGTTTGTTTTATTTCTTTTAAGGAGCTGTGGGGTCATCATCCTCATCATCATAAGAGTAGGTGATAATCAAGAAGTTTAAATACCGACATGCTTATGTATCTTACTAATTCTGCTTGGTTGTGTTTAGTCATTTCTCTGAGAAATACTGTGACATATTGATTTTAGTCTTTTTTTGTTAATATCTTTTCCTCTAGATAGGTGATAGTCAGCAATCTATTAATTATAGTGGTATCACTACTATAGTAAAATGATAGTATACCACATTCATAATTTAACTTAAAAAAGGAATGTAAAAATTGAGAAAGAATCCCTTATGTATTGAAATAATTTTCTTAACTGCATCAGAAGTTAATACAAAAACTGTACTTATTCTTCCTTGTCTAGGACAAATGTTGCTGTTGGGATAAGAGATGTGCCTTTAGACTGCTTGCTTTTCAGGGAAATCTGGGATTTATGGGTTGGGACTAGGAATTATCTACACTCTTCTTCACCAATACAATTATACAAGAAGGTGGTTGTGGGGGATTTTTTGGTTCTGTGCAGTCCCTTTATAATTTGTCATTAGCCTAACCTAAATGGTACATTCTAACTGGTACCTGTGGCATCATGTGACAGTGGAAAGACTCCTGGATTTGGAGTCAGTGCTCCTAGGTTTAAATCCTTGCTCTTTACTAGCTGTACAATCACTTTATCCCCCTTGATCTCAATTTCCTTATCTGTTAAAAAATGAGGGAGTTAGATTAGATGACCGCTAAGGTACCAGAGTTAGAAATGACCTCAGTAGGCGTCACGACTAACCCACAACTGAAAAAGATAGCCATTCTGATGAGCTTGTAAGTGGTGTTCATCCTACTTTTTCTTGGAGAACTTCAAGGAGGAGGAACATGTTGTCTGTGGAAGCAACCTGGATAGATCCAATTGATAGGAAGTTTTTCCTGACATTAAGCCTAATTCTACCTTTTTGCAAGCTTCTACATACTACTGCTGGTTTTCCCCTCTGGGGCTATACAGAATAAGTTTAATGCTTCTTCCATATTGCAACTGTTCAGATATTTAGACATCAATCACATGTATCTTCTCCACTCTCCTTCCCCCACAAGGTGTCTTCCTTTTCAGGTTGAACATTCCCAGTTCCTTTAACTGATCCGTCTATGGCATGGACTCAGAGCTGTTCATTATTCTGGTTGCTCTTCCCTGAATTCTCACCAGCTCTACAACTATAATCATATGAAATTCTTTCCCAAATGAAAGCTTATTGTCCTTCATTTTAGAATTTTATGTATAGTCATAGTGGAAAAATAAAGTGCTTATATTTTTTTTTTTGTAGAACACAACGCCAGTTTATGTTGTTCCGGATTTCAGGCTTCTCCAAAGTTTCCGCCTTTACGATGTAATTTTATCTATTGACATCTAATACTTTTGCATGTGTTTGATTTCATAGGTACTAGTGGTGTGAATTTGAAGGGTAAAGATATAAATGTTTACATTTATTAATTTCTAATATAACTTTGATTTACTTTGTTTGCCTTGGCAGAGTAGGAGAAGAACTTACATCACCTCTCTTATCACTGTGCTGGGAGAAAACTCATAGTTCTAAATTTTCAAACTCTTCATGAAATTGTGGGGTCAAGGTATCTGTCTCTGTTTGTTTGGGATTACTGAGTATTTGTTTTGTGTGTCAGAGCAATTCTGTGATGCACACAGTTGGAGTTATCCTCCCTTTCCAGCTGGTTCAATCCTGTTTGCTGGAGTAAATGTCTAATGAATGCAGGGGTGTGAGTTAGGTTTCATTTTTCCTCAAAGGTGGGAGTTGGTGTTTGGTTTCCCCAAATTCTTGCTCTGAGCCTCCTAGAAAATCTGTGTAATCCCAGTAAATAAACTTAAACAAGATTATTCTAGCCAGGTAACCCACCAAGTTCTCTGTAGAGGTAGCAGATAGTATTTTGCAGTTGACTGTTTTCATTAGAGCGAAAGTACCTAAACTAAAATAAACTTCATCACTTTATACTACTTCAGTTTGCTAGATGGGGCAGTAGATAGAGTATGGGACTTGGAGATGGAAAGACCCAAATTCAGATCCTGAATTTGTTAGCTATGTAGGCTTGGACACCTCACCTATCTTCTGCCTGCCTCAGTTTCCTTATCTGTTAAAAATGGAGATAATAACTCCTCCTTGGGGTTGGTGTGAAGATCAAAGGAGATAACATAAAGAGATTTACAAGTCTCAAAGTGCTATATAAATGCTAGCTGTTGTTATTTAAAGCATTTATTCTGGCCTTCTTACTTATCTTTGTTCCACATCAATTCAATCAAGTATTTGCTTTAGGGTATCTGATTATCATCATGTACAAATCTAGTGCATGGAAATTATGCCCTGGTGATCATCGCTTTGATGCTGGCAAACTATACTCAATCAGTGTTTGTTGGCTTGATGAATAAATATTGATAGTGCATAGGACCTCATTGTCATAGGTCTAGTTCCCATTTTAATGATAACTTTGGCTTATAAGTCAGGGGCATCTAAGCTCTGGGCCTGGAGTCAGGAAGACCTGAGTTCAAACTGTGTGATCCTGGGCGAGTCACTTAACCTCAGTTTCCTCATTTGTGAAAAATGCTTAGCAATTGCCTGGCAGGTAGTAGACTATGTAAATGCATATTGCCTTTCCCTTTCCACCTTATTCAATAACCTGATTATTAACATGTAAAATACAGAGACTTGCTCCCCAAAAATATTCATTGCAGTTATTGGAGTATGTTCTGTTCTGTGTCTAAATGGAAGGGGGATTCCTTATGGATGAGCAGGTTAAACAGATGTTAGTGATTGTTAATGGCATCATGCAAACTATATTAAGCCTTAGGATACCTTAGGACTGCCTACTCAAAAGAGATTGGTCATTTAATAATCCCCTCAGGAAAAAAACAAGTGGATAAGGAATATCTAGATTCTACATAGAAGCATCTGTAATGTAAGGGACAAAACACCAGAGCTAGAGTCGGGTCACCTGAATTTGAATCCCAGTTCTGCACATTCTTGGAGAAGTTACTCAGCTGTTCTGTTCCTCAGTTTCCTCATTTGCAAAATGGAATAAAAATAGCTGTAACTTCCTTTGTAGGACTGTTAGAGTATCAAGTGAAATGTAAAAGTACTTTCTTGAATCCAGATGTTGCATATAAATGCCAATTATATTGATTATAATAATGATGATGACGACTTGGATGGGCAGTCCATTAAGTCTGTCCATCAGTACACGTATCTTGGACAAACACTGCAGATGGACAGTGATTTGAACTGGAGGAAGAGAAAGAGAAGTAATAATCATTGTGCTAAGCTTCAGGGATCCAAACAAGTTAAGTCAACAAGCATTTATTAAGTAACTTATATGTGCCAGGCACTGTGCTAAGCACTGGTGATACCAAAAAAAAGGGGGAGTGGAATATATTCCATGTTCTCAAAGAGCTCACAATCTAGTGGTAGAAGCCATCTGTATACCACTAGGTACAAACATAGGACATATGTGTGTATATAAAATATATGTATATAAATATATATGTATATAAATTAAACATACATATTTATATGTATGTATATACATACATATATAATATTTGTGTATGTATGTATGAGACACTGACACAGGACCTCCCAGCATGGTGTGCCCTCATTAGAGAAGGTGCTGTGCTCTATGAGCAAAGCAGAATTGAAGTAGCTTAAAAGAAATGCAAGATGTACAAATTTAGAGAATCTATCCCAAATGTTCATAGACTATTTGTGTCTGACCTGTAGTCGAGCATCTTGAGCTCGTATTGGTCTGATCAGCTGACTGATGCATTTTAACTTGACTGTAACATAGTGATGTCATTTTGGTCCTCTTCAAGAACGAAGGACAACAACTCTGTGTGTGTGTGTGTGTGTGTGTGTGTGTGTGTGTGTGTACGTACGTATATGAAATTAGAGATAACCTTAGAGGGAAAGCGCTAACCTATAGGAGGACCTGGAAAGGCTTCTCGGAGGAGATGAGATTTTAAGAAAGAGATTTCAAAGAAGCCAGGAATGCTGGGAAATAGAGATAAGGGAGGAGGGAATTCCATATAAGCGGGACAGCCAGACAAATAGAAAAAAAAAATCTCCAAGCAGAGAAATAGTTTCTAACATGAAGGAGTTTACACCTAACTAGAGGGTTATAGTGTTTATGCAGATTACAAATGCAGAGAATTTTGAGGAGAAAGTGATGCTAACAGCTAGGGGAATCTGGAAAGGTTATCCTTAGGAGGTAACTCTTGAATTGAGTTTGATGGAAGCTAAGATTTTTAAGAGGTAGAAGTGAGAAAGGGGAGTGCATCCAGAAGTAAGAGAAGTAGATTTTCAAAAAGAGGGTATAGAACAGGGTCTGCAAAATATAGGCCAGTGAGCTGTGCTTCAATTCCTGGGAAAATTCTACAATGGATCGTTATAGGGAATGTTGACAAATATCTGGAAAGAGAAGTAATGATTGCAAAGACCCAGAGTGGCTTCATGAGAACAAGTCATGCCGGACTAGCCTCTTGCCCTCATCCTGTGGCCTTTTATGCCTCGTCAAATCCCAACCATGGGTTATCCCCACCAGTCACTTTCTCCATTCCTGCTCTTGTGCTGGTAAAACCTGCTGGAAAAGGACTCTCAATGCTGAGTTTGGGGGACAATGAGTAGGTTAATTTGACTGAAATGCAGTGTGTAATAGGAAGCAACTAGGCTGGACCAAATTTGGGAAATTATTTAATACCATGATTAAAACCTTATTGCTAATGGCTCTACCCCACCCATTAAAAAATCTCCAAGAAAACACTCTGGTTCTATTAGGCTGTGAATCATGCAATACCATAATCTCAGAAGACTCAAAATCTCAGGTGGCCCAAAGGGAAATGGAAAGTTGCATGTTGGACACCCTCATGGGTAGCATGATACATTGGAAAGCATGTCATGTTTGGAGTACCATTTTCTCATCTATTAAATAAAAGGGTTGGATCAGATGGCTTCAGAGGTCCTTTCCAGTTGTAAATCTCATTTCTAAGTAGTTTCTAGTATGTTATTAGTGATGGTGATGTGAACAAAAGTAGTGAACAGGGCACTAATCAAGGATGTGTAGAACCAGAAAAAGAATGTGAAAAATCTATGTTTAGATTTTCAAAAAGAGCGTATAGAACAGGATCTGCAAGGTATAGGGCCAGTGAGCTGTGCTTTAATTCCTGGAAAAATTATAGAATGGATCATTATAGGGAATATTGACAAATATCTGGAAAGAGAAGTAATGATTACAAAGACCCAGAGTGGCTTCACGAGAACAAGTCATGCCGGACTAGCCTCTTGCCCTCATCCTGTGGCCTTTTATGCCTCGTCAAATCCCAACCATGGGTTGTCCCCACCAGTCACTTTCTCCATTCCTGCTGTTGTGCTGGTAAAACCTGCTGGAAAAGGATGTCAGCCATGCCATTTGGGTCCACTACAAATCTGTGTTGTTTGTTCTTACCTGGACCCTCATTGATCCGTGGCAATCCCTTTTTTAAAAAAATTAATTTATTTTGATTTATCAGCAATCACTTCCGTATACTTTTGAGTTTAAAATTTTTCTCTCCCTCCCTACCCACCACCCTCCCCAAGACGGCACACAATCTGATATAGGCTGATACATTTACATTCCTATTAAACGTATTTTCATATTAGTGATGTTGCAAGTAAGAATTAGAACCAATAAGAGGAACCACCAGAAAGAGGAAACAAAACTCAACCGAAGGAAAAAAAAATAGCAAATAGTATGCTTTGATCTGCATTCAAACTCCATAGTTCTTTCCTTGGATGTGGATAGCATTTTCTATCATGAGGCCTTTGGAGATGTCTTAGATCCTTGTATTGCTGGGAAGGGTTAAGTTTATCAATATTAGTCATCGCACAACGTGGCTGTTATTGTGTACAACGTTCTCTTTGTTCTGCTCATTTCACCCAGCATCAGATCATAGAAGTCTTTCCAGATTTTTCTGAAATCAGCCTGTTCATCATTTCTTATAGCACAATAGTATTCCATTACATTCATATGCCACAACTTGTTCAGCCCTTCCCCAATTGATGGGCGTCCCCTCAATTTCCAGTTCTTTGCGTGGCAGTCTTTTTATTGACCTTATCACATGCTGCACAGTGGATAGTCCATGACAGGGGTGGGGAGCCTGTGGCCTTAAGGCCACATGTGGCCCTCTAGGTCCTCAAGTGCAGCCTTTTGACTGAATCTAAACTTCACAGAACAAATCCCCTTAATAAAAGGATTTGTTCTATAAAACTTGGATTTAGTCAAAAAGCTGCACCCATGGACCTTGAAGGCTACATGTGGTCTCAAGGCCACAGGTTCCCCCTTCCTGGTCCATGCCTTTTCTTGTGTCATGCTGTTATCTCTACCATCTTACCCCTCTTCTAAACCAGAAGGCTATTGTCTGCTTTACTGAGAAAATAAAAGCAATCTGTTATAGTTCCCTTTTCTCTGTTATAGCCCAACTTAGAGCCACTTTACATTGTCCTGTTTTCTCCTATTTGGTTCTAGTCTTTGAGGAAGAGATGACCATTCTCCTGGCTAAGACCAACCCATCTACTTGTGCTCTTGATTCCATTCTATCCTGTCTCTTCTTTTTTTTTAAATTTCCATTTATTTTGTTAAATATTTCCCAATTACATATAGAATTTTAACTCATTTTTAAAAGTTTTGAGTCCCCCCTCTTTGAGTAGGCAAACAGTTTTGTATTGATGATACATATGAAGTCATGCAAAACATATTTCCATATTAGCCATGTGGCAAAAGAACACACAAACAAAATAAAGCAATACAAGTAAAGAAAGTGGAAAAAGTATGCTTCATTCTGCATTCGGAGTTCATTGGTTCTCTCTCTGGAGGTGGATAGCATCTTTCATCATGGATCCTTTGGAATTGTCTTGGATCATAGTCTTGATCAGGGTAACTGAGTCTTTTGCAATTGATCATCATTACAATGTTGCTCTTAACTGTACACAGTGATCTCGTGGCTCTCACTTCACTTTGCATCAGTTCATGTAGGTCTTGCCATATTACTTCTCAAACCACTCTCCTCATCATTTTTTTCTTTTACAGCTAGTAAATGTTATGTGTCTGAGGTCAAATTTGAACTCAGGTCCTCCTGACTCGAAGGCCAGTGCTCTATCTACTGTGTCACCTAGCTGCCCCCTCATCGTTTTTTTTTTTTTTTAGTCAGTTGGGATTAAGTGACTTGCCCAGGGTTACACAGCTAGTTAAGTGTCAAGTGTTTGGTCTGAGGCAGAATTTGAACTCAGGTCCTTCTGACTTCAGGGCCGGCGCTCTATCCACTGTGCCACCTAGCTGCCCCATTCCCTCATTGTTTCTTATAGTACAATAGTACTCCATCACAATCGTATGCCACAATTTGTTCAGCCACTATTTGATTGATGGACAGCCCCTTGATTTTCACTTCTTTGTCACCACTAAATAAATAAATAAACGAGCAAGCAAGCAAATAAATAAATAAATGAAGCTGCTATAAATGTTTTGGTACAAATAGATCCTTTCCCCTTTCCTTTGATCTCTTTGGGTTATAGACCTAGAAGTGGCATTTCTGGGTCAAAGGGTATGCAGAGTTTTATAGCTCTTTGGGCATAGTTCCAGATTCTTCTCCAGAATGATTGGACTAGTTCAACACCTTTATCAATAGTGCATTAGTGTCCCAGTTTTTACACGTCCCTTCCGGCATTTGTCATTTTCTTTTTCTGTCGTGTCAGTTGACTTCATAGGTGTGAGGTGGTGTCTCAGAGTTGTTTTAATTTGTATTTCTCTAATCAGTAGTGATTTAGAGCATTTTTTTCATATGACTATTGATATCTTTGATTTCTTCTTCTGAAAACTACCTGTTCATATCTTTTGACCATTTATGAACTAGGGAATGGATCCTATTTTTGTAAGTTTGCCTCAGTTCACTATATATTTTTAGAAATGAGCCCTTTATTAGAGAAACATGCTCTAATCCCTCTCTCTCCCCCCACCCCATTCCTGTTTTCCTTCTACTTTTTTTTTTTTGGTGAGGCAATTGGGGTTAAGTGACTTTCTCAGAGTCACACAGCTAGTAAATGTTATGTGTCTTGAGGCTAGATTTGAACTCGGGTCCTCCTGACTTCAGGGCCAGTACTTTGTCCACTGTGCCACCTAGCTGCCCCTTCCTTCTACTTTTGACTTTTTTTTCATGTAATTAAAATTAGGGGCAGCTAGATGGCTCAGTAGATAGAGCATTGGACCTAGAGTCAGGAAGACCTGAGTTCAAATTATGCCTCAGACACTAGCTGTGTAACTGTGGGCAAGTCATTTAACTTTGTTTACCTCAGTTTCCTCATCTGTAAAATGAGCAAGAGAAGGAAATGGAAACCACTCCAGTATCTTTGCTAAAAAGACCCCAGATGGAGTCCCAAAGAATCATACACAATTGAAACAGCTGAACAGCAACAAAAATCAGAATTGTCTATTTTACTTTCCATAATCCTCTCTATCTCGTTTGGTTATAAACTCTAACCTTACACATAGATCTGATAGGTACATTTTTCCATGCTCCGTAATTTTCTTATGCTATCACCCTTTATGCTGAAATCATTTATCCATTTTGACTTAATTTTGTTATACTGTGTGAGATGTTGGTCTATGCCTAGTTTTTGCCAGACTACTTTCTAGTTTGCCCAGTAATTTCTGTCAAATGATGAGTTTTTACCCCAAAGCTTGGATCTTTGGATTTATCAAACACTAGATTACTATGATTATTTACTCCTGTGTATTATGTACCTAATCTGTAACACTGATCCACCACTCTATTTTTCAGCCAGATCCAGATTGTTTTGATGATTACTGCTTTGTAATATTGGTTGAAATCTGGAATTGCTAGGCCACCTTCCTTGACCTTTTTTTTTTCGTTGATTCACTTGATATTTTTGATCTTTTGTTCTTCCAGATGAATTTTGTTACTATGTTTTAGGTTTATAAAATAATTCTTTGGTAGTTTGATTGGTATGGCACTGAATAAATACATTAACAGTTAGAATTGTCATTTTTATTATATTGGCTTGCCCTACCCATGAGCAATTAATATTTCTCCAGTTCTTTAGATCTGTCTTTTTATTTGTGAAAAGTGTTTTGTAATTGTGTTAATATAATCCCTGAGTTTGTCTTGGCAGGTAGACACTTAAGTATTTTATATTGTCTGCAATTATTTTAAATGGAATTTCTCTATCTCTTGCTGCTGGGTTCTGTTGGTACAATATAGAAATGTTAATGACTTATATGGGTTTATTTTATATCCTGCAATTTTGCTGAAAAGTTGTTTATTGTTTCAACTAGTTTTTTAGTTGATGCTCTAGGGTTATCTAAGTATGCTATCGTATCATCTGCAAAGACTGATAGTTTTTTTTCCTAATTGCCTATTTTAATTCCTTCAATTTCTTTTTCTTGTCTTATTGCTATAGCTAACAATTCTAGTACAGTATTGAATAAGATAATGGACATCCTTGTTTCACTCCTGATTTTATTGGGAAGGCTCTTGGTTTTGGATAGATACAACTTATCATTTTAAGAAAGGCTTCATTGTTTCCTGTCTTTGTAGTGCTTTTAATAGGAATGAGTATTGCATTTTGTCAAAGCTTTTTCTGCATCTATTAAAATAATCATACAATTTTTAGTGTTTCTTTTATTGATGTGGTCAATTATGCTGATAGCTTTCCTAATGTTGAACCAGCCCTACATTCCTGGTATAAATCCCACCTGGTCATAGTATACATAGTATACATAGTATACATAGTATACATAGTATACTTGATTGCAAGTATTTTATTAAAAATTTTTCATTGATATTCATTAAGGAAATTGGTCTAATTTTCTTTCTCTGTTTTTACTGTCCCTAGTTTAGGTATTATAACTATATTTGGGTCATAAAAGGAGTTTGATAGGACTCCTTTACCTATTTATTTTTCAAATAGTTTATTACTATGGGGGATTAATTGTTCTTCAAATGTTTCGTAGAATTCACTTGTAAATCCTTCTGGTCCAGGCTATTTTTCTTAGGGAGCTCATTGATGGCTTGTTTAGTTTCTTTTTCTTAGACAGAATTGTTTACTTTTTCTAAGATAGGATCATTATAGTATCATATTTCCTCTTCTGTTAATCTGGGCAATTTATATTTTTGTAAATATTTATAAATTTGGATTTTTTAACTTGGATTTAACTTGGCATACAATTGGGCAAAATAGCTCTTGGTTATTGCTTTTAATTTCCTCTTCGTTGGTGGTGAATTCACCCTTTTCATTTTGATACTGGTAATTTGGTCTTCTTCTTTCCTTTTTCTTTTTTTTAAAATCAAATTAGTCAGTGGTCTGTTTTATTTTGTTACCAACTCCCCCCCCCCGTATCCCAAACAGCTCCTAGTTTTATTAGTTCAATGGTTTTCTTACTTTCAACTTTATTAATCTCTTTTGATTTTCAAGATTTCCATTTTGGTATTTAATTAAGGATTTTTAATTTGTTCTTTTTCTATTTTTTTTAATTACATGCCCAATTTATTGATCTGTTCTTTCTCTCTTTTATTGATGTACACATTAAAAGATAATATTTCCCCTAAGTACTGTTTTGGCTGCATTTTGGTATGTCTTCTCTTTGTTGTCATTCTCTTTAATGAAATAATTGATTGCTGCTATAATTTGTTCTTTGGCCCACTCATTCTTTGGGATTAGATTTTTTAGTTTCCATTTAACTTTTAATCTGTGCTTCCATGGCCCTTTCTTCAGTGTAATTTTTTATTGCATTATGATCCAAAAAGGATGCACTTAATATTTCTGCTTTTCTGCATTTTTGTGAAGGTGCCATATAAAATTGAGAAAAGTGGACACTCCTTTCTGTTGTCATTCATTTTCCTCCAGAGGTCTATCCCTTCTAACTTTTCTAAAACTCTATTCCTCTCCTTCTTTCTTATTTATTTTAAGGTTAGATTTATCTGGTTCTGAGAGGGCAAATTTGAGTTCCCCCATTTGCATAGTTTTCATTTCTATTCACTCCTATAACTTATTTAACTTTTCCTTAAAGAATTTAAATGGGGGCAATTAGGTGGCACAGTGGATAGAGCATCAGCCTTGGAGTCAGGATGACCTGAGTTCAAATCTGGCCTCAGATACTTGGCACTTAACTAGCTGTATGACCGTGGGCAAGTCACTTAACCCCATTACTTATCCAAAAATAACCGAAACAAACAAAAAAAAGAATTTGCATGCTTTGCCATTTGGGGTGTGTGTGTGTGTGTGTGTGTGTGTGTGTGTGTGTGTGTGTGTGTGTATACACATATATACGTATATATGTATGTATGTATATACATTTAGAAAGTGAGAGAGAGAGAGTATTGCTATTACTTCATTGTCTATGGTTCTTTTTAGTAAGATGTAGGTTTTTGTTTGTTTGTTTTTGTTTTGTTTTGGGTGAGGCAGTGGGGTTAAGTGACTTGCCCAGAGTCCCACAGCTAGTGAGTGTTGTGTGTCTGAAGCTGGATTTGAACTCTGTGACTCCAGGGCTGGTGCTCCATCCACTGTGCCAGTTTGCTGCCCCCAATAAGATGTAGTTTTACCCGCTTATTTCTTTTAATTGTGTCTATTTTTGCTTTTGCTTTGTCTGAGATCATGATTACTATCCCTGCCTTTATAACTTCAATTAAAGCATAATAGATTCTGCTCTAGTCCTTTATTTTAACTCTACATGTCTCTCCATTTCAAGTGTGTCTCTTGTAAACAGCATATTGTTGGATTCTGATTTCTAATCCATTCTGTTATCCGTTTCCATTTTATGGGTGAGTTCATCTCATTCACATTCACAGTTATGATTAGTAACTGTGCATTTCCCTCCATCCTATTTTCTTCTATTTATACTTCTTTTTCTCTTCTTATCCTGTCCCTCCTCTAAAGTTTGTTTTGCTTCTGACCGCTGCCTTTTATCTGCCTTCCCTTTTGTCACACACTCTTTCTCCCCACCCCCCATGCCCTTCTCCTCCTACTTTCCTGTTGGATAAGATAGATTTTTATTACCATTTGAGTATCTATCTTTTTCCTTTTTGAACCAATTTCGTACAAGTGGGGTTCAAGTGTTGCCCTCCCATTCTCTCTTCTACTGTAAAAGCTCTTCCTTGTGCACTTCTTTTATGTGAGATAGTTTTCTCCATTCTTCCTCTCACTTCCCCCTTCTGTGAAATCCCGCTTTCATTTTTATTTTACATCTTCCCAATATAATTGACTCATTCCCACAGCCCTTTTCTATATAGAATCCTTCTAACTGCCCTAGTAATGATAAAGTTCTTAGAATATACATATGTTATCTTCCCATATGGAGAGGCAAACAGTATGACCTTATTGAATCCCTTATGATTTCTCTTCCATGTTTACAATTTTATGTCTCTCCTGTGTCTTGTATTTGAAAGTCAAATTGTCTGTTCATCTCTAATATGGAATCAGGAGTGCTTGAAAGTCGTGTATTTCATTCAATATACATTTTTCCCCTTGAACAATTATATTCGGTTTTGTTGGCTAGGTTATTCTTTGCTGTAATCCCAGCTCTTTTCCTTCCAGAATGTATTCTCAGGCCCTTCTCTCCTTGAATGTGGTAGCTGCCATATCTTATGTGATCCTGAGTGTAGCTCCATGATATTTGTCTCATAGAATCACTAGCTTCCATTTGCTGAGTTTTAATTTTTAAGGAATCATTTTCTTTAGTGGGATTTTGTACTTCATTTTCCGTTGAACAATTCTGCTTTTAAGGAGTTCTCTTTTTCAGCAGATTTTCGTACCTTCTTTTCTGTTTGGCTAATTCTCTGTTTTTGGGAGGGGAGCCGAGGCAGTGGGGTTAAGTGACTTGCCCAAGGTCACACAGCCAGTAAGTGTTATGTGTCTGAGGTCGGATTTGGACTCAGGTCCACCTGAATCCAGCGCTGATGCTCTATCCATTTTACGATTTTTTTTCACATTATTTTTTGTGCCTCTTTTCTCAAGCTGTTGTCTTTATAATTTTCTTCCTTTGCTTTCATTTCTTTGTCTGTTTTTTCCTCTACCACTCTTATTTGATTTTGAAAAACAATTTTTACTTCTTCCAGAAATTCTTGTTGATCTTATGTCCAGTTCACATTTTTCTTGGAGGTTTGCTTGTAGCTGTTCAGACTTCATTGTCTTCTTTTCAATTTGTATCTTAAATCTTCCCTGTCACCATAGTAGCTTTTTACAGATTCTTTTTTTTTTTTTGGTTACTTGCTAATTTTTCTACCCTGTTTCTTGATTTGGAACTTTATGTTAATGGTTGGGCTTTATTCCCATCATGGTGGGTAGAGGGGCACTGTCCCAAGCTTCAGGTTTTTTCACAGTGATGTTTTCAGAGCTGATTCTGGGGGTTTGGAAGTTTTCAGTGCTTCCAAGGTGGAGTGATCTAGGGAGATGTGTGGTCACCACTCTCCTGGTCTGCACTCTGGTTCTTACCTAGAAAGGGCCCCTGATCCCTTGGGTTTGCTATCAGTATTGCAGGTATCAGTCTTTTATCCATTGGGACTGGAAGTGACCCACTCCTGCTTAAAAAAAATTTTTTTTTAAATTAATTTATTTTGATTTATCAGCAATCACTTCCATAAGCTTTTGAATTTAAAATTTTTCTCCCCCTCCCTCCTTACCTTCCTCCCCAAGAAGGCATGCAATCTGATATAGGCTATACGTATACATTCTTATTAAAAATATTTTCACATTAGTCATGTTGTAAGGAAGAATTAGAACCAATAGAAGGAACCACAAGAAAGAGGAAACAAAACAAAACAGAAGGAAAAAAAGAGCAAATAGTATGCTTCAATCTGCATTCAAACTCCATCATTCTTTCTTTGGATATGGATAGCGTTTTCCATCATGAGATTTTTGGAGCTGTCTTAGATCGTTACATTGCTGAGAATGGCTAAGTCTATCAATGTTAGTCATTGTACGATGTGGCTGTTACTGTGTAAATGTTCTCCTGATGTCACGCTCAGCATCAGTTCATATGAGTGTTTCCAGGTTTTTCTGAAGTCTGCCTGCTCTTAGTTTCTTACAGCACAATAGTATTCCATTACATTCATCTACCCCAACTTGTTCAGCCATTCCCCAATTGATGGGCATCCCCTCAATTTCCAGTTCTTTGCCACAACAAAAAGAGCTGCTATAAATATTTTTGTACCTGTGGGTCCTTTTCCCGTTTTTATGGTCTCTTTGGGATACAGCCCTAGAAGTGGTATTCCTGAGTCAAAGGGTATGCACAATTTTGTAGACCTTTGGGCATAGTTCCAAATTGCTCTTGAAGATGGTTGGATCAGTTCACAACTCCACAAACAATGCATTAGTGTTCCAATTTTCCCACATCTTCTCCAACATTTATCATTTTCCTGTTTTGTCATACACTAGCCAATCTGATAGGTGTGATGTGGTACCTCAGAGTTGTTTTGATTTCCATGTCTGTAATCAATAGTGATTTAAAGCATTTTTTCATATGACTATAGATGGCTTTAAATTCTTCATTTGAGAACTGCCTGTTCATATCCTTTGACCATTTATCAATTGGGGAATGACTTGTATTCTTATAAATTTGACTTAATTCTCTATATATTTTAGAAATGAGGCCTTTATCAGAGACACTGGTTATAAAAATTCTTTCCCAGTTTTCTGCTTCCCTCCTAATCTTGGTTGCATTGACTTTGTTTGTCCAAAAACTTTTCATTTAATGTATTCAGAATTATCTATTTTGCATTTCATAATGTTCACTATCTCCTGTATGGTCATGAATTCTCCTGTTCTCTATAAATCTGACAGGTAAACTATTCCTTACTCTCCCAGTTTGCTTATAGTATCAGCCTTTATATCTAAATCATGAACCCATTTTGACTTTATTTTGGTATATGGTGTGAGATTTGGGTCTATGCCTAGTTTCTGCCATACTCTTTTCCAGTTTTCCCAGCAGTTTTTGTCAAATAGTAAGTTCTTGTCCCAGAAACTGGAATCTTTGGGTTTATCAAATAGTAGATTACTATAGTCATTGACTACTGTGTCTTGCATACCTAACCTATTCCACTGATCCACCACTCTATTTCTTAACCAGTACCAAGTAGTAGAGAAAGAGGAGATCAATGAATTGGGCATGCAACTAAAAAAACTAGAAAAAGAACAAATTAAAAATCCTCAATTAAATACCAAATTAGAAATACTGAAAACCAAAGGAGAGATTAGTAAAATTGAAATTAAGAAAACTATTGAACTAATAAATAAAACTAAGAGCTGATTTTATGAAAAAAAACGGATAAACCTTTGTTTAATTTAATTTTAAAAAAATTACCAGTATCAAAAATTAAAAGGGTAAATCTACTACCAAGGAAGAGGAAATAAAAACAATAATTAAGAGCTCTTTTGCCCAACTGTATGCCAATAAATTTGACAGTCTTAGTGAAATGGATGAATATTTACAAAAATATAAATTGCCCAGATTAACAGAAGAGATAGTAAAATACTTAAATAACCCCATCTCAGAAAAAAAAAATTGAACAAGCCATTGATGAACTCCTTAGGAAAAAATCTCCAGGGCCAGATGAATTTACAAGAGAATTCTATTAAACATTTAAAGAAGGATTAATTCCAATACTATATAGACTATTTGGGGAAATAGGTGAAGAAGGAGTCTTACCAAATACTTTTTATGATACAAATATGGTGCTGATACCTAAACTTGGAAGAGTCAAAACAGAAAAAGAGAAAAATATAGACCAATTTCCTTAATGAATATAGATGCAAAAATTTACATAAGAGATTAGCACGTAGATCACAGCCACTTATCACAAAAATAATACTGTATGACCAGGTAGGATTTATACCAGGAATGCAGGGCTGGTCCAATATTAGGAAAACTATCAGCATAATTGATCATATCAACAACAAAACTAACATAAACCACACAATCATCTCAATAGATGCAGAAAAAAAGCTTTTGACAATATACAATACCCATTCCTATTAAGAACATTAGAGAGCATAGGAATAAATGGAGTCTTCATTAAAAGAAAGAACAGCATCTACCTAAAACCTTCAGCAAGCATCATATGTAATGGGGACAAGCTAGAACCATTTTCCGTAAGATCGAGGGTGAAACAAGGATGTCCATTATCACTACTGTTGTTCAATATCATACTGGAAACGTTAGCTCCAGCAATAAAAGAAGAAAAAGAAATTGAAGGTATTAGAATAGGCAAAGAAGAAACAAAGTTATCACTTTTTGCAGATGATATGATGATATACTTAGAGAATCCTAGAGAATCAAGTAAAAAACTGCTTGAAATAATAAACAACTTTAGCAAAGTTGCAGGCTATAAAATAAACCCACATAAATCATTCACATTTCTGTATATTACCAACAAAGCCCAAGAGCGAGAGATAGAAAGAGAAATTCCATTTAAAGTTACTGTAGACATTATAAAATGTTGAGGAGCTTACCTACCGAAACAAACCCAGGAACTATATGAACAAAATTACAAAACACTTTTCATACAAATAAAGTCAAGTCTGTTAAATTATTTTTTATTTTTTGTTTTTTGGTGAGGCAATTGGGGTTAAATGACTTGCCTAGGGTCACACAGGTAGTGTCAAGTATCTGAGGCCAGATTTGAAGTCAGGTCCTCCTGACTCTGAGGCCAGTGCTCTATCTGCTGCACCACCTAGCTGCCCCCAGATCTAAATAATTGGAAAAACATCAGTTGCTCATGAATAGGCCGAGCTAATATAATAAAAATGACAGTTCTACCTAAGCTAATTTACTTATTCAGTGCCATACCAATCCAACTACCAAAAATTATTTTATAGAGCTAGAAAAAATAATAACAAGATTCATGTGGAATTTAAAAAGGTCTAGAATATCAAGAGAACTATTGGAAAAAAAATGCAGGGGAAGGTGGCCTAGCCATTCCAGATCTTAAATTGTATTATAAAGCAGCAATCCCTCTTGACTGAAAGTGCTTCTCCCTTTCCTTGAACTATGACCAGAAGTGGGTATCAGCAATACAGCTGTCAAACAGCATCTGGTCCTGGATCCAGTGCTAGGACTGAGGCCCCCTGTAGTCTCTTTCTAACCAGTTGCCAGGTCCCCTCACCATTTCTGCCTTGGGAATTCCCAAAGCTGTTGTTTCTGTCTCCACAACCTAGTCCTATCACTGGTGTTTCATTCATGTAACTCTGGGCCAGCTTCCTCCTCCATGTCACAGATCTCCCTTTGTGACTTCCTGTGTTGTCTTGGGCTGGAAGAATGTCTCACTCTAACCTTTTGTTGACTCTGCGACTTCATGATTTGATTTGAGGCATTATTTTAAAATTCTTTGGAGGGGAATATTGGGAAAGCTCAGCTGAATACTTTTTCCTGCTCTGCCATCTTGCCTCCACCTATCCTATCTCTTCTGAAGTTTTATTCTTTAACCTTTTTTATATCTGCTGAAGATTATGGACCCCTTCTCAGAATAATCTTTTTAAATGCATAAAAAGATACATATTTTACAAATAAAATACACATCAAGGATTGTAATGGAAACCAATTATGTTGAAATAAAGATGTAGATATAGAGACAAATACATATGTATAAATATATGTGTATATGTATATATGTATGTATATGTATATATGTATATATATTCCCGTCAAAATTCCATGAACCCTCTGAAATTTTCCCATAGGTACATGGGCTTGAGGTTAAGAAGCCCTACTACAATCATATATTTTCTCTCTCTCTCCCTTACCCCCTGTGATCTCTCTGTATATGTAGAGAGAGACACACACTAACTCATAGATATAGGTAGATAGATATAGATATCTATATACTTCACTGCTGTAGCCTTATAACTTATCTCTCTGTTTGTCACAGATTCCTAGAAAGAGTCATCTATACTCATTACCTCCTTTCTATAACTCCTACTCACTCTTCAGCTCATTGTGTTCTGACTTCTAATCTCACATTCTACTGAAACTACTTCTATCAAGCTTAACAGTAATCTCTGAACTGCCAAATATGACAGCCTTTTCTCAGTCCTTATTAACCTTTCTTCATTTTCAACACTTGACTCCTCCAAACTCCTGAGACTCCTCATTTTTTGGTTTTTGTGATAATGCTTTGTCATAATTCTTCCTGACAAAGATCACATAATTAAATGTACAGAATTACTCCAGCAATGAAAATGAAGTTAACACAGAGGAGCAAATAAACCCTGGTCAAATAAAACAGTTTGTACCATCTTGTCAAAGTTAAATGACACATCTCTACTTTCTGTTGACCATAGATAATCATCATTTTGGGAAGAATGTATTTTGTTAGGGATGTTGTTTGGAGAGACTAATTTTATCAAAATGAAATATATTGATACTTTTTTTTGGTAAGTCCTTTTTGGATCATTCATCTCCCACCCACTATGCATGGATGTCTCTCTATTCCAGCTATGTGCAGAACTACTTTCCATTTTCCACTACACAAATACAAGATGGTTGGAAACAGGAATGTGCAAATGTCGTTTTGACTTTACCTATCATTACATCTTTTTTCCTTTTCCTTCCTTTAAGAATTTCCTTAGAAGCCACCTTTTTTTTTTTTTTTTGGCCAAGGCAATTGGGACTAAGTGACTTGCCCAGGGTCACATAGCTAGTAAGTGTCTGAGGCTGGGTTTGAACTCAGGTCCTTCTGACTCCAGGGCTGGTGCTTTATCCACAAAAGCCACCTTTCAAAAGCTTTCCTTGATTAATCCAGCCTTACTCAGATCACTACTTCATCTTCTTAGAGGACTTCTATTATAGCGTTTTTCATTTGTTTATAGAGAACAGACTAATTAAGCTGCATAATTAAGGTCTGTGTCTAGTTTATGCAGAGATCAAAGTAAACATGAAGTTATGCCTTATACTAACTTGAGTGTGATGAGAGAAATTTTTTAAATCCCTTTTAAAATTCATGCCAGCTCTCTGATAATTGTTTTTTATGACTTTTCAATGAAATTGGAAATTTTCTGCTAGCTTCTTAACAAAGTATTAAGTCCTATAATGGCTATTATACTTGTGTGGTATTTTTGCCGCTACAGGTTACATTATGTTCTACTAAACTCCTAATCTGCTACCTCATTGTGGCTTGGAGGTAACCTTGACTTTTCAGAAGTGTATAGAACAAAATTTGTACAAGTCCTAACAAGTTGGAAAGGCTTCAAGTACAGACTAGTCAAAAATTTGGGTTTTTTTTGAAGGACCTACCTACCTATGTTTGGAAAGGTTGAACAACAGAAGATTGACCACCAGAAGATGGTTTTTGTTTCTGTGTCCATGAATGAAAATGTTCTACAAAGTCTTGAAGGGCTTGTGACTTGTAGTTACTGGAGGCAGTATTCACGCTTATTATAACCTCCATCCTTTTGATATATTTTAGGAAGAAGTTGTATCAAGGAATGTGATAACTTTTTGGGAAGCATTTGGAGTAAACATGAGGATGTCATTTTTAGCTTTATTTTGGGCAAAGGTCAAGGCTTCTCAGCTGACTTTAGTTTCTGGACAGGTCATCAGACGCAGCATCTCCCTTAGAGAATATTTTTGGTCTGCCCCAATTAAGGGCAGTCCAGACTGAGTGAATAAGACTAGTCAGGCTGATTGGGAAGGCTGTCGGAAAGAAAACATTAACATTGACAATCTTACATTGTTTCCTGATGGCTTTTATTTTTTCAGAAATTAAGAACTTACATTTATTCATTTTCATTAGAGGGTATAGGAGCATATGAAGGAGGAAAATCTGGTATCATCTCTTACTGCTTTTCATTTTGAGAAACAATGTCACCATCAATGGATAGACTTTTGGACTTTGTGTCAGGAAACCCTGAGTTCATATCCAGCCTCAGACACATGCTAACTGTGTGACACTGGCTGAACTTCTGACTTAGTTTCTTCATTTGTAAAATGGAGATTAGAACTAGCACCTGCCAACCAGGAATATTGTGAGCATCAAATGAGATAACATTTGTAAAGTATTTTGCAAACCTCAAAGCACTACATAGTTGCTGTTGTTATTATTAGTATCATCATCATTGTCATAAAAAAAAAGCATCTCTGGAATGTGTAACCTTACTGTGTCAGTGGAATGATCTGTAATGTCTTTATCAAGAGGAAAGAAAGATTTCAATTTAGAATTCCTTGAAAAGCTTCCTAAAGAGACCTTGATCATTTAAATAATCACAGAAAGCCCTTCTTAATTCTAAGAATAATAACAATTGAATGTTTTATGATTATTACAACTAGCATATTCAATATTTCTGATATTTGCTAATTGTATTATTGATATGCTATATGTATACTTAAAAAAATACTTTGTAACATACAAGATTGAATCTGTCTGGTATTCACATAAAATCAGCCCCCTCTGTCCCTCTGATTGTACCCTCTGACTAGAGGACAAGACCATGGGCTCCTTGTATAAAGTGATGGCTCAGCACAGCTTTCTCCCCCTTCCCCACCAGGTACACTGCTTTTGGACTTCTTTGGAACTCTGAGTCCCTCCCCAACTCCCTCCTTCAGCTTCCTTTTATGGATTGTCTTCCCCAATCAGATGGTAAACTCCTTTAGGGCAGGACCATCTTTGTATTTGTATCTCCAGGATTTTTGTAGTGTCTGACATACAGTAGACACTTAATAAATAATTATTGACTTTTATTGCCCCCTTTGTAATCAATATGTATTCATTTATTTGAAAAAATTACTTAAGAAGCTACTGTATACAGTGGGAGGCACTGGGGAGATAGATAAGACATACTTTTCCTAATTTAGCTTATGATCTAGGGGAAGGAAAAGTTACAAACACAGTTAATATCTAATATACAATCTTAGGGGCTAAGTGTTTTGGAGATGTATTTATTGCACAAGATAACATTGAGAGGTCTGAGGGAGAGGATAGAAGAAGAGGAGAGGAGAGGACACATCTCAGGCATAGGAAACAGTGTGATCAAAGGTGAGAAGAGTGCAGCCAGGTGTAGAGTAGGGCATGGCCCAGTTTGCCTAGATGACAACACATTGTCTGTGTAGGCAACAATATGAGAGAAGTCTGGAAAAGAGAGATTGGCTCCTGACTGTGAAACATCTGTAAATATCGGGCAAAGGAGTTTGAACTTTAGTGGGTAGGTACTGGGGAGCCACTAAAGAGTTTTGAACCATAGAATAACCAGATCTATCCATAAAGAAACTTATTCTGGCAGTAGGATGAAGGATAAATTGGAAGGGAGGGAAGAGCGGAGATTGGAACATTCTTTGCAATACTGTGCAATAATCCAACTGAGTCATAGTGAGGGCCTGTACTGTGGTGGTGGCAATGAGAAAAGAGAGGAGATAGATGAATGCAGTGGGTCTTGTGAATTCAGAATCAACAGGACTTGCTCTTGCTAACAGCCTGCTGGAAGTCTCTACCCAAATGCCCTGTAGGCATCACAAACTCAGTGTTCAAGTCAGTATTCCTCCAAACACATTCCTCTTTTAAACTTTCTCATTTCTGTCAATGGCACCACCATTCTTTTAGTCATTGAAGTTCACAGGCTTGGAGTTACCTTTGATCCCCCCACTCCTCCAGTCCTCCTATCTAATCAGTCACTAAGTTTTCTCTCTCCTACTTTGGAGACATCTCTTGTATCTGTCCCCTTCCCATTCCGATAGCTTCAACTGTAGACCCTCATCACCTCTCACCTAGGTAACTGTAACCGATTCACTGATCTCCCTACCTCCCCCTTTTCCTCCTCCTTTTCCCCAACCTTCGGCTTTATTGTTATCGTTCTGTCATGTCTGACTCTACGTGACCCCATGGACTTTGCCCAAGGGGTTTTCTGGGTAAAGATATTAGAGAGGTTTGCCACTTCCTTCTACAGTGTGTCTGCATTTTACAGATGAGGAACTGAGGCAAATGGAGATTAAGTGACTTGCCCAGGGTCACACAGTTACTGTCCGAGACTGGATTTGAATTCAGATCTTCCTGATTGTAGGCCTGGTGCTCTATCCACTGCACTACTTAACTGCTTCCACCAAATTGATATTCCTAAAATAGAGATCTGACCATTCTACTTTCTAGAACTAAGAAATCTTCAATGATTCCTTCTGACCTCTAGGATAAACACAAAATTCCATTGCTTGACGATAATGGCACCTATACATACTCTTTCATATGTACTTCTTTCAGTTGAACTGGCCTGGTAGCTGTTCCCTATACAGGGCATTCCATCCCTTCTCACTTGTTGTTCCTGTGCTTGGATTGCCTTTCCTCTTCCCCTGTGTGTCTTAGAATCCCTAGCTTCCTAGAAAGATCGCAACTCAGTTGATCTCCTCAATTATTCCTTAATAAGTGATTGATTATATTTAAAAACCTTTTAGTAGACTCTGCTGTTTTGCAATCTGGTATGATCTTTGAGAATCTAAGGTTGTCTGTGCCAAGATGAGGTAACGGAATTGGACTTTCATGGAGGCATAGTCCATGTTTATATATATATACACATTTACAGTTTGTGATTGTAGAGATCAAGAGTGGCATCTTTGCTTTTATGACATAATTCTGGTCATATCTCTGATTTCTTTGATGCTACAGCCATAGCCACAAGTGTAACGCCCATTATAACTGTCTTCTTGTGATATCACTTGATATGGTTTCTTATCCGTTTTGTAATACAATTTTTTTGTGTGTGTTTACAGTACAATTTACAGAGCTTGTTTTAGAATGTTAAATTTTTCATGTTCATAGGACATCTCCCCAAATAAGCTGCTTTTATATAGTGATTGCATCTTCTATTTTTTGTATTCTAGTTTAACAGTTATTAGTGTAGTGAAATATAAGTGGAATAATTAATAATTTTTTGAGACACTATAAATAATTGCTTAATCCCTGCATAGAGTCTGATAAAATCCATCTAGAGTAAAGGTTCTTAGATTGGGGTACATAAACTTGCTTTTTAAAAAAAATTTAGTAACTATTTCAATAGAATTGGTTTCATTTGCAATCTTATGTGCTTTATTTCATGCATTTTAAACTTTTTGTTTATAAGGGGTCTGTAGTCTTCACTTGACTGCCAGACCCCTGTGACAGGGGTATATGATCCCAAAAGGCTGAGAATACCTGATCTTGAGATTTGGACTTATAATAACTACGGTAACTAGGGTTATCTGATGATATGCTAGAAAGTAACTCACTAGTCACGCATGTCGGTATTAACACTAAAGTTTCTATGCTTAGAGAGGGATGTTACATGTTATGAAGCCATATGAGGCAGCTAGGTGGTGCTGGAGTCTGGAGTCAGGAAGACCTGTATTCAAATCCAGACTCAGATGCTTACTAGCTATGTCATCCTGAGTAAGTAACTTAAAACTTTTTGCCTCAGTTTCCTCAGCTGTAAAATGGGGATAATAATAGCACCAACCTCTCTGGGTTGTTGTAAGGATCAAATGAGATAATATTTATAAAATGCTTAGCACAGTGTCAGGCACGTAGTAGATTCTATATAAATTCTTATTCCCTTCTCCCTTCCCTCATAAAGCTCTTTGCAGATGTGATCTGTTTCTAGGACCTTTACTTTAAGCTGTTAAGAAGTTGGTTTTAGTATATAAGTTCTCTTTTAAATGTTAGTTATATTACAGATTAACATTATATAACTCATCTGGCTTCCAGGGACTTTGGTCATTCCACCCATGCATAGGAAGCTACTGAAATCCTATAAAAGGGAATCTTTGAAAATTTAGCAGAAAAGACAACATGGGTTTAATAAAAGGAATTAGTGCCTTACTAAATTTATTAAGGCATTTTGAGGAGGCAAATAAACCATGTATTCTAAGGGGAGCCTAGTGACCCTAATGTGTTTAAAATTTCAAGAATTTTTTCCATCTCTAAAACTGATTCTCTGACAAGCTCGTATACCAAAGATTGTAAAAGGAAAACAAAGTTATAATAGAAATGAGGATAATTTTTTTAAAAACGCATAGGAAATCCTTTTGGAAATAGGAAATAAAGACTATCGATAAAGGAAATAAAAGGTTTTGATCATTTTTTTCAAGTTTATGCTGTGTGTATCCTCAGGGTTCCTTACTGAGCTGGTCTTAAATGGTAAATAGTGACATTGCTACATTTTCATACGGTGCTAGGCTCTTTGTGGTATCAGACACCAAACCGATTTAGGGAAATTGCACTAGGCTGGGAATAGAGAGAAGAACAACAGATGAGCTTCAGTTCAGGCAAAATGTAATGCAGTTCAACTCAACTTGCTTTTTTTTTTCCAGTGTGGTTTGGACTAAACCACTGAAGACCCTCTTAATCCTAACAGTCTCTGATTCTATGGTTCTGTGAACATTAAATTCCTTACAATCTAAAAGGCACCGAGTACACAAAGATAAAAATGAAAAATAATCATGGCCCTTTAGTTTACATTGTATTGGAATGTAAGTTAGCTGATGAGTAAAAAAATAATATTATTATTATAATGATTTGAGAGAAGAGGGAGCAGTGGCAACTAGAAACATCAGAAACACCTTCCTTTAGTGGGTGGCAAATGACCAAGGCTCTGAAGATAGCTCAGGATCCTAAAAAGCAGAGATGAGGAAGGAAGTACATTCAACACTTGGGGAATAGCTTGTGCAAAGGCGTGGAGGTAGGAAATGGAATTCTGATTTTGGAGAATAGCAAGTAGGCCTGTTTGGTTGGAATGCAGATTATGTATGGAAGGCAGTAATGGGAAATTAGGGTGGAAAGGTAGTTTGGAGTCAGATTTCTGCAGGTCCTTAAATGCCTAGGAGAAGAATTTGTATTTTATCTTAGAGGCAATAGGGAGCCATTGAAGAAGTTTGAGCAGGCCACTAGCAACCTCATGGAAAATGAATTGGAGAAAGGAGAGTACAGAAGTCCGTTAGGAGGCTCCTCTGTGTGTGTGTGTGTGTGTGTGTGTGTGTGTATCTCTTTGCCTGTTTGTCTATCTATTTTTCTGTCTATCTATATTGTTTCCCCCAATGAAAGTAAGCTTCTTTTTTATATGTTTTATTTTTTCCAATTATATGTAAAAACAATTTTGGCATTCTTTTTTAAAAATCCTGAGTTCCAAGTTCTCCTTCTTTCCTCTTCCCTCCCCCCAGACAGCAAATAATTTGATATAGATTATACATGTGTAGTTATGCAAAACATACTTCCATATTAGTCATGTTGTAAAAGAAAATGCAGGACCCCCCCCAAAAAAAACCCGACATAAAAACCAAGAAAATAAAAAATAGTATGCTTCAATCTGCAATTCAGACTCCATCAGTTCATTTTCTGGAGGTGGATAGCATTTGTCATTATAAGTCTTCCAGAATTGTCCTGGATCTTTGTATTGCCGAGAACAGCTAAGTCACTTACAGTTAGTTGTTGTACACCATTGTTTTTACTGTGTACAGTGTTCTCCTGGTTCTGCTTGCTTTGTTAAGTTCATGTAAGCCTTTCCAGGTTTTTCTGAAAGTATCCTGCTCATCATTACTTAATAGCACAATAATCTACCGCAATCATATACCACAACTTGTTCAGCTATTCCCCAAATGAGGGGTATTCTCTCAATTTCCATGTCTTTGCAACTCAAAGAAAGCTGCCATAAATACTTTTGTACATATAGATACTCTTCCTTTTTTTTTTTTTAAATTCTTTGGGCTACAGACATAGTAGTTGTATTGCTGGATCATAGGGTGTGCATAGTTTTATAGCCCTTTGGGCATAGTTCCAAATTGCTCTGCAGAATGGTTGGAATCAGTGTCCCAGTTTTCCCACATCCCCTCCAGTGTTTGTCATTTTCCTCTTCTGTCATATTAGCCAATCCCGTAGGTGTTAGGTGGTATCTCGGAGTTGTTTTAATTTGCATTTCTCTAATGAATAGTGATTTAGAATATTTTTTCATATGACTATAGATAACTTTGATTTCTTTGTCTGAAAACTACCTATTCATATCTTTTGACTGTTTGTTGTTGTAGTTGTTGTTTGTCCTTGAAGAGGACTAAGGATGCAGTGACCATTTATCAATTGGGGAATGACTTGTATTCTTATAAATTTGACTCAGTTCTCTATATATTTGAGAAATGAGGCCTTAATCAGAGAAACTTGCTGTAAAAAATTTTCCCCTAGTTTTCTGCTTTCCTTCTAATCTTGGCTCCATTGGTCCTTCCTGCAAATAAACCCTTTTGTATGGAACTCAGGGTGGGTTATTTTTTCTTAAATAGCAGGGGCAGAAAGGCAGCATGACATAGCCTGGGAGACCTGGGTTCCATCCAGCATTTGGTACATAGTGGCCAAGAAAGGTCTTTTACGCCTTTTTGACCTGAAGAGAAGTATTTGTAGGGGAAGTTTTCCTCATAGGAGTTTTTCCTACATCAATGAAATCCCACGTCCAGCTCTAGCTGAGCTTTTTCTTAAACTCTGAGCATCTCCCTTTTAATAGTTCTTTTTTTTTTTCCCCTTAGCTATGTGCATGTTAGATCAACACAGATTGATCAGAGGAGTGCTTTTGCCTTTGCTCTCTGACAGGTACTGTAAAAACACATAGAAAAGGGTGAATCACATCAGCCAAGTAGTGTTTAAAACTTAACTCTTTAATTTTATTCTCAGAAAAGCAAAAATATTCTGTTCTTTAATTTATTCTGGGAAATAATGAGTTGAAAATTTTAGTGATGAAGTGATGGCTAAGCACATGTAGGCTGTTTTTCTGGTTTTTACCTCTGTGTGTGTGTGTGTGTGTGTGTGTGTGTGTGTGTGTATGAGAATGTGTGTAGTAAAATTACTCTCTGCTGGTAAATTGTTCAGTGTTATTTCTGGGCCTTAGGGAAGGGTGACTAATATGTCTGTTAGAGAGAAGAAGATGCTTATCTTGAATACAAGGACCTGGGGTTCTATGTGCAGTTGGAACTTTTGTTTCACTGGAAAATATGATAAATGAGTAGGCTTTATATGCTTATTAAAGTTATTATTTAGTTATTTAGGAGGGGAAAAGTTTCCTTTAATGAACTTTTTGTGTGCATTTTGCCCAGGAGAGCAGCTGATCATATTTATAATCCCTTTGTATTCTTTTGAAATACATCCCAGCTGTTTACAGCTACTTAAATTTTATTTTTTTGTCCTCTTTGGCATAGTCGAACTAGAGTGAAGCTAGGCTATGCCTGCCATATAAGATGACTTTCTAGGTCAGGAAGTCTCCCCTGTGTAAGATCTTTCTGTTGGAGCTCACCTGAATAAGCTATTTCCCATACATTGACCTATAAGACGGAGCCTGTCCTATGAACTGGAAGAGCATCCTGGATGCTTTTTTCAAGGGCAGTATTCAATGTTTTTAATCCCACAACTTCAAAGAAAGTTTTTGGTTTTGTTATATGCAGAGCAGAGATCCCACCACTGGATGAGAGACTCTGCTAATTGGTTAAATCTGTTCTTTTGTCTAATTACCAGTTGGTAGCCGTAGCAGTTTCTGTAAAGTTCATAAATGGAATTCTCGGCCGGAATGTTTTCATCATTTATTTGCAATATATCTATGATCTATGATCTAGATTGCAGAATTATTTTTAAAATGGTCTTTCTTGGTAAGTCTTTTTTCAGTGCCACCCCAGGATTTGGAAAAGAATATAATCAAAGAGTTCTCTAATACTTATTTTTAAACCTCAAGTTTTATGGACTAGACCTGTCTTAGATTAGATTAGGGCAAGGCTTGAGGCAGGGAGACCAAATAGGTGGCTCTTGCAGTAGGCTGGGCTAGAGGTGAGGGAGACCTGTACTATAGGGGGTGAGGTAGAACAGAGAGAGGGAAACATATGTAAGAGATATTGTTGGATGGAGGGTGCTAGATGCCTTAGAGAAAGATAGGACCAGAAAAGATGTTGCAAGAATTAGGGATCACTGTTTGATATATCTGCCCCAGTATTCACTATACAATGTCAAGAGATCTAGAGAGTCTCCCAGTATGCTGGGTGGACCCCTGTGGAAGATTAAGGAGAAGAATCAAACCCTACCAAAAGGTGTGGTTCAGCAGCTTTCTGTACCTTTGCAGAGAGTACTCACATCGTTGAGATCCCAGATAGATCTAAGTTTTGAAATGCTTCTCCCACCTTTTTTTTTTTCTGGGATTTTCCTGACTTTTAACAAATTTTTTAAAAATTATTTAATTTTTTTTTTGCTATTAACTGAGGTTATTTGTTTAGATGAATTTGATATGCAATCGCATTCTCGTCAACTGTTGTCTAGTACTGTAAGATCTGTAGAAATCTGATTTTGCACTACCTCTTGTGCCTTCCTTTATATTATCAGATATCAGGCTTTGGCTATCTTTTGTCTCTCTTCTGTTTGAGAAGACAGTAGAGAGAGAATAATCAGAGAGGGAAGAAATAAATATTATAAAAGAGGAAGGATAAAGGCTTTTCAAAGTAGAGCTGGTAGTTTATGCAGAGGTGTCAAACTCAATCCCAAGTGTTGGCTGGAACCAGATTTAAATGTAATTGGAAAATGCTGAATAAAATAAATTAAGAAAACAATAAAACATAGATAATGTTAATTTGTGGTTTTTTCCTTTTTTCACTCAATATGTGGCCCACAGGGATCCATTTCTATTTAAGTTTGATACAAGTGGTTTGCAGGGTCAAATGTAGGTGTGACATTAAAAAAAAATTCAGTCACTAATTAAGCACTTACCTTGTGCCAGTCACTGCACTAACTACAGAATATAGAAAGAAAGACAAAAACATTGCTTATTCCCTCTAGGAACTCATATTCTAATGGGGGGAGATAATATCCAAATATTTGTGCATACAAGATAAATACAGAGGGAAGGCAGTAGCATGAGTAAGGGGAAGGGGGGAGGGGGAGGAGTGTTGGGTGGGACTGGTAAAGGCTTCTTGGAAAAGCAGCAGCTTGAGTTGTGTTTTGAAGGAGGCCAGAGAAGTCTGGAGGTGAAGGTGAAGATGGGGGAGCATTCCAGGGCACAGCCAGCGAAAAGGCAGAGTTTTGGATGGATTATCCTGTATAGCAACAAGTAGGCTAGTGTTGCTGCATCAGAATATCTCTAATCCATAGTAATGGGGCAGCTAGGTGACACAGTGTATAGAGTCAGGAAGACTCATCTTCTGAGTTCAAATCCAGCTCCAGGCTCTTACTAGTTGTGTGAGTCTGTTTGTCTCAGTTTCCTCATCTGTATCCTCATCCAGATGAACTGGAGAAGGAAATGACAAGCCATTCCACTATTTTTGCCAAGAAAACCCCAAATGGAGTCGTAAAGAATCAAATATTACTGAAAATGACTGAACTACAAAATCCATCATCATCATCACCACCATCATCATCATCATCATCATCATCCATCATCATCATCATCATCATCATCATAACTAACATTGCTGTACCTAGGGTCACAAAGCTAGTATCATAGAGTATGAATAATATGTAAAATAACTGGGAAGGTAGGGAGGGGCCAGGCTTTTTTAAAAATTAATTTATTTTGATTTATCAACAATTGTTTCCATAAGCTTTTGAATTTAAAATTTTTCTCTCCTTCCCCAAGACAACATGGAATCTGATATAGGCTATACATATACATTTCTATTAAACATATTTTCATATTAGTGATGTTGTAAGTAAGAATTAGAACTAATAGGAGGAACCGCCAGAAAGAGGAAACAAAACACAACAGAAGAAAAAAAAATAGCAAATAGTATGCTTCGATCTGCATTCAAACTCCATAGTTCTTTCTTTGGATGTGGATAGCATTTTCCATCATGAGGCCTTTGGAGATGTCTTAGATCCTTGTATTGCTGAGAAGGGTTAAGTCTATCAATATTAGTCACCTCACAGCATGACTGCTACTGTGTGCAACATTTTTGTATTTTTTGGCTTTTTTATATATTCTTTAGCTGAGCAGTCAGCTATTTATAGTTTTTCCAAGTTGGGATATGGTTCTGTGTAGAGTAGAAGGTAAATAGAAAAAAGTAAGGTGATCATACAGAGAATGGAAATGTCTGTTTTGGAGGGAGGTGAGGGGGAGGTTAGTGGTTCATGTCATGGGGGTAAAAAGGAAGGGGTGACCAACATTCTTACTCTTCTTCATGCGCTTTGTAGTAATTGAAGCATAGAGATGGCCTTCCGGTCTTTTGTACTTTGTGAGCCTACTTTATCACCTGATATTTTGCCAGGAGATTTGGTTTGCAAAGAGTATGAATGAACAGTGTGTAAGAATGACAATGTGCCCCACAAAAGTGATTGGATATTCATAGGTTAATTTCCCCCCAATATTTCATGTTTTGTGGATTCAGATTTATAATAGCAAAAATGTTCTTAAGCTTCGTGGTGTTTTAAAACTGTATTTGAGACCACAAGTAGTTTCTTCATGTATCCTCTGAAGTTCTTAGGACACTTAATTCTCCCTCTTGACTTCCTCTTTGACTAGTGACTGCAATTTCCTCTACAGGAAAACTTCCCGCTGGGTACTGTTCAGCTCTGCCACTTCTGTCTTGGATTACCCTGTGTTTTTTATCTAAAGCCATAAATGAATTGCAACATTTGACCATTTCATCACAGAATAAATTGGGGAAGTCTAGCAGGAAATCACAAGTTGACCGGCCCAAACAAGAACTTTGTGTCTCTGGGTTGCTGTGTCATGATAAGCAGTTAGTGTTTGGAGCAGCAGTTATAAGTGGCCCTTTTATGAAAGGATTGCAACTCTCTGGTGACACATGTTTGGGAGTCATTGCTTTGGAGAACTAAAGGAATTCAGAGAACAGATGGGCAGAGGAAAATGACCTTACCCCCAGCCCTCACACATTCCTCTCCTTACCTTTATCCCGCTGCCCCCATTCTTCCTCCTCTACTTCCCCCTAAACCAACATTTTCCTGGATTTAGTATTTGTTTAAAAAAAAAAAGCAAACTAATAGCTTATAATACCGTAAGTTTAACTGAACTTGACCCAGGGTGATGACTGGTTCTGGTTTTTACTGAAGGTCATGTCCAGTTCCTTAAGTAATACGTAACAGAGGTTTTGTCAGTACATTTAAAAAAAGTGTGCCTCTCTGCAGTCATCTTACAGGAATCTACACTTCTGACTACATTGGAAAAAACTTGTCTGCCATGTTTCCTTCATCTCTCATCCTTTCTCTCTCTCTCACTTGTTTTTCCCCAAGTGCTTTTGCCTGGCAAGTTCATTATGTACTGTTGACCTCATCTTTTCTCTACAAGTGCCCTCACTGATCAGGAAGCATGATTACCTGCTGAAAACCTGAGTTTCTTGCAGCCAAAACAACATTCCAGAGTGATAGCATTTCACCCATTAAACTACAACACATGTGAAATCAGTCATTTTTGTTCTTTCACCTTGCTGGCTTGCTCTGTGGTATAGAAACCAGTGTTAAAAGGAAAAGTTTTTGGACCTTTCAAAATACAGAAGGGACCACTTTGATTTCCCTCTGAATCAACTGCAGAAGCCAAAATCCATTTCCATTTTATGGTGCCTTTAGAGAGAACTATTAACACTAGATCTTCCAATGCTTAATGGAAAGGTACCTTGTTAACTTTTGTACGCTATTTACCTTCTGTTAGAGAATAAGCAGTGAGTTTTTAGTAAAATAGTACATTAAATTCATTTAGCACCTTTGATCTGAAATTCAATTATACTCTATTTTATTTGTCCTTAAAACATCTCCTTTATAAGAGAGGGTAATTACTAGATTAGGGTTGGGGGGGAGGGAAGGAAAAGAAGGGAATATAGTGCCTACTACATGCCAGGTAATATGTTAAACACTTTACAAATATTATCACATTTGATCCTTATAATGACCCTGAGAGGTAGGTGCTATTATTATCCCCATTTTACAGTTGGGGAAACTGAGGGAAATAGGTTAAGTGACCTGCCCATACTCCCATAGTTAGTACGTATCTGAGGCTGGATTTGAACTCAGGTCTTCCTGATTCTATGCCCAGTACTCTATTCCCTGAGCCATCTAGCTGCTTCTAAGTCCTACCGTGAAAGTGTAGGGTAGATAAATATTTATTATATCCTGCCAGAAGAGCATAATGTAGTAGAAAGGGCCCATTCGAATACTTCTCTTTATTATCCCTGAAATAATAAAGGGGCAAATCACTTAATCTTTTTGAGCCTAGGTTTCATCATCATCTGTAAGATGAGGGGGTTAGAGCTAGACAACACTGAGGTTTTTTCTCCTAGCTCTAAATTCTATATTTCTGTAAATTAGCATTTTTCTGCTCAGAACTCTTGAGAGTCCACCAGATATATCATTCAATGTACTAGAATATTAATTTATTAACAAACAGAAAACAGTAATGGGATTTCACAGTTTTTTTTTCCTTAATAGGATCTCTCATCACTGTCAATTAACATTTGATGAAATCAGATAATGTTAAGAGTAGGAAGAGACTTCTTCTTGCCATCCAGCCTATCACCCTATCAATGTCAGGTCTCTTTTATACATTGTTTATCAATCTATCACCTGCATTTATTGAGGGGGTGCTCTGTATTAGGCCCTGGAATCATAATTACACTTGAGGCATTTCTTGCCCTCAACCTGCATCTGTTTTGTCTCATTTAGCTTCTGCTTGCACATTTCCATTACTGTGAAATTCAGTATCTCACTGTTCACTCCTTCTACTTTTGAATAGCTGCAAAATCCTTCTTCACATTGGTCGAAGAGGAGTTACACCGAATATGTCTAGTTTATTCAATTCAGCAAACATATGACACACTTAATTCAATTTATAAGAGCTTCCTAAGTGCCAGTCACTGTGCTAAGTCTAGAGATTCAAATAAGAAAAAGAGACAGTCTCTGCCTTCAAGGAATTTGCAATCTAATGGGAGAAGATAATACACAAAGGGAAGATGAAAAGAGGGGAAGTTGTAACCGGGGGTTACAGATTTGAGGATACCCTCAAGTTTCAGAGGCCTAGGAGAGCTGCTGACAGAGAATGGACTTTGCCACAAGGTTGGCCATCAATAGAGGAAGGCTTTGGGAAGAATTTAGTGCTCACCCTCCAGCCCTCCAATCAGAAGGGAGAGGTAAAAGGAAACAGCCTTTGTCTTCAAACAGCTTATTTCTACAGATCGATGGAGTGTGAATATAATATATAAAGAAATAATGTACACATATTCTTTTTTTTTCTTTTTGAAGGCAGTCGGAGTTAAGTGACTTGCTCAGGGTCACACAGCTAGTAAGTATCTGAGGCCCAATTTGAACTCAGGTCCTCCTGACTCCAGGGTCAGTGTTTTACCATGCCACCTAGTTGCCCCAACATTAGATATTGGAGTTGGAAATAACACTAATAATTGTGGAGATGAGAAAAGGCTTTTAATGGGAGATGGTGTCTGAGCTGAGCCTTGAAGAATATTTAAGATACTGGAAGGGGGAGGCAAAGAAGGAGTTAGGAATTGGAAGGAGGGGGCAGCCTGTGTGGAAGCCCAGAACTAGGAGATAGAGCATATAGTTTGGGGAATATCAAGTAAGCCAGTTTATCTAGAATATTGAGTATTATGTCAAGAGGAATAAAACAGAATAAGTTGGAAAGTCAGGTTGAAGCCAGAATGTGGAGGACTTTAATGGTTTTTTTTATGTTACCTTCATTTCCCATATGTTCTTTCCCCTTTCTCTACCCGGCCAGCCTTAGTCCCCCACTTCTACAAAAAAGACAGGGAGAGTTTTGCATTTTCTCATCTCTCCTTCACAGATGAGTTTGGATATTATAATTTTATAATCTTTGGTTTCATTTTCTGTTCTTGCCATTTGTGTTTTTGTAGGCACTGTATATTTTGCCATCCTATATCTCTATCTATCTATCTATCTATCTATCTATCTATCTATCTATCTATCTATCTCTATCTATCTCACTATATATTTTATTACTTCACTGTATCAATTCATGTGTATTCCCACATTTCTCTAAATTCTTCACATTTGTATTTCTTATGGCACTGTAAAATTCCATCATATTCATCTATAATTTGTTTTACCATTCTTCAGCTAATACACTTGTCTTTAGTTCTTTGCTATGACATAAAGTGCTGCTATGAATAGGGGACCTTTCTCTCTGCTTTTGACTTCCATGGGGTATATGCCTAGAAGTTAGAATTCTGGGTCAAAGGATATGGACATTTAGTCACTTTTGGAAATATATTTTCAAATTGATTTTCAGAATTGTTATATCAGTTCTTACTACGATCAACACTGTATTCTCTTCAGGTACCTGTTTTTCCCTACAGTCTAAGTAGAGTTTTCGATGCCAGGCTGAGGAGTTTCTATTTTTCCAGGAAGCCTAAGATTATAGCTTTAAGGCTAGAAGGGCTCTCAGAGGTTTAGTGCAGCTCCTTTTTATAAATGATGAAACTGAGACAAGGAGGGTTTCTGACTTGCCCAAGGTCACATTCTAAGGATGTGAGGTGGGATTCAAACCCAGGTTTTCTTGACTCTTAATTTCAGCACCCTAATTACTAGAAGGGGTAGCTAGGTAGTGCAGTGTATACAGGCCTGGAGTCAGGAAGACTCTTCTTAATGAGTTCAAATCTGGCCTCAGACATTTACTAGTGGTGTGACCTGGGCAAGTCACTTAACCCTGAGTGCCTTAGTTTCCTTATCTGTAAAGTGAGCTGGAGAAGGAAATGGCAAACCACTCCAGTATCTCTGCCAAGAAAACCCCAAAAGGATTCGTGAAGAGTCAATACAACTGATCAACAACATTCATTAGAGAATAATGTTCCACTGAAGATTTTTTAGCAGGGCAATTACTTGGTTAGACCTCTACCATCCTTTGAAATTTTGTTGTGTTTGTAATCTTATTGATGTAGCTACTCTTTCAGCTTTACATTTTGCAGACCCATCCATGCCGTATCAACCTGTGAAGCCCTTGTCCATGTCCTGTAAATTTACCATTGCTCTTGGTGTGATTTGTAACGAATTCTTGAGTGTCAATGATGTTTTATGATTTACAGTCACTTACAGCACCATTGTTAAGAATATTGATGCAAAAAAAGTGAGCTTTTGTTTTTGCAAGATTGTTGTGGTTATTAAGCACACTGCACAATTTCCCAAAGGCAGTTCAGGCCACTTTCCTCCTATTTAATTCTGGGAAAAATGTCTAAGATTGTGTACTGGTGATCAAATGAGATAATTGTGTGTAAAGCACTTTGTAAACCTAATAGTGCTGTATAGTGCCAGCTATTATTGTTATTGTTGTCGTTGACCATTTGTAGTATTATTCCTGAGTAAATAAACTGAACTCTTGAGTGATTATGATTTTCCTTTAGGAAATGCTGCAGTGTTTGATGCTATCCTCACAGTGTTACAGCATCTGGAGGGTGTTTTCTGTAGTGAAGATTCTTAACCTTTTTTGTGTCACGTACACCCCTTGATCCCAAGTTGGGTAAAGCCTATAGACCCTTTCTCAGAATGGCAGGCAACAAGCATTTATTAAATGCTTACTATGTGCCAGTCACTGTGCAAAGTCATAGGTGTATAAATATAAGCAAAGAGAAAGATCGTTTTTGCTCTCTTGGAACTTACATTCAAATAAGGGAAGACAACTCATAAAAGGTAGCTGAAAATCAGCGTGGGAATGGGGAAGGGGAAGAACTATTCAGTGGGGAATATGGTAGCAAAGTAAATAGAGGCAGAAGCATAGTCAGCAGTAGGAGAATGAAGCATACCTGGCCTGGGCTAGAGTCCCTGGAGGGATCTCATCCATCAGAGAAGGGGGCCATCATGGTGGAGGCATGTTTCAGAGTACAAAGGTCCCATGTGTTAAAGGAAGTTCCAGCTAAGAAAGCAACTAAGTCATGGTGTTGGGTCTATAGAGTCAGGAGCATTTAAAAAAAAGTTTTAAAATTCATTTTAAAAAGGCATAGAATTACAAAGAAAACCAATTATGTTGAAATGGTTATCGGAATATTTTTTAAACAAACAACTTTTAGGATCCCAGGTTAAGAAGCTCTATCCTATAAGGAAGTTCTCCCATTTGTACTTTATGTGTGTGAAGCATTTTCAATGACAATGGCAAATTCTTAGCCCCTGTACCCCCCCAAAAGAGGTACAAAGCTCTCCAAGCCCTTCCACTGCAGAAGTAGAAGCTTAGGGGCCATTTTGTCTTTTTTGTTTGTTGTTTTCTCAGGTTATTGTAAATTCTCAGGCCACGTAAATCATGACCAAGGATTCAGCCTACTGGTGATGAGTCCTCTGGGGCCTCAGAAAGCAGACTATTGTTGGAACTTTCTTTGAAGCTCTCCTAAGTATTGTAGAATCCGTCAAAGTTTCTTCACTGACGTAGCCATCAAGGCCTCAGGGTCACCCCAATGCAGTGATGAGGAAATCAATCACAATTTTGTGGCCTGGATAATTAATCTTTGCCTTAGGAAGATTATTTTAGCAGTTGGGTGGTCAATCAGTTGGAGAAGGAAGAGGCTAGAAGCAGGGAAACAAATAGGGGGCTATTAAAATAAACAAGACAAGAGTTGATGAAAGCCGAACTAGAGTAGTGGCTTTGTGAGTGGAGAAAAGGGAATGGCTGTCAGAAATGTTGTGAAAGTAGAATTAGTATGACTTGACTGTTGATTGAATAGAAGAGTGAGAGAAAAGAAAAAGAGACAAGAATGATTATGAGATGGTGAAGTGGAGTGACAGGAAGGGTAGTCACCACTCTTAGGGAGGTTATGGGGAGGGTAGATTTTGGGGGTAAGACAATGAATTTCATTTTAGACATGCTGATTTAAAAGTACTAATGTGACATAAAAGTGACTGTTTCTAGCAGACAATTGATAGTCTAATCCTTTATGTTGAACTTACATAAGGTGTTTGGGGAGAACTAGCACCTCTGGTGTGAAGGCTTACTGAGCCCTTTTCAGGGCTGTACATCTGTCTTTGGTGTCCACCTTTTACCTAGTTCTCACCTGGCTCCAAGAAGCTGTAGCATGCACAGCAGCCACACCCTGGTAAAACTATCTCAGCAGGTGGCTAAATCAGTTTGAGGGGTAACTGACAGTCCTCAGACCCATCAGTTAGTTATGGGGATGTCTAACCGAAGCATGTGAAGATCTCCCCCAGCAGAATGAGTGTATGAGAACCTTTTGTTCCAATGGCCATGAAGGCAGCTGAAGTAGGGCAGGTGCTGTGTGGCACTTAGAGTTTGGTCAGGCATGCATTCGATGACCCCGCATTCCGGGCCATCACTGGTTGTGTTGACTTTTGTCCAGCCACTGGACTTGGATGACTTAGGAAGAGAGAGTGAGACTGACAACTTTGCCCATCTTTGCCTCACCTAAATCCAATTTATGTGCATGTCAGGACATCACCTCGTGATGTCATTGGTTCTCTTTGAAAATGAAGGATAAACAACAACATTTGTATTCCCAACACATAGCCCAGTGCATGGCTCTTTAAAAATTTTTTTTAACATAATATTTTATTTTTCCCAATTACATGTTAAAACAATGTTTAAACATTTTTTAAAAAAAGTTTTGAGTTCCAAATTCTGTCTTTCCCTCCATCCTTCCCTTCCTCCTAAGATGATAAGCAATCTGATATAGTTTATACATGTGCAATTATATAAAACATTTCTATACTAGTCATTTTGTACAAGAAGACTCAAATTTTCAAAAAGAGTGAAGGAAAGAGAAGGAAAGAAAGAGGAAAATAGCATGCTTCAGTCTGTATTTAGATAGTATCAGTTCTTTCTCTGGAGGCATATAGTATGCTTCATCATTAGTCCTTTGGAGTTGTCTTGGATCATCGTATTGCTGAGAATAGCTAAATCATTCACAGTTCTTCATCGTACAATATTGCTGTTACTGTGTACAATATTCTCCTGGTTCTGCTTGCTTTACTTTTCATCAGTTCATGTAAGTCTTTCCAGGTTTTTCTGAAATCATCTTGCTTGAGATTTCTTAAAGCACAATAATATTCCATCCCAATCATATACCATAGCTTGTTTACCTATTCCTCAGTTGATGAGCATCCTCTCGAATTACAATTCCTAGCCAACACAAAAAGAGCTACTGTAAATATTTTTATACAAACAGATCCCCCCCCCTTTTTTGATGTCTTTTAGATATAGACCTAGCAATGATATTGTTAGATCAAAGGGTACACACAGGGTATGGATCATAGGGTAAGTTCCAAATTGATCTCCAGAATGGTGGGATCAGTTCACAACTCTACTAACAGTGCATTAGTGTCCTGTTTTCCCACATTCCCTCCAACATTTATCATTTTAGTTTTCTGTCATATTAGTCAATCTGATAGGTGTGAGGTGGTACTTCAGAGTTGTTTTAATTTGTATGTCTCTAATAATGCTTTAGAGCATTTTTTTATATGATTATAGATAGCTTTGTTTTCTTTGTCTGAAAACTACCTGTCCATATCCTTTGACCATTTGTCAATTGGGGAGTGACTTATATTTTTATAAATTTGACTCACCTGTCTGTATATTTGAGAAATGAGGCCTTTATCAGAGATACTTGTTATAAAAATTCCCCCAGTTTTCTGCTTTCTTTTAATTTTGGTTGTATTGGTTTTGTTTGTTCAAAGCCTTTTAAATTTAATATAATCAAAATTATCCATTTTACATTTTATGGTGCTCTCTGTATTTTCTTTGGTCCTAAATTCTTCCTTTGCCCTTGGATCTGACAAATACATTATTCCATGCTCCCCTAATTTGCTTATGGTGTCACCTTTTATGTGTAAATCATGTACCTATTTGATCTTATCTTAGTATATGGTGTGAGATGTTGGTCTGTACCTAGTTGCTGCCATACTATTTTCCACTTTTCCTAGCAGTTTTTGTCAAATAATAAGTTTGCTCCAAAAGCTTGGATCTTTGGGTTTATCATATACTAGATGACTATGGTCTTTACTGTAATGTAATGTGTACCTAATCTATTCCACCTTTTCTACCAACCTATTTTTTATCCAGTACCAGATTGTTTCGATAATTACTGTTTTGTAATACAGTTTGAGATCTGGTATGGCTAGACCACCTTCCTTCACAAATTTTTCATTGATTCCCTTGATATCCTTGGCCTGTTGTTCTTTGAGATGAATTTTGTTATTGTTTTTTTCTAGCTTCTGTAAGATAATATTTTGATAGTTTAGTTGATGTGGCCCAGTGCTTGGCTCTTAGTAAATGCTTAATAAATGTTTGTTGACTGACTTCAAGAGGAGTTTCTAATCTGGTAATGGAGGAGGGGGAAGGAGAAAGAACATTGAGTATAACTTCTGTTATGTAGAAATGGTTGTCAAACCACTTTTCTGTCTTATTATTGGCTAACTCAATGTTTCTTTTGTCGTATTGTGTTGTTATTAATACCTATGTACAAATTCCAATTTAGTGGAGCAATCAGGTGAACACTTAGAGTTCTTTGAGACTTTAGAGACAAAAAAAATTATCTCCATTTCAGTTATGGAGAAGTTGTAGCATAGAGTGTCATTATTAGCCTAGGATCCCAAAGTTAAAATCACAGCCATTGTGATATGCTAAGCTTGTGAATTTCCTGAACCCCAACTGAAGTAGTAAATGAATGTTTCAAAAGTATTTTTTTTCTGTCAACAATTTAATCAGTTCTCTTTCATTTTGCAAGATGGCTTCTTTTCACTCCAAACCATTTCTCCTCTCACTACTTTCCAAGGAATATTTTTTCTCTCCATGCCATGTGCTTCTCTTCTTCTTTTAGATAAACTTAATGGGATGATATAACTTGTTTTTAAGTTTAGTTACAAAGAGTTAAAGAAAAAAGTGATCAAATTGTTTAAAATTAGACAAGGAAATTAAATTAGCATGATGAGAGAGTATTCTCTTTATTCATGAGGAATGTGTTGTTTCTATTGTGTATTTCAGGATATCAAATTGGTACTCTTTGGCTCATTTATGGGATGTTTTGGTAGTCCAGTTCAATACAGCAGCTCTTTTTTCGTTATTTGTGTTGGCATTTAAAAGTTACTGAAACTGGGAAAGGGATAATAAGTTCTGCCCTGAAGCTGGTATAATCATTTGCTATTTAAAATGTTTTAATAGCTCTTGATTGAAGTTGTTATATAAAGTAAACACTGCCTAAGTTCATTAAATATTTTTTTTCACCTTAGCTCTTCAGATTTATCTAGATAAAATTTCTCAAAATTTTTCCTATGAGGTTCCAATTTTTGATGTTAACCTGTGACATAGTGAGACGCCTATTGAACTTTTAGTAGTTCATAGTACCATGAGCTCTGTTTTTTAGAGCTTAAGTACAAATAGTTTTTCAAAAAGTAACCTTGGTTAAAAAGGTAAACATCATGAATTATTGGTGTGGTAATTCTTATTTGAGTCATTTATAATGAATTAAAACTGTCTTTTACATAAAATACTTTAAAAATTATTATGAAAACATCAGCCCTTGAAAAGTTTTTGTCCTGGGTGTGTGTGAAAGAATTTGGCATGTGGTTGGTACATATAATAATTTTACTTGATTTTGGCACTTCATAGGGAAAATACATTTAAAGTGACTGAAGTTTCCAGGTTCAAAAATTGGCTGTAGCATATGTGCAGTTTTTTTTTCAATAAAAATATGAAAGCTTTTTATCATGTAGCATATTGAACAGGAGCTATGGCCAGATTGGTACAGGGGCTCCAAAAGAAATCCATCATTTGAGTAATTTGCAAATCAACAAGGATTTTAGTGGAGTTGGTCCCAAGCAACTGCTGTTCAAAACGTTTCTTGAGTATATGTTAAAGGTGTCATAATGTTGCCCAGAATGAGAATTACAGAACTTCGGAGTTGGAAGAGACCTCTGTAGACATCTAGTTCAATGCAATCTTGAAAAAAAATTTCCATTACAGTACATCTGACAAGTGGCCAGCCAGCATTTTCTTCAATACTTCCACTGAGAGGGAACTCACTGCCTTGTGAGGCACCCCTTTCCACTTCTGCATAACTAATTGTTTGGAAGGTTTTCAAGAAATAAAGTTTAAATTTCCTTCTTTGCCATTTCTACCCATTGCTCCAAGTTCTTCCCTCTGGGATCAGACAATACAAATTAAATCTTATTAAATCTTTCTTCAACATGACAGACTTTACACTACTTGAAGATGACTGTCATGTCTCTCTTGAATATTTATTTGTCTGGTTAAACATCTCCAGCTCCCTCACCAGATACTCATGGCATAGAGTTAAATCATGTAAAATATGATAAGTTATGTAAACATTTTTGTTGTTGAGTCCTTTCAGTCATGTCCAACTCTTTGTGACTCCATTTGGGGTTTTCTTTGCAAAGATACTGGAGTGGTTTGCCATTTACTTCTCCAGCTCATTTGACAGGTGAGGAAACTGAGGTAAGCAGGGTTAAGTGACGTGCTGAGGGTCACACAGTAAGTAACTGAGGCTGGATTTGAGCTCAGTTCTCCCTGATTTCAGGCCTAATGCTCTATCCACAGAGCCACTTATCTGTTGTAAACAGTTTGCAAACAGTTTGCAAACCTCTCTGGGTTTTCATGATACTGATAATTATCCATATCACAGCTCCTAACGTTGTGTTTAGGCTTCATCCTAGTCCCTTTTCTGTCTCTTATGAACCTCATCAGCTCCCATGGCCTTAATTACTATCTCTGTGAGGATAATTCACAGATCTGTACATCCAGCCTATCTCTAACCCAAGATTCAGCTCTGTGTCACCAGTAATTTGGACATTTCAAACTTAATGCCACGGATTCAGCTTAAGATCAAAATGTTTACAGCAGAACTCATTATTTTCCCCCCCAAACCCACCTCTCTTCCAAGTTTCCTATTTCTGTAGGAGACACCAACATTTTTTCAGTCTTCCAACCTTGGTGTTACCCTTGACTATTTCTTCTCCCTCATCCCACAAATGCAATCAGTTGCCAGATCTTCGCTGTTTCTGCCTCCACGATATCTCTCACATCTGACCCCTCTACTCATGTAACCACCACCTTTCGTGTAACCTATTGCAGTGACAAAGTATAACTAATTGTGAAACAAAATGTAACAAAAACAACTAAGCAAATTGTACATGGCATGATTTTTCTTATATCTCAGACCAAAAATCCCCATCAAATTTCCCCCCAATCTGATCCATCCTCTCCATAGTTGTCAAAGTGATTTTCCTTATGTGCGCATCTGACCACATCACTCCCTTACTCAATAAACTCCACTGTCCCTGTCACCTCTATTAAATACAGATTCCTTTGCTGGACTTTTAAAATCCTTTGCAACTTGACTTCATTCTATCTTTCCATCCTCATTGCACATTACTCCCTTTCCCACACTTAACAATTCAGCCAACTATCCTCTCTTTTTCTCTCATCCACCACCTTTTGAGTCGTCCATCCATCTCCACGTACTGAATGTGTCCTCTCTTCACCTGTACCTCATCAAATCTCCATCTTCCTTCAAGAATAAGGTCAAGAACCATTTTTTCCACTTAAGCACCTATCACAGTACTTAGCACATAGTAGTTGCTTATTAAATGTTTATTGATTTATTCGTTTACTTGACCTGCTATAAAAGCGCAAGCTCGTTTTTACCATTCTAGTTTTTATCCTCTGGACGTTTTCCAGTTTATCAATATTCTTCCTAAATTGTAGTGCCTATAACTACGCTCATAACTCCAGATATGGTCTGACCAGGCAGAATAAAATGGGATTATGACCTCTTTATTTCTGGAAGATCTCTCGTAATGTAGACCAAGATTGCATTGACCTTTTTTTGGCTGTCATATCACACTGTTGACATATTGAGTTTGTGTTTCATTGGTCTTTTTTCAGACAAACTACTGTTTAACAATACCTTGTTCATCTTGTACTTGCGAAATTAATTTTTAAAAAACTAAAGTTTAAGTCCATATTTGTCTCTATTAAATTTTATCTTATTTGATTAAGCCCAATCAGTCAGTCAATCAACATTTATTAAGTATCTGCTATGTACCAGAGAGCAGTCAGGTGGCTCAGTGGATAGAGCACCAGGCATGGAGTCAGGAAGACCTGAGTTCAAATGTGACATCAGACACTTACTACATGGGTGACCCTGGCTAAGTCACTTAATCCTGTTTACTTCAGTTTCCTCATTTGTAAAATGAGCTGGAGAAGGAAATGGTAAACCACTCTTGTATCTTTGCCAAGAAAACCCCAAGTGGGGTCACGAAGAGTCAGATGCAAATGAAACGAATAAACAAAAAAAAAATTGTAGTGGTCACTGTACTAAAAGCTGGGGATGCAGAAAGACTTAAAAGATAATACCTGCCCTCAAGGAATTTACAGTCTAATGGAGATTAAGCCTGTCAAGAGCCTTTTGGATTCTTTCATACAGTATGTTAGATATCCCTTCTGGCTTTGTATCGTCTGCAGATGTAACAGGGATGCCATCCAAGTCTTTATCTAAATTATTGAGACAAACGTTAAATAGTTCAGATCCCTGATTCTTTCAAGTAGAGACTTCCTTCCAAGCAGACCTCTAACCATTAGTGGCTATGCTTGAAGTCCAGCTGTTTACCTCACGTAGAATTCATCTGACTGTATTATTGTGAAACCACATTTCTCCATCTTTTCCAAAAGAATAGCAGAGATACTTTATCAAAAGCTATACTAGAACCTAGGTATGTTATATTGGTAACATTCCTCTGTTCTACTATTTTAATAACCCTGTCTTTCCACGTATTTGCATTCACTGAGATCTGGCTTCTCTTTGATGCTAGATCCTTGGCCATCGTCTCCAACAGTGGTAGGACTTTGTCTCACATTTCCAGTCCTACTGGTCCTGGAGGGGGAAGATGAATACTCCTTGCTTCTCATTGTCTCTCCACATTCTCTCCTAGCCTTCTTCTCTCTGGAACCTTTCCTTTTTTGGAATCCATACAATTAAAGGCTTGCTTTCAATCAGAATTATGGCAGTCATCGTATAATGATGCCCAGGTCATTCTCCCTTCTTTCTCAAGGAGTTCAGTAACTGGCTCCCTATATTTCTCTCCACTCCAAGTCTTGCTATTATACTACGGCACTTTAGTATTCCTGTACATGCCAGTCAGTCAGCAAACATGTATTAAGTGCCCATTGGGGATCTAAATAAGAAAAAGAAAGACATTCTTTGCCCATAAGGAGCTTACAATTGAATGGGGAAAGACTACACAAAAAGAAGCTGAAAGGGTGGTGCACCAGGGTGGTTTGGTGTTTGAAGAGGTGAAACCAAGCAGAGCTACTGATGGAAAATGAAGATAGAAATTCTTCAGTTATTGTATTAACGGCATTGCCCTCTTTTCTGTAGAATATAGGAAAACATTGTGCTTCAGGGCAAAGAGTGCTGCACCTGGAGGCAAAAGACCTGAGTTCAAATACTATCTCTTCTATTGCTCTCTGTATGACCTTGGGTAAGTCAATTCCCTTCGGTGGGCCTTGACTGTTTTCTTATCTGTACAGTGAAAGAGTTGGATTAGATTGACTTATAGCTCTACATCTATTTCAATATTCTCATGTTCCTGAACTTGCTATCTATCCATAGCCTGTGTACTCTTACTTTTTCTAGGAATAATAATGTGAGGCCCTATACATATTCATCCATCTGATCAACTTTAAATGCCTTAATTTAATTGAACTTCTCTGACAAAAGCAGTTTAACAGTAGTAGCAGTAGTAGTAGCAGTAGTAGTAGTAGTAGTAGTAGTAGTAGTGGTGGTGGTGGTGGTGGTGGTGGTGGTGGTGGTGGTGGTGGTGGTGGTGGTGGTGGTGGTAGTTGTGGTTGTTGTTGTGGTTGTCCTTTGTTCTTGAAGAGGGCCAAAATGACACCACTATGTTAGAGTCAAGTCACAGTGCATCCGACTGTGGCTGATCAGATCAATACGAGCTCAGAATGTTATGTTCTCCCACCGGTCGGGCACAAGTAGTCCATGAGAACATTTGGGGTGAATTCTCTAAATTTGTGCATCTTGCATTTCTTTTGAACTATTTCAATTCTGCTTTGCCTGTAGAGCAGAGCACCTTCTCTGATGTGGGCACACCATGCTGGACAGTCCTGTGCCAGTGTCTCCCATGTCACACAGTCGGTTCTAAAGTTCTTCAGAGAGACCTTGAGAGTGTCCTTGTATTCCTTGGAGAATAAGCAGAATAGGGATTTAACTTTTCTGGAAGTTAACAACTTAATAGAAACTGGTTTGCTGTAACTGATAATTAAAAACTTTTTTTTGGTGTGTATAGCCTAAGTTTAAAAAAAAACTTTAAATAAGTCTAAGTTTCTGTATTTATCTTAAGATCACTAGTGATATATATAAAATTTAAGGACACAGATTATAGTTTGAACAAAATAAATTAGAGCAGTCTCTGTGATACCCAGGAGTACAGATGAACATTTCAAATTGCCTTCCTTTTGATGTATTTCCAAACATTTTGGATTTTGTTATTTTGACTTGAGAATATATTTTCATGTCTAAATGTCTTGACTGGTCTTTTTTTGTTTGTTTGGCTCAAGGGTCTATGAAATAGAGAATACCTTCCCATTCTCAGTCTACTCAGTGTATCTCCCTCGCAGTTTCATATTAGATGTTGTCCCCTTTTCTTGCGTCTGTTGTTCTGGAAAATTCAGCTTTCAATTATACCTAATTCAATAAAGAAGACAAACCCTCCCATTACAAGAAATACTATTAAAAAGCAGACAGCATTTTAATTATAATAGATGAGTTGGTGTGTTTGATAGCCAAGAGTTGGCAGACAGTTCTCAAGGCATGCTATTTTCTCCCTTGGTATCCTGCCCTTGCTTTGTTTGTAGGATGCAATTGCACTCATATGGAAACGTCAGTTACCCGTTTTTGTCTTTGTATTTCTTTGTGTGTTCAGAACTGTTCTGTGTGGCAGAAGAGATCCAGCATTGTCACGGGCATAAAGAAAACCTTCTGTGTTGGAAGAAGTAGATAGCCACTGTCTTCTCCATATTTTTGGGCTTTCAGAAGGTTCTGGTTTAGTTCCTTTATTTTCAGAATGTGGTTTGCACTGAAACTAATTATTTTGGAATAAGGAAGAATTCAGAGTATAGAGAGGAGTCCTTAAGAGGGAAAGCATACTGTTTGCCTTGGACCAGGGCTTCTTATCCTTTTTTGGTGTCGTGGACCCTTTTGCCATTCTAGAGAAACCCGTGGACCCCTTCTCAGAATAATGCATAGAGCATGTGACCCCTTCTCTCCTCTGACACGTTTGCCACTGGGGGCAGGCTCTGCTCACCTCATGCCTGGATTACTTCAATAGCCCGTTCATTGGTATCTTTGCCTCAAGTCTCTCCTCATTCTAGGCATTCCTCTACTCTGCTGTCAAAGTGATCTTCCTAAAGCACAGATCTGATAATGTCACCTTCTGTCCTCAATAAACTCCTGTGGCTCCTTGTCACCTCCAGGATCAAATGCAGAATCTTCTGGCATTCAATGCCCAGATAACCTTGCCTCTCACCTCCGGCCTTTCCAGTCTTCTTGCACCTCACCTCACCCCCTCTTCCTTACCCTAACCCCTAACCCTGATCCTAAGCCTCTCCCCACATATTCTTCCATTCAGTGACAACTGGCCTCCTTGCTACTCCTAGGACACAATGCTGTCGTGATTTCATGCCTGGAATATGTTCCCTCCTTATCTCTGCCTTGTGACTTCCCTCTTTTCCTAGCTAAAAATCCTACCTTCTACAGGAAGCCTTTCCCAATCTCCCATCATGTTAGTGCTTTCCTTCTGTGACTTATCTCCAGTTCATCCTGTATGTAGCTTGTTTGTATGCAGTTGTTGTCTTTCCCGTTTGAGGCAGCCAGGTGGTGCAGTGGATGCAGCATAGGGCCTGCAGTCAGGAAGACTTGAGTTCAAGTGAGTCCTCAGACACTCACTAGCGGTGTGATCCTGGGCAAGTCGTCTAACCTGGCTGCCTCAGTTTCCTCAACTGTAAAATGGGGTTAATAACAGCACCTACTTCTCAGAATTGTTGTGAGGAGTAAATGAGATATTTGTGTAGTGCTTAGCACAGTACTTGGCACATACACAGGCACCTATGTAAGTGCTATTATTGTTGTTGTTGTTATTGCTGTTTTTAGACTCTGAGCTCCTTGAGAGCAGAGACTGTCTTTTGTCTTTATTTGTATCCCCAGCACTTAGCACAGTGGCTGTCCCTTAAAAGGCTCTTAAAAATGTTTACTGATTGACTGAATTGCAGAGGAAACTGCTTATATTTTATACATATAAATAAATTATAATTATATATTTTATAATATACAATAATATATAATACATAATATAATTTATGTGTTGCATAAATTATATTATATATTATATAAGTAATTGTCAAAACATTAAAAAAAAATCACAGACCCCACTGTGTCCCTGTACAGAGGCAAGGAATGTAGGTACAGAATGAGACATGCGTTTGTAGACTTGGCCAGTGTGTTGACTTTTTTTACTTGACTGTACTTATATTTGTATTATAACCATGTATCCTAGCAGGCATGGGGAACCTGTGACCCTTGAGGCCACATGTGACCCTCTAGGTCTTCAAGTGTGGCCTTTTGACTGAGTCCAAGTTTTACAGAACAAACCCTTTTATTAAGGGGATTTGTTCTGTGAAGTTTGGATTCAGGCAAAGGGCCACACTTGAGGACCTAGAGGGTCACATGTAGCCTCAAGGCCACAGGTTTTCCCACACTTGGCTAAGGGATGGGGGTTCTTTTAGGGAATGGAGGAATCACTGGGAAACCAGTTTTTTTCTTTAAAGAAAACAACCTCAATAGAACATTTAAAAAGATAAAAAAGAAGTCAAAAAGAAAAAAGAAGTCCCCCAGTGCTATAGAATAGTAATTCACTTTCATTGCACTGAGAGCCTTGTCCAGTAAGTTCCATCAGAATCCACAGAAACAGTTAATGAGATTTTGTGAGATGGAACACTTTTGTGCTCCTTTGACGGACTCTAAGATCCTATAGTATTTGACATGTAATAGACTTTTTTTTTCTGTCTTTAATTTCTGCGGGTTTATGTCAGCTACTTGGTCAAAAGCTATTGACAGTTTAATCACTTATCTTGCATAATTCAAAACTGATATTCAGAAGTGCTGAACCAATAAACCAGCAGTATGTCGCTCTGCCTGTCTTCTCACAGTTAAGCCTCCATCACTGTCCCCGTTTTTTTTAGTCAACTCTGCCAACTTGACAGGTGAGAAGTATAAACTTGGAGTTGTTTCAATTTATATTTATTTTACCATATTTGTAACTTTGCCATATTAAACTTATATTTTTTAAATCACTCTTAGTGATTTGGAGCATGTTTTCACATGGCCATGTGTAATATAAATTTTTTAAAAATAAAATTTGATAATTTTTTAGTTTTGGAAAATGTTAGTGCATGTCCTTTGACCATTTATCTTTTTGAAGATAGCCTTGGGTATCATATTTGTGCCAGTTATCTATATGTTTTGAATATCAGAATCTTCTTGGTGATATTTGATGCAGATATTTTTCCTACTCTGACATTTCTCTAATTCTGTCTTCATTTACTTTTTTGTAAAACCTTTTTAATTTTATTTACCTGAAATGGCCTGATTTGTCTTTTATAACCTTCTCTATTTCGTGTTTGGTTAAAAAGTCTTATGCTAGCCATAGTTGTATAAGATAGCTCTTGGCATTCTCTTCTAATGTTTTAAAATTTATCTGGGGCAGGGGGCAGCTAGATGGCACAGTGGATAGAGTACTGACCCTGGAGTCAAGAGGACCTGAGTTCAAATCCCAGCCTCAGACATTTACTGGCTGTGGGCAAGTCACTTAATCCCTGATTGCCTCACCGAAAAAAAAAATTTATCTGAGGCAACTTCTTGGAGGGAATAGAGAGCTAGTCGAGCATTAGGAAGAAGTGGTTCCAGATCTGGCCAATGAGACTTACTGGTTAGTTAAAACTTACCAGGTAGCCTCTCAGGGCTTCAGGAAATTCTCAGAGACTATAAATTGCAGGGCCAATACAGACCTGCATCAGCAGAGGGAGTTTCCTGCAGCCTTAATATTCCAGTGAAGAACTATCAGTCACATGGTCTCTGGGCTGAATGCAGCCCACAACCCTAATCAGTACCACTTGAACCAGATTAAAATGTCATTGGGAAATATCAAACAAAGTAAGTAAAAATGCAATACGACTCAATAATGTTATTATCATTATTATTATTATATTTTAAACTAAGTCAATATGAGAGCCTCAGGAATCCTTATGTATGGATTAGTGGCCCCCATTCCTATTTGAGTTTGATATCATTGTTCTAGTTTTGCCACAGCCCCCCAACATTGGCCATTTTCCTTGTTTTTTGAGGGGGTGTTCCTTTTTTTTCCCCCTAATCTTATGGGTATGAGGTAGAATCTTAGAGTTGTTTTAATTTGCATTTTTCTATTTATTAGTGATTTGAAGCATTTTCCCCCAGAATTCCTTTTTTAACATTGAGATTCAATTAGCCTTTTCAACTTTCACCCATTGCTCCCAGCACTGGCTTTTACAGCAGGCAGAACACGTCTAGTTCCTTTTCTACATGGCTGGCCTCCAAAGACCTGAAAAACAACTGTCATGTCTTCTCTCTGTCTTCTCTTCTCTAGACTGAACTTGTACAACCTGCATAAGCGCTTTCTTCTCTAATTTTATGAATTTTTAAAAATAAATAAAAATGCATTTTCTTTCCCTACCTCCCTGCCTTGAAAAAGAAAAAGAAAACTCTTGTAACAAATACTACATAAGTACTTGTACACAATTCAGTATGATTAAAATATTTTGGTGGGAACTGTCTAAATGTTAACTAGTGAAAAATAAAATATATTTCTACAACAATTTGTCCCACAGACATATTTTAACTCCTAGAATGCCCTGGAAGTTGCTTGTGTTCATAGACAAGAAAACCTTGCTTATCAAATTTACAGGAGACACAAAGTCAGGAGGGCAAGATAGTTAAAGTGATAAATAACACATTCAGTATTTTGAATGATCTTGGCAGGCTAAAATGTTGAATCAGATCTAATAACATGAACTTTAATGGAGATAAATGTGAAGCTTTACTCCTGGGTTCAAAAATATCAGCTTCACAAGAATAGGATAAGGGTAGGTATGGCTAGATAGCAGTTGATATGAAAAATACTTAATGTTTTTGTGGATTGTAAACTCATTAAGATTCAAGGACATATAATATGGGGACATATAATATGGCAACATTAAGAGAAACCTTGTGTCCTGGGCAGTGGAGGTAGTAGCACCACCATGATAGGCATCATGCCATATATGGAGTTCAAGGCAACACATTATAGGAAAGGTTAATAAGGCATTGGTCACAGGGGTGGGGAACCTGCAGCCTCAAGCCACATGTGGCCCTGTAGGTCCTCAAGTATGGCCCCTTGACTGAATCCAAACTTCACAGAACAAATCTCCTTAATAAAAGGATTTTTTCTATAAAACTTGAACTCAGTCAAAAGGCTGCACTTGAGAACCTGGAGGGTCACATGTGGCCTCGAGGCTGCAGGTTCCCCACCCCTGGTATAGGGTATCCAGATGAGGATGAGCAGGATGCTAAAGGGCCTTGAGTTCCTGCCATATAAGGACAGGTTGATGAAGTTGAAAATGTTTGGCCTAGACAAGAAAAAACTTAAGGGAGACATGAGAGCTTATATGTAAGTCTTTGAAAGACTGTCATATAAAAAAGAGATTAGGCTTATTCTGCTTGACTTCAGAAGGCAGAACCAAGAGTTATGGGAACTTACAAGAAAGCAAATTTAGGTTGGGTGTAAGGGAAAAAATTCTTAACAACTAGATCTAGCAGAAAATGGAATGGGCTGCCTTGGTGGGAAGTGAGTTAGTTTCTTTTCCCTTGAGATAATCAATCAAAGGAAGGCTAGATGAATATGTGTTTGGGGGTATGGCATAGCAATGATTCGTGTTCCAGGTCAAGTTGTCCTGAATGGCCTCTGAATTCCCTTACAACTATGAGATCCTGTGATTCAACAATCAGGTTTTTTGACATGTCAAATCCAGGTAATTAGATTAGTAATTTACCAGAGTGAGATCAGACTTTGAAATTTGCCTCAAAAGAGGTAACAGATTTTTTTTTCCCTTGACAGTAGGAAGAAAGTTTGGGTATTAAAATCTACTGACTTTCCATGTGATTATACTGGCAACGTAGTTTCCCCAAAGAAGGACGTTTGCCCAATACCCCATATGCTATCTATTGTCGAAGGATGGAATGTTCTCTGAAAGGTTCTGTATCCAGCTGCTGTCCCAAGAATGTTTTAGTACATGACCATTCTGACACATACCAATGAGCTCTCATTCATAGAGGTTTTTTTATGGGTTGGCCATTTTTTCCAGTTCTGGCTCTGGCATTACCTCTTGTATGATTCTGTCATTCCCTTAGTTAGAAATGTTCCCTCCCTCTTTACTGGCCTTTGGCCACTGTGACTTCTTTGTACTTAATCACTTTGTAGCCTGAATTATAGTTATTTGTGTATATATTTCATCCCCTACCACATTGGAGAATCCTTGAGGTTAGCAAATGTGTTTTATTTCATCTTTGATTTTTCCAGTGCCTAACATGAATACAGCTGATATTTTAAAAAAATGTTTGTTGCCTTTGTGGATTCATGTGACCTCTGTGCATGTCTCTCATGCACTGTCCATTCAATTCAGTAAGCATTTATTAAGTGCTGATTCTGTGCCCTGATGATACAAATATATGTTTACAAATCTACTACCCTTGACCCTGACCACCACTTGGCTTCCTCATACTGGTCCATGTGAGTCCTAACACTTAGATGTCCCTGCCCTGTCTTTGTGACCTCACTTAGAATATAAGCTCCCTGAGAGCAGGTGTTGTTTCATTCATTGTATTTTTTATCCCAAAGGCCTAGCATAGTACCTGGCACATAGTAGATACTTAATAAATGCTTGTCAATTGGTTGATTAGGACCTCTGTTTTTTATTTTGTTTTTTGAACAAATTGCCCTTCGTTTTAGACGTATCTCCTGGGAAATTACTTTACCTCTATTTTCTATTAACAGATACATACATACATACATACATACATATATATATATATATATATATATATAATATACATACACACACACACACAGACACACACACGCTATTTCTCATTCATAGAACACAAACTCCTTGATATCAGGGACTGTTTTGTTTTGTCTTTGTAGCCTATACATATTTATATGTATACACACACAAATATATGTTTGTGTATATATATGTATCTAGCACAGTGCCTAGACCAAATAAGTGCTTAGTAAATGCTCAGTGAATTAGATTTATTTGAAAGTAGATTTTCTGCACCTGTTGCATTGAATTATAGATACTAAAACAAGTAGGATATTGAACCAATTATCAGTAAGTATTTATTGAAGTTTTGTAAGCCATTCATGGCTTCAGCCACATTCCCAGCTTCTGAAAGCTACAAAATAGTGTCACCCATCTCATTAAATTACTTAGAATGAGAAATAAGCATACTTTATATTAGCTGAATAATGATGGCTACTCATTCTTGTTAATTGTATATAGATAATGTGATTAATAAAGTATAAATTTCATCTGAAAGTGTAATTTAATTCACTGCAGCTTTTTGTCAGTATGTATTTTTCTCAAACAATAGATATTAATAGTATAATGACTGTCATGTCAAGGTTAGAGAAATATTTTGATGTTAAAAAGTCTTCCAACTCAAAAAGGTTGGAAGTCACTGAGCTACCTGGATCAGATGAAGTGATTTGTCTGTAGTCACACTATGAACTAGTAAGTGGTTAAACCAGGAGTTAGACCCCGATCTAGAGATCATTGCAGATTGAGGAAAACCTTGGTCTAGGCTTAGATTGATTTTATTTTTTGGTAATCAATTTATATATCTCTTTTAGGAGAATTGTATTTTAGTACCTATCTATCTATCTATCTATCTATCTATCTATCTATCTATCTATCTATCTATCTATCTATCTGTCTATCTCTATTTATTGTTTGTTTGTTTGTGTTAGGTAGTTGGGTTAAGTGACTTGCCCAGGGTCACACAGCTAGTGTGTCAAGTGTTTGGTCTGAGGTTGAATTTGAACTCAGGTCCTCCTGACTTCAGGGCTGGTGCTTATCCACTGCTCCACCTAGCTGCCCCCCTTTAGTATTTATTTAAAAAAAATATTTATCTTTTGTTTTATATTACTAAAATATATCGTATTGGAAAATGTATGTGATATAATTTTAGAATTTTCATATATCAGGGTGTTTTATTTAAGGGATGAGGAAAAAGGGGAAATCTTGGATTTTTAAAAATTTATACTTTGTATTTCTTATCTAAGTATCTCTTTTCACCCAGAGGATTTTTGGTCTGAGATTTGAGAAAAATCATCCCATGTAAAATTTGCTTACATTTTTTTATTATGTTTTACTTTGCATTTAGATTTACAAATTCTTTAATTAGTTTCCAAAGAATCAGTCACTTAGTAAACATTTACTAAATATCTGCCATGTGCTGGGCATTGCTCTAAGTTCTGGGAATACAAATACAAAAAAAAGAAGACTGTTCCCGCCGTCCAGGAGCTTACTATTTAATGGGGGAAGACATCTACTGAAAAGAGGAGGGGGCAAGGTACCATGGAGGTGACATGATGTGTCAGAGAGATGGAAAATGAAGGATGGCTGGCCTGGGAGCCTATTTTAACTGGAGGTGCTAGGAGGAGTTCTCTGCTTAGATCTTCAGTCTGAGGGGCTGCAGAGGTCAATGGTCCTGATGAGGTGTTTAGTTCTAGGGCTGATTTATCCTGCAGTCTGAAGAGATTCCTGGGACATAATGAAAAAGTCCAGAGAAGGCCATTGGGGTAGGAAATGAAGAAAGGAAGAAGGGGAATTCATCTTTCTCTAAGTTCTTGCTAGCCTCAGATTATTTGTTTTAATTTTTAAAATTTGTATTCAAGTATAACTGATATTTCTTCCTAAAAGAACATATCTCACAATTATAAAACACTGTTATTAGTAGTTAAAATTTAAAAGTATGCTTTTCCTGTTGATTGAACTCCTTAGCATTTTGTTATTTCCAAGTAAACAGTACTAGCATGACTTCATAAATCAAGCCTGGGACAACTTTGCAGTCACATGGGCTTTAAAAGCATCATCCAAATAAACAGTGTTTTGCTCAAATACACAATTGGGGCCAAGTCTTTTTATGAGAGTGGAATCTTTCAAGAACTCCTATGGCCTATCCTAGTTTTAGAAGTACTTCTCTCAATAAGATGCAGACAAATTTTCATTTTTCATGCTGTTAAAAGAATGGCAAACCGCCAGTCGTTTATTCAGAGATGACTGATTCTCTCATAATCGTGGTCTCGTCCACTGTAGCTAATAAAATTCCAAAGAGCATATTAAACTTGATCTTTAGCTATTGAAGCAGTGATTAAACAAGAATTGTGAAACATTAAGCCTCTTAAACTCCCTAATCTTCAATTCCTGGGTGTCTCTTTCTCTTTTTTAAACCTTATGGTTATGGAAAAATGCATCGAATGACATAGTTCCTCCTTTCTGGACAACTCATTTCACCTCTCCTCATGCCTCCTTTCCTTTATTAATGGTTAAGTATTCACTCCCCTCTGAAGTATTTTGGCTGGAACTGTTTTTTGTTGAAAGTCTGTTCTATTATGGGCTAGTGCCCTGTGTTTAGAGTTCCAGGGTTTCATTTTTGTTTGTCTTCTAACCAATAGGGCTATAAATATAGGTCATTTTTCCACCTCAGTTTTCCCTTCTTAACATTAAGATGTTAACATTTACCTCCTTCCAATTCCTGGGAATTTTGGGGAGATTTGTGTTGCTAAAATTCAGTCCTTTTGAAGAAGTGTTCTTATAGATAAGAAATGTTAGTACAATAAAATCCCACTCAGAAGTCAGAATTATAGCAATTTTACCTCCTGAACATAAGCCCCATATCTGGAAGTAATCTAAAAAGGGCTAGACACAAAAAATGACAGTAATCACTGTTGGAGGGTTATGGAAGGACAGGTACACTAATACATTGTATGTAGAGCTGCGAAATTGGGGAATTTCATCCACTGGGGAATGGTTAAATAAATTGTGGTACATGAATGTAATGGAATATTATTGTGAAGGAATGTATGATGAATACAGAGACGCATGAAAAGATCTGTACGGACTGATGAAGAATCAGTCATAGCCAACAAAACAGTATACACAGTGACCTACAACAATGTAAATGGAAAGAACAGTGACATGTCAGAAAATCAAAAGTAAATGTAACAAAATTGTAGCGATCAAACAGGATTTGAATGAAGGTATATGAGAGTATATGCCCAGTATTTTTGGGAGGTGGGAGATCCATGGGTATTACACATTGCACTTCTTTTAAGACTTTTTCAATGTATTGATGAATTGTGTTGATATTTTTTTTCCTCTCTAAAAATACTCTCTCATGTAGAGATGGTTCTTCATGAAGGGAAGGGGAAGGGATGCATGCAATACTATGGTAATGTAAGAAAGAGAAAATGTCAATAAAAACAAAACAAAAAAGGGCCTAGGCTCTGGAAATAACCGTCACAAAACCTGTGCCCTAAAGTCATTTTATTTTTTAACTTCTTAGGTTCTCATTCAGAGCCCTTTTGTGTGTCTGTCTTTTTCTTTCAATATAGACTTAGGATTTTATTAGAGTAATGAATTCTCAGTGAGAGAACTAGTAATTTAGATCGCCACTTGGGCTGCACTATGTTGTCTAAGAAAATTATTTGGAGACACTGAGAGATGAAGTGATTTAGCCAGGGTCACACAGCCAGTGTGTGTCAAAGGCAGCACTTGAATCCAGGCATTCCTTACTTTGAGTCCTATTCTCCTATCACTCCTCACTGTTGCTTATTTTTTCTTATTCTTTTTTTATGCTGCATTTTAAATAGTATTTTACTTTTCCCCAATTACATATAAAGATAATTTTAAACATTCATTTTTAATAAAATTTTGTGTTTCATATTTTTCCCTCCCTTCCTTCCCTCCTCCCCTCTCTAAGATGGTAAGTAATTTGATATAGTTTATGTATGTTCAATCATGTAAAACATATTTCTATATTAGTCACATCGTGAAAGAAGTATTCTTATTCTTAAGAAATTTGGTATTTGATAGCATCTGAATACAGATTGAAACTTACTATTTCCACTTTTTTCCCCGTAGTTTTTCCCTTTTGTTCTATTTCTTCTTTCACGACATGACTAATATGGGAATGTTTTACATGATTGCACATATATAGCTTATATCAAATTGCTTGTTGTCTTTTAGGGGAGGGAAGTAGAGAAGGGAGAAAATTTGGAACTCACAATTTTGTTAAAAAAAGTGTTTAAAATTGTATTTATGTGTAATTTGGAAAAAATAAAATATCATTTGAAAGTCAAATTTTCTATTCAGCTGTGGTCTTTTCATCAGGAATGCTTGAAAGTATTTAACTGAATGACCATTTTTTCCCCTGAAGGATTATACTCAGTTTTGCTGGGTAGGTGATTCTTGGTTGTAATCCTATCTCCTTTGCCCTCCGGAATATTATATTCCATGCCCTGCGGTCCTTTAATGAAAATATCATTTAAAAGGAAAAAAAGAAGAAATTTGTTGTATTCCTAGCCCAATATGGATTGAATTCATGAACTAAAAAGAATGTGTTTTTGTGAAGAGGGGGTTAGATAAAAAAGGCTGTTAGAAGGAAGCAGTGGCCTGATAGCCAGCAGTCCGGTAGTATTTACTGTGTGCGTAGTAAATACACAAGATTATGTACACAAGTCACACAATCTCTTGGGGTCCCAGTTTCCCCAACTAGAAAATAAGGAGGTTGGACTAGATGCCCTCTAAGGTTGTTTTCAGCTCTCATTCCATGATCTTAGCATCAAGAGAAAAACCAAAAAAAAAGGTTAAAAAACAAAAAACAAAGTTAAAAGTAGAATAATACCAAAATAAAGTAGAATAAATGAAAGTAGATAATGTATAGATAAAAGTATAGTAGATAAAATATAAAAGAAAAATGTGGTAGATAAAAAAGTAGGTAAAGTAGAATAATACCAAAATGGTAACAACTGAAGGGGAGAGTGTGATATGTATACACATTATTTACATTATACATAAACTGTACATACATATTATTTATCTAGTATTCATATGAACCCTGTAAGATAGGTAAAGCAAGTATTATCTTTATTTTACCATTGAAGAAATTGAGGCTCAAAAGTGATGAAAAATTGGACAGCTATTTCATGGTAGAGTCAGGGTTAGAAGCCAGGCCTTATGACTCCAAATCTAATGTCCTTTCCAGTGTATTACCTTACAGAACAGTATTTCACGTTTTATAATGATGACTCAAGACAAAGGTTAAATTCTGTTCATTGTGTTTGGGAAAGAATGGCAGAGTGACTAGAGATCTGGTTTCCTAGTCAGCAAGAACAGGCTTTTCTTCTGCCATACTATTTGTGTGATCTTGCTGTGAGTTTAATAACTTTGATAACCCTGGGTGCTCTTATTTTGCTTGAGAGAATTCCATAGGAGTAAAATCATAGATCCTGACAAAAATCTTGGACGACCTGTGCCTAAATCTAGCCTCAAGTTGCTTAAGCTCTGTTCACCTCAGCTTCCTCAACTATAAAATAATACCTACCTTGCAGGGTTGTTGTAAGAATCAAATTATGTAATATTTGCAAAGTGCTTAGCACGGTGCTTGACACGTGGTAGGTACTATATAAATACCATAATAATGATGGTGGTGATTAGTGTTTAAATTTTAAAAATAATTTCCAACAAAATATTTGAAAATAAAAGTCTTAATGCTTAAATGGATAAATTTCATCTATCTGGAAAAATTCATTTGTTTAGCAGTATGGTATGATGGTTAGGGAGTGACCCTAGAAGACAGGAAGACCTGGCTTTATATCATTCCTCTGACACATAATGTGTGAACCTGGGCAAATCACTTAGACTCTCAGTGCTCAAGTCTAGACAACTTCTTTGGTAGAAGGAGGCCTCTCACCTGAGAGTTCCCTATGGCAATTAAATCAAATCATACATGTGTGTATCTTATATGTATGTATACATATGTAGGTATGTTATATGTATATATACACACATATCATATAGCAATTAAATCATCTCTATCCTTATTCTTTGACATTTCCTAGACAGACAGTTATTTACATATCTAAATTGTGGAGTTCTGTATTGAATTATTGTTGTTGTTCAGTCACTCAGTAGTCTTTGTGACTCTGTGGACCATAGCATGTCAGCACTGTCCTTGAGGTTTTCTCAGCAAAGATACTGAAGTGGTTTGCCATTTTCTTCTCCAGTGGATTAAGGCAGACAGAGGTTAAGTGACTTGCCCAGGATCACACAATTAGTTAGTATGAGAGTCTGGATTTGAACCCAGGTCTCCCTGATTCCAGGCTCAGTGCTTTATCCACTGAGCCACTTAGCTGCCTCCATATTGGATTACAGAACTGTCTAATTTTTAAAGGAGAAAGGGAGCTTGCAGAACAAAAGGGAATGATAAGGGGAGCGGGGGAAACCCAGAAATGTGACTTGGAAAGAAACCTATCCTACAATCAGGCAGCTTGGTTTCTAGTCCATGACCCCATTGGGTATGGCACTTTCTGTTTCTTTATTTTACAGATGAGTAAATTGAGGACCAGAAAAAATCTGGACTTCTTCCCTTGCTCCTTAGCTCCTGTCTTCCCTGACTGCCTACTCTAGGCCTCTTTCCTAAAACACATTTTCTTGCTTCCATTTTTCCCATCTCATTCCCTTTGTTTCATATTATTAATCAACATATTCTCTTTTATTCTGAAGTTTAATTGTATTCTTAATGTTCATCTCTGAATTCTTTTCTTTCTTTCCTTTTTTTTTTTTTTAAAAACTCAGCCTTCTGGTTGGGAAGTTTGTGGGGGTTTTTTGTTTGTTTTTTGTTTTTGTATGCAAACAAACACCTTGTCACTGCTTGCTGCCAACTTATCTCTTGCATTTTCATTTGGGAGCCTTTATGAAATGGACAACATATTTGTAAAACAGTAATCCTTCTGTTTGTTTTCCTCCTACCTTTGAGCAGGTCCCTTTGAAAGTGGTACTTGTCTGAGGACTCCTCAATCCCCTGGGGTGGGCAAACACTGTGGGTTCTTTTTTTTTTTCCCTTCTGTGATTCTCTGGAAACAAGTCCTGTAAATGTGACTTGCAACAATGTTTGAAACAAGGCAAATAGTTGATCTTATACTCCTAACATGGTTACAAACCCTGTTCTGCACTTTCATCCCTAGGCCACCCTAGATGCAGATGGGAAAGGAGCCAGTTTTCTTCTAAAGATCTAAAATCACTGCTTACCCTGGAAAGGCGCATATTACAAGACCTATCCATGTCTGCTACTCCCCTAGGCTTGGAATGATTTATTCCCCTGCTGAACCAGGACTGACACCTTGCTCAGGGCCCTTCTTGCTATCGTGGTTTCCCCAACTAATAATTCCTTTCCTTGAGGACAAGGAATTATTTTTATAATTTTTTTATCCATCCCTACATTTCGTTCTTTAAACTCTGTGTGATTTCTCCACTTAACTTAGAAACTGCCCTTTAGCCTTACATGTTCCAGTTAGTTCCCACATGCTGAAATGCTGTCTCTAATCTATTCTGAGAGCAGAGATTTCTGAAACAAAAAGGTGCTTTTTGGATCCTAAATTGATATAGCCTGAATCCTCTGTTGCTTGTTTGGCTTGAAGGTGAACTTGGAAGAGCCAAGTTTGTAGGGAGACCAGCGGTTGGTGAAGGTGGTACTGGGTGTGTCTCTCGTTAAACCTGTTTACCTTAAAAAAAAAAAGAAAAGAAAAAAGGGATTATTCTCTTGAACGTTTGAGAAAATGTACAGCTTTTGTTTCTTTCCTTGCTCCCTACATCCTGTGTTCTGTCTAAAGTTTCAGTAATCCAATGGTGCCCTTCTCCCATCCTTTGAAAAATGGGAAGCTAATTAGCATTTCTGTAACATTTATCTAAATCCTCCCTCCTCCCCAGTTTACAGATGTGGAAACTGAGGCCTAGAGAGGTTAACATGCCCAAGGTCATGCCATAAGCTAGCTAGCATTTATATAACATTTATCTAATTCTCCTTCCTCCCCAATTTACAGATGAGGAGACTGAGGCTTAGAGAGGGTGACTTGCCCAAGGTCACACAGGTATTAAGTGACAGGGACTGGACTTTAACCCAGGTCCTTTGAATCCAAGCCTTAAACTCTTTCAACTCTGCTGCATGGTGTCCAGACCAAGGAAAGTGTTAGTTTCAGGCCCTGGTCAGGTCACACTTGGAGTATTCTGTTCGGTTCTGGGTACTACATTTTAGGAAGGGCAGTAGCAATATCTTATGAATGAACCCACAGCCATTTAGTAGTGACTGTGTAGACATTTTAATTTCATTTTTAAGAGGAGTGAGTTATTCCATTTTTACATGGAGAATAGAGTTTCTTGGCTTTTTAAAAATGATACATAATATACTTAATAATCTTGCTTCTAAATATCTCACCAAGCTCATCTTTTGCCAGAAGCTATATGGGAACAGAGTTCTTTGTGTTAATTCTCATTTCAGCAGTTTTGCCATCTCTCCTTGCCAAAATAAATTGAGCCTTGTATGGAGTCCATAGTGTGCTTTTGTTGTCAGCTAAATATCTTTCTTTCAAGGGCTTAGGACACCTTAAGAATATTCCCACTACTACAGTAACATTTTGGCATTTACAGAAATAGAAACTGAGGCATAGTGAAACAAGATATCATAGGATTCCATCTCAGGACAGGAGGCAGCAGAGAACAAATTCATTTGCTACCTATACCTACCTGTTGTCTTCATTTCTGCTACTTTTGAGCCTCATTTTGGGATATAATGATTTATTTCCTTGTTATTCATACCATGAAATTATATAGTATTTCATGCTTTACAAATAATCATTTCCTTACTGATTTTTTAGTGAACTCTATTGTTTCAAAGGCTTTGTTTTCCTGACAGGCATGTTTTTGGTAAGCAGGTATGATTGACTTTATTTCTTTGTGGTGGTGGCGGCTTAAATTCCTTAGAATAGAAACTTCAGTGAATCTAGTGCTAATATAGAAACTAACACAGCTGTATTCCTGTGATCTCATCAGATCTTACAACCTCTGCAGGTTTAGGCCTGGTCAAAAATTGGTTAGAAGGTCTTTAAGAAAAAAACACCCATCTTCAGGATGTGGTAGAGAGGATGAGTTCTGAGGCAGCATGAGCCAACGCCCAGATGTGACATTGCAGGGCACGAGGTTTCACAGGTTCTTAATCACAGAATCCTTCAACTGAGAAGCTGACTATCCTTGGATTTATTTGTAAAACTAAAGATAGAATACTAGTGCTTTTCCCTGACGTCTGAGATGGATAAAATATTATTTTATTTTTTTCCCACCTGAAATGGCCCTATTGTAGAGTACCTTAATATCTTAGCTTTCTCTTTGATTACTTTTCTCCCATTTTGTGTTCTGCCTGAGTGGGTGTGGTTCTTGGTACCTGGTGTTTGTTTAGCTTAGAACAAGGACCTTTAGGCAGAAAAGTGAGATTTCAAAATGAAGTGATCATTAATTACATTGTGCTGCATTATACTGTTGCCCTGAATCTGACCTCTGAATTTAATCTTTCTATAAATTTTAAGGATTAAAGTGTGTGTTTCGTGTTTCATTATTTCATTTGTCATTGCAGTTAGCTCTACCCCCAGGTTGCTTCTTAATCTTGAAGCTTTATTTCTGACTCTTAGATACCACTTTTGTTCCTATATGTGGCAGGTTTTTAGACATGAAGATTTATAAATGCTATATCAATGTGAATTGTTGTTGATGTTCTTTGTCATGGTGATGATAAAATGGTAGAATTCATTTCTAACATAATACAAGTTTTACCTTTTATTCAGCATAATTTCTTCTGTTAGTTCTGAGCAATTTTGGAAAATAAAATAGTAAGAAAGATTCAAGAAGTAACCTCCAAGAGTATTTAATAAAGGAAAGATTCCGTATGTCCAGTATTCGTATTAATATAATGCTTTCTTTGATTTAGAAGCTTGGAAAAAAGATAATTCCTCAATTTTGGTACCATTTAAGAGTGTTAATCAAGAAATGAATAGAAGTAAGAACTCCGGGGGGGAGGGTGTGATTTTGATCCATCGTACTTTACTAAACAATAACGTATAGTAATGTAGTCAGCAGCCTAAATTTTTAGAGCTAAAATGGAAACTTAGGCATTATCTAGTTCAATACATTTTGTACACTTATACGTTAGGAAAATGGGAGCTAGAGAGACCATGTGTCTTGTCGAGAGTCATACACAGGGAATAGTCAAGCCAAGATTAAAACTAAGGTCTTCACCAAATCCCTGTCTTACTAGGTGCTGGTTAGAACACTTGAGCAAATGATAAGTGGCAGTACATTCTTCCATGTTGGTAGACGTGATTGAGCACTGAACCTGGAGTTGGAAAGAAGAAAAAAAAAGGCTGGCTTCACATCACAGCTGTGTAGCATTAGTAGTTAGGCAGTTGAGTAAACCACTTAATTTCCCTGATCTTCATTTTACAAAATGCAAAGCAATGTACTAATATAATATACTGCTATATGAATTTTAATGTATCTGTACCTTTTCTTCAAATCTGTCTTGTGTGGAATGTAAGTTTGATCCAGAAAATTATTTTTAGTGTGTATGTGGGTGTATATGTTTGTATACACTTAAACACGTGTATTCTTCTCTATTCTATCTCCACCATTTTAGTGGCTTATATCTAGACAAATATGGTAAGAAAAGTTTTTTTTCTTTTCCTTTTTTCCTTCCTTTCCTTTCTTCCTTTTTCATTCTTCCCTCCTTCTTCTTTTGTCCTTCCACATTTCTTTTTCTGATCTTTAGTTCTCCTTTTCTTTTTTTCTTTTCCCAGATTATGCTTTAGGTTAGTCAGTACCTTAAGCCTGCCAAAGACCAGTGCTTAACCTTTCTGGTGGAACTCAGGGCAAAAGAGGGGGCTGACTCCTGTTACATCAGCACTTATGCTGTAGTCTTTTGGCAGAGCCAAAGTAACCGGATGATCAAATTCAGTACAACCTAGCACTGCTTGATTGCCTTGAGTATGCATTATTTCTTAATATGTGTTAAATGAAGGTTGAAATATTGTTAGCTGGATAAGCTCACATATGCATGATGAAAGATTTGTACAGTCTGTTTTCATGCATCTTATGTACTTCTTCCTTATGTACCTCTTGGCTCACTTTCTACCCAGACTGAATTTCCCTTGCATGCAGTCTATGTAATATGCTATTCTTCATGGTTACAAGTGAGTGATAATAGAAATGCTAAAGTACAAGCGGTAATTTCATGTATTATAGCAAAACTTTCCAAAATAAAGACATCTTATGTGCATATGAACTTTCTCTCTTTCTTTTTTTTGCTTCCTTCTTCCTTCCTTCCTTCCTTCCTTCCTTCCTTCCTTCCTTCCTTCCTTCCTTCCTTCCTTCCTTCCTTTCCTTCCTTCCATTGGGGTTAAGTGACTTGCCCAGGGTCGCACAGCTACTAGGTATCAAGTGTTTGGTCTGAGATTAGATTTCAACTCAGTTCCTCCTGACTTCAGGGCCAGTGCTCTATCCACCTAGCTGCCCCGTTCATATGAACTTTCATTAGGAAGTTGATTAGAGACACTTATTCCATCGGAATTTCAATGGGTGTATTTTGATTTGGTGCAATATGGTCAACCTATTATGGTTGTCCCACTAATAACCATTTTTGAACATGCATATCTTGCTTTTTCATGTTGGAGCCTCATGTTCTATGACCAGATTAAAGAATTGTAAATAGGGTAACATCTTAGGAAAATTTATGACCCATTTGATGGTGTTATATTATAGTAGAAAGTGCACCTAGACTTGAAATTAGAAACCTTGGGTTCGTGGGACCTTTCATTATTCAGCAGCAATCTCTGCTGACCCAAGGCTCTGTTCCCTTTTCCCTTCTACCTTTATTCCAGAGAGAACAACCTAGGATCCATGGATCTATTTCAGGGCACCTGCGAATATAGATGGGGGAAAGATTACATTTGCATTTTTTATTAATCTCTAACTGAAATTTAGTATTTCCTTCAATTATTTAAAAACATTCTGAGTAATAGGCTTCACCAGAACACCAAAGGGGTCAGTAATACAAAAAAAAAAAAGTGGTAAGAACCATTGCTCTCATTAGCTGTCAACTTGACAATTGCATTTGGCCTTGTGTCTCCAGTATCTTCTACCTAGCTGCTAAAGTAATTTTCATTTTTGTTTTTTGTTTTTTTGTTTTTTTGGCTAGGCAGTTGGAGTTAAGTGACTAGCACTCTATCCACTGAGCTACCTAGCTGCCCCTAAAGTAATTTTCACTCAAAAAAATTCCAAGTTGCTCTTTTTTGCCTGTAGGCTACAATATAAACTCTGTTTCACTTTTAAAGCCCTTTACAACCTAGTCCAAATCTATTTTTCCAGTGTCATTGTGCATTCTATACTCTGCATTCTGGCCAAACTACCGTCTCTCTGTTCCTTGGACATGACACTCCACCTTCTGTCTCTGTACCTTTGTACTGGCCATCCCCAATGGCTAGGATGGCCTCCCCTACTTCATTGAACCCTTACGTCTATTACTCAGCTCAAGCCTCACCTTCTCCATTAAACTTTCCTTGATCCACCCCAAATGCTAGTGCCTTGCCTCCCAAACTACTTTAACTGGTATTTTTATTTGTGTTATTCTCTTTATAGTTATTATTTATAAATTTGTATACTTAACTTTTTGTTTCCCTTTAAGGGTGAAAGCTTCCAGCATGAGAAATCAGTCCTACATTTTTCACCTCAACTATTGTGCTAACTTCTAACCCTACTTCTAAATGTTTTCCTTTGCACCGCTCCTGTCTACCCTCCCTCCTCCCAGTTCATCCTACATACTGCCAGGAGATTAATCTTACTGGAATTTGGAAATGTGGTTAAGATTGAACATCTCCTGGTTCTGGGGTAGTGTTGAGTGGTTATTGGTTTGGGGACAAAACCTGAACTATATCTGTATGATCATTAAAGTAGGTCCCAGAGTAGGGGGCTAATAGGGTTTCCTCTTTCTCCATACCTTAATGTTGCCATTTGGAATTTTTAATGTCTTTTTAAAAAACCATTAGTTCAAAAGTTTATAGAGGGGAAAGAAAGAACCTCAACATCTTTGACTCATAATTTCTGACCAACTTGTTACCAAAGAAGAGTTATGTTAAAATGACAGATGATATGTATACTTTCTTTTTTTTAGACTGGGCATTCGAATACCTTTGACATGTTTTACCAATGTAGTGGTTTTTTTTTTGCTACCAAATATGCTTGTTTGTCTTTCCATTTTTATTTGTATAACCCTCTCATGCAACTGGAATAAGTCATCTTATTGAAAGCTTTCATTGGATCTCCTTTGGTTAACTTTCAGAGAGAAGCTGGGGAAAATACTGGAAAAAATAACAGTAGTTTCAAAGAAAAATAAAAAGCAAACCTTCACTCTGGTACTAGAAATCCATAATTCATTCCAAGTAATCCTTTTATAGTAATGGTGATTTAAGGAAAGAGGCAGAATTTCCAAGGAGCAAAAACTTTGCACTCCTGTGTCAGGTTACTACAAGGAATGGGCAACTTACCATGAACTGCAAAGCTTTTATTTTTCCTTGCTGGAAAACTTTTATGTAAAACAATCTTGTCATTAAACTGCTAAAGATGACAATCCTAGTCACAAGCCCCTCTACTCCTCTCACCTTCTAACCTCAGCATATTACTTAGAAAATGGAAAATTGATTTCTCTTTTTGTTAGAACCTGAGGCTTTTAGGCTTGCTCCTTTGACTGCATTCTCCCCATCTGGTGAGCCTATGATGCCCTAGGATCCTAGAAGGAGTACATAGCCACCTATACAAAGCCAAGGTCAGGAATTAGCGTATGATGGCAGAGCTGGACTTGAAAACTTAGGTTGAAGGCACAGGGCAGGAGCTCTGGAATCAAGATGGGACTTGATAGAAAGGTAGGTACGTATTGAATTCTCTAGAATGGCAGACTTTCTGTTTCCGTATTGAGAGAGTGCTCAAAAAACTTATATTGGGAGGCCCCCAAAATACATTTTATAGAAGCCATAAGTTTTGCTAAATTTTCCTTTCCAATATTATAGTTGATCTGTGATTTCATTCAGTGTGTTGCATTTTATTCCCAACAGTGCAGATAGCAGTCTGTCCATGTCTGCCCATTTTGAGTAACTCCAGTCCATGCTTTTTTCATAAATTCACCACAAGTCAAGGGAATCCTCTACGTTTTCCTCATAATAGCAGGCATCCAGTGGGCCACTTGAATTGACCCAACAGCTCACTTTTTCTGATGTAAACAGTCCATATTTTTGGCCTTTTAACGTTAGTATATTTCTGACTCTTCATCTTGTTGTCCAAAGCATTATTTTTTTAAAATTTAAATATTAGGGATTCTTGTCATTCTTTGTTAAAAGAAATATAACCTTGTTTTGCAGTTATGTGGTAGTGTAAAAAAGACTGGCTTTGTAATTGGAAGACCTAAATTTGAAGCCTGATACTAATACTTCCTACTTGTATGACCTGAAGTAAATTACTTTGTCCCTCAGGCCCTCAGTTTCTTCATGTGTAAAATGGAGACCTAATTCAGAAACCTATGGAATTGTCATCAAATTCTACAATACCTTTTGTAAAACTTTATGTAATCTTGTTTGGTGATTGCCCCATCATAGCTTTAGGTGATGTCTTCCTGTAAATTTGAGTTTAGGGGTCGTGTGAGGTCTTTAAGAGACTGTAGGCCTAGTTTTTAAGCTCATGACTGGCTTTAGCATTGATTTTGATGATATCGATAGATGATGATATATTGATTTATATATTTTTTTGCACATAGTAAGCACTTACTAAATACTTTTAAATTCATTCATTCATTTCTTTAGAAATTAACCTTAAATAAATTTACTTCTCTGTGCTTCATTTTTTTGGTTTTTAAAATCAAGACAACATAGACACAGGAAGAGGTTGTTACTACACATGAAATATTCTTCCAAAAATGTTATATAGTTATCAGTTGACATTATTTTTCAAGGAGAACCATGGAGCTTTAATGTAATTATTATAATAAAGCTATAAAAAATAAATCATTATTTTAAGTAAATCATTTATTTCTGTAGGCATTTATTATATTCCTGCTATGTGCAAAATGCCAAGTTAGCTTTGTGGGAATGGAAAGACAAAAAATGAGAAACAGTTCCTAGATTTAAGGAACTGATTTTGCACTAGAGTCTAGTTTCTACTGAAATTTTTATTTTCTCTATTCAGGTATAAAACTTTGGATAAGTTTTAATTTGAGATAATATTTAGGGACACTTTTTAAACTTTTGATTTTTCACCAACAGTCCTTTGTAGTCATTCAGTGACTTTATAAAAAATCATCTTTATAAAAATAATTGTTCCTATTGAATTTAACTGTTGGCTTTCGCCTATGCTTATATTGAACCAAGAGAAGATGTTTTGTGATTTAGAGTCATAATTGAAAATTGTGAAAGGTCCCTTCCAACTCTAAATGTATGATCCTAAATAATGGATGTTACCGGGACTGTGTTTTCTTCACCGTTACTTATTTTCATTTCCAATGTATGCTATGTAAAATAGCTATAAAAAGTTAACTTAATAGCTTAACTCATGTATCTTCTGAAAGGCTATACCTGATCAGCCTTGAGTAATAATACCAATAGGTGACTTTACCATGTTTCTCCATCTGGTTTCTTGATTTCCTGATGTGAAGATATCTTCTTAATATACTCCATGCTCTTTTCTTTTCTTCTATCCCCATCACCTTCTGCCTTTAGCAGAAGAATTTCTTTTTGTATAAGATAGATTCTTTCAAAGCAGAATTCTATATCTGGGCTCTATCTTGCATTTTTCCAGTATTCTCTATCATATTAAATAAGCCTCCTGACATTAGAATGTCTTTTATATGTTGTACATAGATATTTGAGGCTTTTTTTTTTTTGGTAGGTTCTGCCTTAGATATTGCTTTCTCTGAATTTCTAGGCATCTCTACTACATTCACTCCTCTATGGTGTAGCTATTCTCTATAGTATCTGGATTGTGGGTATACACAGGTGATTTTCTCCCTTTCCCCTTTGATTCAGTTCAGAGCCATTTTGATTAATTTGCAACACACTAGTCTTGTTCATACTTACCCACACTGATTTATTTAAATATTTTACTTCCTTTTCTGTTAATCTGAGCAATTTATATTTTTGTAAATATTCATCCATTTCACTAAGATTGTCAAACTTATTGGCATACAGTTAGAAAAAATAGTTCCTAATTATTGTTTTAATTTCCTCTTCATTGGTGGTGAATTTACCCTTTTCATTTTTTATACTGGTAATTTGGTTTTCTTCTTTCTTTTTTTTAAATTAAATTAACCAAAGGTTTGTCTATTTTATTTTTTTTCATAAAACCAGCTCTTAGTTTTATTTATTAGTTCAATAGTTTTCTTAATTTCAATTTTATTAATCTCTCCTTTGGTTTTCAGTATTTCTAATTTGGTATTTGATTGGGGATTTTTAATTTGTTGTTTTTCTAGTTTTTTTTATTTTAGCTGCATGCCTAATTCATTGATCTCCTCTTTCTCTATTTTATTCATGTAAGCATTTAGAGATATAAAACTTTCCCTAACAACTGCTTTGGTTGCATCCCATAAGTTTTGGTATGTTGTCTCATTATTGTCGTTCTCTTGGATGAAGTTATTGATTGTTTCTATGATTTGGGGTTTGACCTAATCATTTTTTAGGATTAGATTATCGAGTTTCCAATTAATTTTTAGTCTGTTTTTCCATGGCCTTTTATTACATATAATTTTTATTGCATCATGACCTGAAAAGGATGCATTTAATATTTCTGCCTTTCTGCATTGGATTGTGAGGTTTTTATGCCCTAGTACATGGTCAATTTTTGTGTATCTCACAGTGGTTTAGTGCCTATTGTTCCTGTCCAGAGCTGTAGTCTTTTCTCTGCCAATACTGAGCTATGTGACCTTGGACAAGCCAGCTAACTTCATGTGGCCTCAGTTCCTTAGTGTAACATAAGCTCCTTGAGAACAAGGATTGGGTCACTTTTGTGTATTATATCTACAGGATCTAGCAAAGTAGATCATAGGATCACATATCTTTCATTGAAAGGGACCTCACACATTTATACAACCTTCTTGCTGGTCCTTGAAATGTAATACTTACGAGAGTACTTATGCAGAAGAGTCTCTTGAGAAATTTTCAACACGTTTATTGAGTATCTATTGAGTGTCCACGAAAGTTAATCAGTGGTAGTACCCATTATATGCCCTCATAGAGTTCATATTCTAAGATGGACAAATTTTCATAGATAAAACCAGAGTAAAAGAGCCACATGAGGCTGACCAATGTGAATAAGGTAGCATTTTTTGGTCAAACATATAAGGAAATGCCTAAATTTGTTTCTATAACAAATGACATTTTTAGGGATTAATTGGGGAAATTATGAAAAGTACCGAACATGAATGCTAAAGAATTCTTTTTCCTCTCAGGACTTGGTAATATCCTGAATTATGCTATTTTGGTAAAAATATTATCCTGGGAATTTGAAATCAAAGCTTAGACAAAAAGATTCATTTTAGAAAAAGAAGCTGTGACTCATTTATAGTTTCTTAAATTATTTGTTAATAGCTATATAAAATAGTATAAGAGAATATTTAGTTGCATTATGCTAAGAAATTAAAATTTACTTCTCCTTTAAGAGAGTCTTATTAGATTTGGTTTAATGGGGAAGAGAAGATGCTTATTAATTTTTGAAACTTTTCACATAAAATATTTTAAACCAGATGTACATTGACAACCTTTCAAATATTTGATGGCAATTATCATCTATGGCTCCTCTATCACTTCTTTTTTCTTCCTTAAAACCATTCCTTCAATAGTTCCATATATGAATGTAAGCTCTTTCAAGCCAGAAACTACTTTTCATTTTGTTCTTTGTAACTCCAACTGATGATTGAATGTTCATTATTCAGCATAAACCTGAACATAAAATAGTCTCATCCTTTTAGGTGCCTACTTGCTAAGTCAGGTATGAACTCATATGAAGCATACAATCACAACATGGTATTCTAATGTTCAGCAAACCCCAAAACTCTAGGTACTGGGAAAAGGATTTACTATTTGACAAAAACTTCTGGGAAACTGGAAAGCAATCTGGCAGAAATTTGTATTAGATCAACATCTTATACCATAAACCAAGATAAACTCAAAGTAGATGTATGACATAGATATAGGTAGACTAGAGGAACAAGAAGAAATCACCTTTCAGATCTAGGATAGAAGAACTTCAGCATTACCATGGAGGCAAGTGGCTCAGTGGATAGAGTGCTGGGCCTGAAGTCAGGAAGACTTGAGTTCAAATCCAGCCTCAGACATGCACTAGCTATGTGACCTTGGGCAAGTTACTTAATCTCTGTTTGCCTTAGTCCACTAGAGAAGGAAATGGCAACCACTCCAGTATATTTACCAAGAAAATCCCATGGACCAATATATTGACATGATATGGTCCCTGGGGTTATGAAGAGTCAGACATGATGGAACAGCAACAACAATCATTTCCTCAGTGCTTTTCTAAACATAAGAAATGTGTATCTTTGAATTTATTGAATATTGGATTAACATAGATGCAGCCTAACTTGATGAGACTAGAGCAGAGATAAGTGGATCAGAATACTGTTATTTACTTACATGATGCTGTAGGGCTACTTGTGAAATCTGATCACCTTTTTTGCTTCTGAATAGAAGTTGTTAGTAAAGGTATAGAATTTTTAGTGTTATTTTTAATAGACCTTTTACATTTCTTGAGAGATCTAGAATAGTAATATACACAGATGAGGTCATCTATTAATTCAGTTACATTTATCTTCATTTCTCTAGATAAGTTCCACTGAAATTTTGGAATATTCCTCAGATGTTGAAAAACAAGAAGATGTAAAGAATGTGTTACCCACCAATTTAGGAGCTGCTCACAAATACCACTTGAATTTTGGATTAGATTTAGAACAAGACAAAGGAAGACCTGCAAGTGACTGGATAAAATCTGCACAGGTCCTTTTACATACCCCTAAGAAAGAAACAGATAAGACTCCTAGGACTCCAGAAGATTCTGCAAAAAAAAAGAAAAAGAAACTATTAAGGTAAACTTATGACTTTTTTTATTATTTGGCTTTTGTAGTTTTTCTCTTTAAAAGCCCCAATATTTTTAAAATACTGTTTTTTTTTTAACTTATTTGCCTGCTTTTAAGGGGAAACTGGCAGAATAAGATTGCAGTTCTTATAAGCAATTAAAGAAGGCCTATGATTTGCATGAGAATTTCTACAAGTTCGGCATTCACAATTTTAGTAGTAACCATTCTGTACTCCCTTAGATTCAGTGACACTGCTTATTCTTGGTTTCTTGCTGTTATTCTTTCCTCTCCTACTCAGTGTTATTATCACTGCATTTGGTCATTATCAAAAACAAGTGTCATGTGTGTTATGAATACATGTTGACCAGTGTCAATGGAGGATCCATTTTGTGGGACATGAATTTGTATAGAGAAACTATGTCCAACCATTTGATAATAGTCTAGTGAGAGAATATGTTTAAACAAATATTCTCCACCAATTTTAAGATGTCATTTTTCTTCATAATTTCTAATAAATGTGATGAAATGAAGGCTCTTTTATAAGCCTTTAACATCATTTCATTATAGTCAAGTCATGTCAGCAAGCATTAATTAAGCATGTACTATGTGCCAGGCACTGTACTATGTGCTGGTTAAGCTCTTTATAGAGCTTTCTGTCCTACTTAATCAATATAGGCTCCATTTCTTTAGTGTCACCACCACCTTCCTTGGTGTCATGTTTGGCTCTTTCCTTTCCCTTGCCATACATATCTGATCATTTGCAAAGTTCCGCCTTTTCTACCAATTTGTAGTATGTCTTTCACCCAACTCCACCTGTCTATTACCGTTTGGGACCCCAGTTGTTTCAGGCACTTACCTCTTTTCCTCTAGACTATATAATACCCTCTTAATTGGTCTTCTTTTTCTAGTCTGTCTCTTCCCTATTTAATCTTCTTAACTGTTACCTAAACAGTCTTCTCTGAGATCTGCTATTATCATACCACTCCTCTATTCAAGGACCTTTCATTGACTCACTTTACCTACTACTGGAGAGGCATCATATTGTAGTGGAAGGTTTGCAGGCTGAAGAATCAAATGAACTGGGTTCATTTCCCAGCCCTAGTACTTACTAACTCTGTGATCCTGGGCAGGCAGCTTAACCTTTGTAAGCCTCAGTTTCCACTTCTGTAAATTGATAATAATGAATGAACTATCCATTTAACAGTATTGTCAGAAAAAATGTTTTCTAAACTTTTTTCTCCAAGGTCACTAATTCCTAGAAAGAGTCATTTACATTTACATTCGCTTCCTTACCACCCACTCATTTCCCGATAACTTTCAATTTTTGAAAATCTCAGTTGAAACTATTGAAACTTCTCTGTGAAAGTGCTTAAATGCCAACTCTGGTGATCATTTCTCAAATCTCATCCTCCTTGATGCTTTGTAGCTTTTTGACACTGTTGACCTCCTTTCTTGTCTTTGATAACTTTACTCACTGACCGTTAATATCTCACCATTTGTGATTATCTCAGCTGAGCTGGGAGGCAGGTACAAATTTCCCTTTCCTTACATTTGTATTTGGACTAAGTGATTACATTTTATATTTTTGTTCTGGAGCTGTTTCCTTTGGGGGGGTGTTCGTTCAGCATGTACTTACTAAATGTCTACAACATTTAAGGAATTGGGCTATATGCATGGTACCAAATACAAAGGTCTCTAGCTCTGAAACTATCGACAAGTCACTTAATCTCTCTGAGGTTTAGCTTCCTCATCTGTAAAATGGAGATAATAATACCTGTAACAACTCTTTCACAAGGTTATTCTGAAGTTCAAAGAACATATTGTGTGTTTGGTGCCTTATAACCTTTAAAGTTCACTATAAATTTTCAAGTATACATAATTAGATTATGGTAATTTAGTTATCAAGCACAGATTTCTGAATGATCAGATGAGCAGATTTAAATGGTTGACATGGATCACTGAATTTATGTTGTGTATTATGCTTGTGAAGCCTTTCACAGCATGGGTGATAGTTAATCTTATAAAGTAGGTCAATAGTTTCATAGGTCATTGATCATAGGTACTTTCATACTTTAAATACCTATCAGTACAAAATTTGGAATTATCCTTATTAAGGCCTTTTATAAGATGTGCTCTACACCTCTGTGTAAGTATTAAAAATGTAAGTATTTATGATATTACTTATATACTGGTTATTTAATATTGCTACATGCACATACCCTACAGTGTAGAAAATTGCCTAAAAGAATTTTATTCAACTTACTCAATTTTTGTCAGATCCATCCTTCATTTACTCTTTCTGTTTTAGTCATCTCTACTTTCTCTATTCCTACTCACAAAAGATAACCTTTATCTTCGAGTACGTACATGGGATTTCCCATTAAAGTCTTGAGAAAACCCAAATTAAAAGACGATGATCTTTTATTTTAATTTTATTACCAGATTTCCTTTAGTTCTACCTTAGATCTTTATTTTATTTTGAGCATATTCTTGCCTAATCAGTCTTTTTCTTATCCTATATTTGAGGTAAAGGGCAGTAGGGATTCTAGCCATGTACTATTTTGCCTAGTAATATAGCCTTGTTCTAAATCAGAGATGTCAAACGTGTTGCTGACAATGCTGCCTGAACCAGATTAAAATGTAATTGTGAAATATTTAACAGACTAAATAAAAACAAAATAAAACAGATAATGTGTGGTAAGTGCCTCATAAACTTTAAAGTTCACTTTAAATTTTCAAGTAGACATAATTAGATTATGATAATTTAGCTTATCAAACACAGATTTCTGAATGATCAGTTGAGATTTAAATGGTTGACAGGGATTACTGAATAGTCCCTGGCTACTATAGTGTTTCTCTTCAACAGATGTTCTGCTCTATAATAGTTAATAATAATAATAGTGAGTGGGGGCAGCTAGGTGGCATAGTGGATAGAGCACTGGCCCTGGAGTCAGGAGGACCTGAATTCAAATGTGACCTCAGACACCTGACACTAGCTGTGTGAACCTGGGTGAGTCACTTAACTCCGATTGCCTCACCAAGAAGCAAAAAATAATAATAATAATGATAGCTAGTATTCATATAGTGCTTTAAGGCTTGCAAAACACTGGGTATATATTATATTATTTCATTTGATCCTCACAACAACCCTGGGAGGTAGGTATTTTATTATTATTCCCACTTTACAGGGGAGGAAACTGAGACCAATATTTCTTTCTTGTATGAAGGTTGGCCTAGATTCCCAAAGGTTATGCCAGTTGAGCTGGAAAGGCTTCAAGTGCAGTTTTGGCAAGAGAATGTATCAGCTGTCCAAGGACTTTTCCTAGTTAAATAGGGCGAAGCAACCCAGGAAATATGGACATGGCAACCCACAAAAATTTTTTTTAGAAGTTCAAAATGACTGCCAGTCTTGTGCTACTCTCTTCCAAATCTACACCGATGATGCTGGAAAGAAGCAGAAGGGTCCTGGATTCATATAATTTAGACTGTATGTAGATATAACTTTTGGTACTCTAAATATGAGTTCCTTATTCAAAGACCAACAGATTGATATATTTCTACAACAACTGAACCTTATCAGGAATGACATTCTTGCTATCAGTGAAACCAGAAGAAATGAAGAGTTTCAATGAAATTGAAGACTGGCTTACAGGTTTCTACAGAGGGAAATGAAAGAGCTGGTATAAGTGGTTTCATGGTATATATAACAGCAGGAGAAATTAATTTCATGGGATGTTTTGGCCATCTCATCTTTCAGTGCTCATGCCGAGCACAGGCAAAAAGACTTCTGTTAAGATAATCACTGCTTATGTGCCAACATTTGTTGCAGAGGATGAAGAAGTAGAGAAATTTTATAAAGAATCTGACAAGGTATTCTCAACCAGTTCAACATCATCCTTAATCTTTGGTTGCCGCAGGACCGAATAGCAAAAACAAATAAATAAATAAATAAAATAAAATAAAATAAAATAAAATAAAAGGAATTAAGAAATTAAAGAGGCCAGAGCCTTGTTTTATGTAGCCTTACATCTTATGAATAATTTTTTCCCAGAAACAGTCTTTTGGTGCCAGTCATGATAAACTTTATACCCAACAACATCACACAAAATGAAATATATCTTAAGGGACAGGAAGTACTTGATTGTTGATGTGGATGGGAGTAATTTCAGAATTACTTGTCCATTTGTAGTCAGATTATAGACTAATTTGAGAAAAGGTCAAATTAGAAGAAAGGATAAGGAAGGTGACAGTAGAGTTAGAAGAACTCTAATGTGACCTGTTGAAGCATATCTTTGATGCTGAAAAAAATAGAACATGGGTAAAAGTGAAGACACTAACTTTGATTATCAATTTTTTTTTTAAAAAAAACAGCCTTATTGTTCTTTGATGTCTTTACATCATAATTATTTCACATGGCCCTCTACATTGAATCTTGCCTTGTGACAAAGGAAAACAGTTGAGCAAAAATAGTCAATGCAGTGACCACATCTGATAATTAAACAATACTGTCTCCTAGTAGTGCTCTGGCTGTCTGCCAAGAGAAGGTCTGTTTCATTATCTTTTCCGTGGTAACTTCACTGGTTTTATGTTACTTAGAGTTTTACTTCTTTTAGTGATCTTTTCATTTACATTGCCATGGTTATGTATATTGTTCTCTTGGGTCTGCTTATTTTGGTCTTCATTAATCTATATAAATCTTCCCATGTTTTTCTCTATTCATCATTTCATACTGTGCAATAGTATCCCATTATAGTTATATATTGAGCATCTGGGTGAGGCAGTGGATAGAGTACCAGGCATAGAGTCAGGAAGATGGGTCTTCTTGAGTTCAAATCCAGCCTCAGACACTAGCTGTGTGACTCTAGGCAAGTCACTTAACCCTTTTTACCTCAGTTTCCTCATCTGTCAAATGAGCTGAAGAAGGAAATGGCAAATCACTCTTTGCCAAGAAAACCCCAAATGGGGTCACAAAGGGTATGATTCTACTGAAATGACTGAACAACAGTAGTAATATATGTGTATATATATGTATATGTGTGTGTGTGTATGTATGTGTGTGTGCATATATGTATATATATATATACACATATATATATGTGTGTGTATATATATATATATGTATGTATGTATGTATGTATTTTTTCCCCAACTATTCCTCTATCAGTGAGCTCCACCAGTATCTCACAGCTCCCCACAGTATTTCTCACAGCCCATCCAGTATTGATTTTTCTCCTCTTTTGTCACCTTTGCCACTTGACGTGGTGTGAGGTGAAACTTTAGTTACTTTAATTTGTATTTCTCTTGTTATTAGTGATTTGAAGGATGTTTTCATGTGGTCATTTACAGTTTGAATTTCTTCTGAAAACCTGTTTTAGATCTTTCAATTACTTATCTTTTGGGGAATGACTGTCCTGCTTTTTGTGTATCTGGTCTATTCTAAGGATCTCTTTTCCTGTTTTTTTTTAAAACAGCACCAAATTGTTTTGATGGTTACTATTCAGCAAATTATAATGCCTCCCCATAACCCCCATGATCAAATATAAAATCCTCCATTTGGCTTTTGTATCCACCAAAGTGTAGTCCAACTATGTCACTCCCCTACCCAGTAAACTTTAGTGGCTCCCTATCGCTTTAAGGATCAAATACACATTTCTCTGTTTGACTTAAAAAGCCCTTCATAACCTATTCCTCTCTTACCTTTACACCTTAATCTCCAATGTGTACTCTTCAATCCATTGACACTGGCCTCCTTACTGTTCCATGAGCAGCAAGGCTCTAGGTATTTTTTTTAGCGATCCCCCATTCCTGAATTCCACCTACTGACTTCTCTGACTTCCTTTAAGGCCCATCTAAAATCCCATCTGTTACAGAAAGCCTTCCTTAACCTCTCTTAATTCTAGTGCTTTCCCTCTGTTATATTTCACCTGTACATTTCTTGCTTTATATATATTTCTTTGCATTTTGTCTCCCTCATCAGATTGTCCTCCTTGAGGGGTAGGGACTATTTATTTTTGGCTCTTTTAGTATTCTTAAGGCTTAGCATAGGATACTTACAAGGTTAAAACATTTGACTTAAGGTGACCAAAAGTTACTCTTGTATAGTTTACCTCTTTGCCAAATGGAATACTAATTCTTGACTAATTTAATTACAGTAGGCTCTTCATAAATGTTTTTTGATTGATTGAAAACCGTTTATAATCTGACCCTTTCATAACTTTTCAGTCTTTCCTAGACTTCACTCCTGACCCTCTGACTTTATTTTTCATGCCATGAAAGTCTCCTTACCATGGAAGTTCACTTCACTCTGGATTTTTTACACTGTCCCTGTGGTCCTTTCCCTTGATTGTCCAGTTCTTTCCAGGAACCCCATTTGAAAGAGAATGCTCAACTCAGCCATGTCTTCATTCTTTCCTGACTCTCCAGGATTTCTCTACCATGCCCTCACTTAGGGTAACTTTTATGTGTTGTCTTCCCTCACTAGAAAGTTATGTCTTAGAGGGCACAAGGAACTGTCTTATTTTCTCCTATATTTGCATTCTCAGCTCTTAGTATAGTGCCTGACATCTTATACCTTACCTGGCTCCAAGGAATTTAAAATCCACTCTGGCCTACTTTCTGTTCCTGGAACAAGATACTCTGTCTCCTAACCCCAATACATTTTCATTGACTATCCCTCATGCTTGAAATTCTCTCCCTCATTGTGTCTGCCTCCTGGCTTCCATAGCTCCCTACACGTAGTCTCAGCTTAAATCTTACCTTATCCGAGAAGCCTTCCCTAGTCCTTCTTAATGGTAATTCCTTTCCTCTGAGATTATCTCCAATTTATCCTTTATATTTCTTGTTAGTATATAGCTATTTGCATATTAACTTCCCTATTAGATTGTGACTTCCCTGAGTATAGAGATTATTTGTCCCTGTCTTTGTATCCCCAGCACTTAGTACCATGCCTAGCACAGAATAAGCGCTTGCAGACTTTTCTTGACTTGTCTAATATTTTGTAGTATAATTTGAAGTCTTATAATACTATATTCCCTTCACTTGTACTTTTTCTCATTATTTCCCTTTAGGTTTGGACCTTTTGTTCTTCTAAATGAATTTTTAAATATTTTGCATAATTTATTATAAAGTTATCCCTAGGCAATTATTGGTTAAGCACTATATTTGTAAATGGATTCTGGTAATGTCATTTTTTTTACTACATTGGCGCATCCAAAATACAAGCCCTTATGCAAATCTCCCTTTATTTATATAAAGTGTGTTTTGTAGTTGTATTTATGTATGATCCATGTGTCTTGGTAGAGTACTTCCAGATATTTTATGTTTTTTGTAATTACTTTGATTATAATTTGTCTTATCATTTCTTCTTGGCTTTTATTAGTACTGTATAGAAATACTCATGATTTTTTGTGGATTTATTTTGTGTCTTGCTGACTTACTGAAGTTATTGTCTTAGTTTCTTTGCTGATTCACTTGTATTTTCTAAATAGAACCTCATGTTATATGCAGATAGTTTATTTTGTCTTATCTTTGATGATATGTTTACCTATACATTTATTCTCATTTTTTCTTACTATAGCATTTCGATGATTATACCAAATAATAGTAGCATTTTGCATCTGTTTGTACTTGAAAAGCTCCTAGAGTTTTCCTATTGATACAAGTAACTCCTTATTAATTGTATATGTATTCTCCATAAACTTGCAAATGTACATATTGTTTCTTCTGATAAAATTTAAGTTCCTCTAGATCAGAGGCTGTTTCATTTTTGTCTTTGAATGCCCAGAATGTATCACAGTGATTGGCACATAATAGGTGCTCAATAAATGCTTTTTTACAGACTGATTGAACTTGAAGTTGTCTACCACAATAGAAGTACAGATCTATATTTCTTTTTTTTTCCTCTAGAAGTCAAAGCTCTCTTTTAGAGATAAAGCTCTGAGGAGAATTCCATGACAAGATACTTATAAGTTTAAAACATTTGACTTAAGGGGACCAGAAATTACTGTTGTTGTATAGTTTACCTCTTTGCAAAATGGAATACTAATTCTTGACTAATTTAAACATTTTTTTTCCCTCAATAGGGGGGGACTAGCAGAAAGGTTAAATCGATTACAGAACAGAGAGCGGTCTGCCATAACTTTTTGGAGGCATCAGAGTTCATCTTCTAACAAAACGCTTCCAGGTAAAACTTGCATAAATATGTATGCTGGGAAATTACCAGATGAACTTATGTGGACATTTCAATTGCATTATTGATTATGTATATTATACTTTGTAAATGGATTATATTTTCCTTATGTTTCAATCATTCTCTAATAAAATTTGCCAAGCGTACAAATCCATACTCCTAAGATCAAACAAGAGCCTTAAAGCCACAGAAATTTTTCTGATATATATATATATTTAAACTAATTTTGAAAACCTTTCTATGATGCTAATGGAGTAGAACACTGAATACACATACATTTTCAAGGATTCAAGGGTAGTTCCTTTCCTGAACAACCCTTTCTCTATTCTTCCATTTGTCCTTTGTGGGGAGGGGTAGCAACTTTTTTACCCTAGAATCATTTCTCTAGGTTAGAGAACATTAACCTGGAGTTTGTGAATTTGTTTTTCATTTTGATCACTATATTTCAGTATGATTGACCTCTTTTGTATTTTATTTCATGCATTTAAAAACATTATTCTGAGAAGGGATCCATAAACTTCACTGGACTGCCAAATCAGTCCAGGATAAAAAAAAAAGTTAAAAATCCCTGTTCTAGGAGTTCTTTTTTTTTTTTAATTTATTTTATTTATTTTTAGTTTTCAGCATTCACTTCCATAAGCTTTTGAGTTTTCAGTTTTCTCAACTTCCTTCCTCTCTATCTCCCCAAGACGGCATGCATTCTGATATAGGCTCTACATATACATTCATGTTAAACATATTTTCACATTAGTCATGTTGTAAAGAAGGATTAGAACCAACGAGAGGAACCAGGAGAAAGAAGAAACAAAACAAAACAACAAAAGAAAAAAAAAGAGATCAGATAGGATTCTTTGATCTTCATTCTGACTCCAGAGTTCTTTTTCTGGACGTGGATAGCATTTTCTGTCATAAGTCTTTTGGCGTTGTCTTAGATCCTTGCGTTGCTGAGAAGAGCCAAGTCTATGAAAGTTTGTCATCACACACTGTGGCTGTTATTGTACAATGTTCTTTGAGTTTTGCTCACTTCACTTGGCATCAGTTCATATAAGTCTTTCCAGGTTTCTCTTAGTCTTCCTCTTAACATTGTTCACCTAAGCACATCACCCCAATTATGTCTCTCTGAAAGGTCTTTCTTAATTTATGAATCCATCTAAAGCCAAGTTCCTGCTAACCTAAAACAAATCTGTTCTTTTGGAATATTTTCATTTGGAGTCCCCACTATAGGCTTGCACTTTTTTTTAAACTTTGATTTATTTATTTAAAGCTTTTTAAAAAAATTTTGAGCTCCATATTCTCTCTTCTTCCCTCTAGCCCCTCTCCTATTCACTAAGAAGCAAGTGATATATCAATTATACATGTGAAATCATGCAAAACATATTTTCCTATTTTACTTCTAAATTAAATTTGTAATCGTTCACACTTTTAGATGACCTATACACTCAAGAACATCTGTGTTCTTTGAGTGGTGTGCATGCAGGGATCTTCCTTGAGGCAGAGGCCTGCCATCAGGTACCTATCTACCTGTCTAAGGCACCTGTTTTACATAGCTGTCCCTCTTTTTCCTTGCCACATGTTGAATTTTACAAATTATGGTGCTAACTCATATTTTTTTGAAGTCCATTTTATTTGGTTTTATTTTTTAGTCAGGAAAATAACATCCTGAGTATAAAAATAAGTCTGATTATTGAGTCTTTAGTCTTATATTTCATAAAATGTCAACCAGAACAATATGATGTTTTACCATTCAAGAGCCCATCATACTCATAGTGCTTTTTTGTTGTAGTGATCTTTGTTATTGTAACTCATTACAGATGTTGAAGGCATGTGCTTAAGCATCTCACATACCATTAGCTTTGAGAATTGGAGTAACTTTTTTGGTACTACCCTCACCCTTTTGGTCTCTGTTTTCCCAGTACCTGGCATACAATAAACACTTAATAAATGTTTATTGACTGACTCAACAAAATGATCTCTTCTACTAATAATCTAAAGTGATATAGTTATGCCCTAATAATTTTAACATTTCTATCAACTCAGGGAATACAAAGAAGGGTAAAGGGCAATTTGCCATCAAAGAACTCACAATCTAATGAAGGAGATGACAAGCAAAAAAAAAAAGATGGACAAAGCTATATACAGCATAAATAAGAAAAGATTAAGAGAAGGAAAGGCGCTAGAATTAAAAGGGGTTGAGAAAGGCTTCCTGTAGAAGATGGGATCTTAGCTGGGACATAAAGGAATCCAGGGAAACCAGTAGGTGGAGATGGAGAGGGAGAACATTCTAGGCATGGGGGGATAGCCAGAGAAAATGCCCAGAGCTGAAAGATGGGGTGTCTTGTTTGTGGAAAAGCCAGGAGGTCGGTGTCACTTCGTTGAAGAGTATGTATTGGGGAGTAAGGTGTAAGAAGACTGGAAAGGTGGGAGGGGGCTAGGTTATGAAGGGCTTTGATTCTGCAGGTGATAAGGAGCCACTGGAATGTATTGAGTAGAAAAGGTGACATAGTAGTAGTTGGATGAGTGGGGATGGAGGGAAGTTTAAGAAAAAAGAGAGCTAGAGAAATGAACTGGACATCTTGCTTTTCCTAAAGTGCCTATAGGGAGGAAAACCCTAGTTGCACAAGAAAAAAAAAATCAGTACATTATCTAATTGTATATTATCCATAAAGATATTAGAAAAATAGACAGGTGAATTGAACATTAATTAAGCACTGCTGTGTGTCAAGCACTATACTAAACGTTGGGGATATAAAACCAAAATACAAGAACAGTCCCTGCTCAAGGAGTTCAGATTTTAATAGGGAAAGACAGAACATACTGGGATAAGCTGTGTGGAAGGAGAGCAAACTTAAGAGTGAGCTAGAGGTGAAGTGAGAGATTTTGTATATTATGAGAGACTTTGTCAAATGAACTGCTGAAATCTAAGTCTACTCCATTAGCATTCCCCTCACTTATTAATGGGCAGCTAGATGGTGCAATAGATATCGAGTGCCAGGCCTGGAGTCAGGAAAACTCATGTTCCTGAGTTCAAATCTGATCTCAGACAATCCCTAGCTGTGTGACCTTGGGCAAGTGAGTAAACCCTATTTATCTCAGTTTCCCCATCTGTCAAAAGAGCTAGAGAAGAAAATGGCAGGGGCAACTAAGTGGTGCAGCGGATAGAGCACTGGGCCTGGAGTCAGGAGGACCTGAGTTCAGATCCGGTCTCAGACCAGACACTTGACAATTACTAGCTGTGTGACCCTGGGCAAGTCATTTAACCCCCAATTGCCTTGCAAAAAAAAAAAAAAAGGCAAACCACTTCAGTATCTTTGCCAAGAAAGACCCCAATGGGATCACAAAGAGTCGTTCATGACTGAAACAACTGAACAACAGCAATCTGACTTATTCCCCTGGTCTTTTCCTCCGTATAACCAGATAAGTCTATCTATTTATAGTCCTGTCATACTAAAGCTTCTGTTTTTCCTTCTTTGTTCTTCACCCAAATGCTGTCACCGAGCCTGCGCATTTTGATGCATGGTCTTCCTTCCTAAAGTTTGTCATCTTGATATATAATGCTTTAATCTGTTTCTTTTGAATGAAAGACAAATCCTTCCTTTCTTCCTTCCTATCCTTCCTTCCCTTGCCATGTTATAATCACTAGTCATAGCCAATCAAGTCTTAGAGACATCTTGTTTTCTTTTTTGTTACTCATGCAACGTACATTTATGTGGATAACAGTCTATAATTAGTAAGACTTTTTTATATACAGAATTCTATTTCTCCACTGATAGTCTTATTTCCCTTGTGTCCTATGTGCTACTTTCTGTGGTGTCTGGCTTAGCAAAAATATGGGGGATAATTTTCTTCCTTCTCATTTCTTTCTAATTGAAAACCTATATGAACAGATCAACAAGACTCCAGCCATCTACAGCCTTTGTATATGGAAACAGTAGTTGTGTTTGGTACGTGTTAAATTCAGAATTAAAAAAAAAATTGGGTTGACTTGAAGACCTATGAAGAAACTTCTAATTCTGAGCTTCTAGAATTCTTTGTGGTACTGTCAAAACAAATCTCTGGCTGGGTTACAAGCAATGGCTGGATAAATCATGACCATTTCATGTGATATGCATGCTGTCAAGCAAAATTTACCTTCCACTGGAGGGGGCAGTTTGTTGTTTTCTTAGTTACACTGGACATTACTAATTTTCTATCATTATCTTTATAAATGTCCCAGTCCTGACTCAGCATAGTGCACTGTACCGGAAAGACAGGAAATTCCAAAGTTCTTATAATGTCTTCTGTAGCTTTGAGTAGAAGTGTTCAGTAAGAAAAAAGCTATTGTTTAACTGAGTGGAATAGGGAAAGAATTACATTTTGTAAGAATTCCCCCAAACATTGGTTTGCTTAAGTGTTTATCAACCAGTTCCCTTTCAAATAGTATAGCCAAAATGGGAATGGGTTGTATTACTGTGGTGGGCATGGAATGCAACATAAATCTCAAATGCATACTAGTCAAATAAAGGTATTGTACCAATCCTCAACTGTTATTTAGTGACTGTAGTGTACAACTCACTCTACTTACTGGATGATATAAGGAATACAAGAGAAATAGACATGCTTCGTAGGGTTGACCATTTAGTTGAGGAGAGAGGGCATACCTATATGAAATAGCTAATAACAAATGTGAATGTATGATGATTTCATGGAAGATGGCTGAAATTAAAGTAATGGGGGAGAGGGTGGCCTGCCCTAATGGAGATCTGAGACTGGAAGGATCAAGGGAGAGAAATGGGTAAAGGGAAAGCCAGAAGAGGGAGAATGTCTGCAGCCTCCATACAGGAGGAAAAGCATTTCAACTATGGAGGGTAAGGGGACGGCATCTTCTGAGGCAAAGAGTCAGGATATGGAATGCAGAGTTCAGGGAACAGCAGGCAGGCCAAGAGGTTCTGGGAGACTGGAATAGTGAAAATTGTTGGAAAAGCACAATCACTTTAAAATCTCTCACATTAAAAACAGGCACATATTTGGCTCTGATTACATATTAAGCTGAAATATAATTTCTTTCATATATATTTATTTCTTTGTTGGAAGGGTTCATGACTTCAAAATAGAAAATGATAAATGAATGAAAAAAGCATTTTTTGGTATATTGTCTCCAAGAATGTATGCTAAAATTATGGTTTGAAAAATATTTTACTAATTAATAAATATTAACTACTAATTACATAACATTGCATATGTACACACATACCCCACACTCAAGATACTTGTTTTCTACCATTCTGACTTTCAGTGAGCTATTCAAATATAACCAAAGACCTCAATAAAGGTCACAAATAACTCCCTTTGGGCCTTGTTTCATTGTCACATGAAGTGATATTTCTGATACAATATAAGGCTCTATTTTTTTAGATTAGGGTGACCTTTGAACCCTCCCTCTTTGATCTCCAGTCTTTATGGCAAAGAAATGGCCTTTCTTCATCACAGTCATGGATTAATATCATTGACTGAGTATGTAAATGCATCCAGTCACAGCATACACCTTTTCTAACAAGAGGATTTTAGAAACCAAGTGATTATTTTATGAACCACACCTTTTTTTGGGTTCTTGTTGTTGTCCTTATGAAGTGTACTTGTCCCACCCGATCTTTTCTTATTTATGTCCTCCAGAGCATGAGACATTATGGTTTACAAAATTAAGCCATTTATTGTATGTTGTAATCCCTTGATGGGAGGGATGGTTTGGGGTTTTTTTTTCTTTTGGTCCTTTTCATCTTTTTAGAATTATTCAGTTCTCTGGTAATGAAAAAGAACACATATTCATTTAATGTAATATAATACACAAGTGACCTTTCTCCACCAACATTTTCTACCTTAAAAAAAAAAAAGAAATCTGAACATTTTTGTTGCTTGAATGTTAATTTGTGTCTTTTCTCATTTTTTATTTTTTAAGATACTTCCCTGCCCTATACCGTACCCTTCCACTTCTACCACCCAAATGCACTCTTAATAATCAAAGCCCATTCTCCTGTGCCTTCTCTTCCTCTAGGGCCATTAGAAAGTCACACCTTGTTTTGTCAGTCACGTTGGAACTAGTCCCACCTGCTTCCCAGATTTTTTTTTAGTTTATTTTCCATGACAATATTTCATTGCTATTTATTGAGAAACCATGTCATTTTCTTTCTTCCCTGGTTTCTGACAGGGTGGTGGTAGAGAAGCTCAATTGGGTATGTATCAGGGGGAGAAGGGGTGGGGAGAATAATTTCCAAGACAGATACTTGATTGTCTTAAGCTATAACAAGTATCTAGATAGTATCTCCAATGAGTTTTCATTTGATTGTATTTGTGTGATGTCAAATCCACACTAAAGAAATGGAAACATAGGGTTGAGGCATGAATTAAGTTCTAGGCACATTAATGTTGGTCCTGCTTCTCAGTTTTTTACTCTTTGGCATCTGCTCAGGAACAGCTGGGACAAGTATTTTCACAATGCCTTGGATATCAAGAATCGTAAACTAAAAATAGCCATGTATGTTCCTAAATGAAAACCAATAAACTTCAATATCACATCCTGCAATCCTAAGAAGGCTTATCTGTCTGCTTTTTTTTTTTTTTAACTCAAACTGCTATTAGCGTAGAGACATTTTTCAGGACAAGAGGTATTAACTTTTTGTTTCATAGACCCCTGTGGCAGTCTAGTGAAGCCTAGGGACCCCTTCTCAGATTAATGTTTTTAAATGCATAAACCTGCAGGAGTGGGGAACCTGTGGCCTCGAGGCCACATGTGGCCCTCTAGGTCCTCAAGTGTGGCCTTTTGACTGAATCCAAACTTCACAGAACAAATCCCCTTAATAAAAGGATTTGTTCTGTAGAACTTGGACTTAGTCAAAAGGCTACACTTGAGGACCTAGAAGGCCACATGTGGCCTCAAGGCCGTAAGTTCCCCACCCTTGGATAAAGTATAATCCATAGGATTACAAAGGAAACTAATTATATTGTGATAATGATATATTTATTTTTCCCATACAAATTCACAGACCTCTTGAGATTTTTTTCAAGAGTCATGAAGGACGTCCCCCAGGTTAAGAACCCCTTTCTAGTGATTATTGGTTTGTATATTTTTTGTGGATGCAAGTTTTATCTAAACCTTTAAGGAAAAGGGAATCTCTTTCTGTGGGAATATTTGAGCTTTTCTATAAGGTTTTCCAAACCAGTTGTATTTTAAAAGCATACCAAAAATTTCTTCATGCTGAATTTAGCTCAGAATTGACAAAGCCCCAATTATACAAAAGCAGACTCTTAAAAACCATGTAGGTATTGCAAAATAAGATGCTATCGGGCTTAACCAGTGTTGAGGTTTGTGAGATCTCCCTCTTGGCATATGCCCTTATACTCTTCCATCTTGTCATTCTGCACTTCAAAAATATTGCAGGACAAATTTGTGGGTAACCTAGAACCATCTCATGAAGAAAAATGCCAGGACACTTTACAAAGTCATCCTGACTATACATATTTCTCTTATATTGTGGGTGGCCTACCCAGGCCGTTCTCTGGATTAAAAGTGCCTAGTTCTCCTCAGTAAAAGTGTTCACTTCAGCCTAGGGTTTGTCAGAGTAACTTCCAATTATCAATCTAAAATAGACCTTTAGCAAGACCCAAGTTTACAGAAAATAACTCAGGATTTTAGGTATCTTTCATTCCACTTTCTTCCTCAGATTTAATTTCCCTTATGTCCCTTTTCCTTAAACAATTATTTCCTGAGTCCTCCCACCATGACTTTTACAAAATTACATTCACCACCTCTCTAATTTTTTGGTGCCGCATTTTATTGCACATTGTCGCCTTTGTGAGTTGTTGGGGTTTTTTGTTTTGTTTTTTGTTTTGTTACTTTTCCAGATAGAAAACTGGGCACCAAACGCTGGAACAGATGCCCTTTCTGGTTTCTGACCCTCTCAGATCTCAGGCTTTCCAGGCTGAGAAAATTGCCAGATATGATGCAAGGAGATAAAATAATGGAGTCACGATTATCTCAGATGTAAAACTTTTCCTTCCAAATTTGAAAAGTTATTCAGAGTCCCTTTCTGTAGTCATTGCTGCCTTTGCTATTCAGTTGTAGGCATCACTGGCTGCTTTTTGTAAGTTGTTTTGGCTGAGTTTTGTGTTTTTTATATCCCTTCCCTGGTAAACTTGAGAATACTTCTGAAAGTTTTAGAGTAGTTTTAAAACCCTAATTATTGGGATGGTTTAAGGAGAGTGAGTTATTAATCTTTACATTTTATTGCTTGACAGTAGTCAAGTGGTATGCTGAGTATTGTATGAAGGTTTAAAGGAAAAGAGGAAAGGATCATAGAATAGCATCAGGACTTCATGCTCTCCCGTGTTATCATTGCCTCCATACCCTCCCAGTCCTGGTCAGTCTCCAATTCCCTTTTGTCAGGTTGATATTCCCCATCTGTAAAATGGGGCACCTACCCTCCAGGGTTGTTGTAAGGGGGAAAAATGAGGTTATACCTGTAAAATGCTTTACAAACCTTGAAGCTTTATGTAAACACTCGTTCTTATGTAAGCTGTAGAGGGACAATGTGGTGTAATGATTAGAAAGCTGGACATATATGAGCACAGATCCCATCTCTGATGCTTGTTAGCTGTGTGACCATGGGCAGGTCTCTTAAAATCTCTCAAGCTTCAGTTTCCTATTGTAAAATGGGGACAATAACTATAATATATACTTCACAGGGTATGTATGTTCCTAAATGAAAACCAATAAACTATAATATCACTTCCTACAATCCTAAGAAGGCTTTATTTCTCTGATTTTTTTTTTCCTCACTCAAACTGCTAATAGCACAGAGATTCTTTTTAGGGCAAGAGTCCTTAAGTTTTTGTGTCATGGACCCCTATGGCAGTCTGGTGAAGCCTAGAGGCATTAGATAATTCCTGTCTTCAGGAAGCTTATGGTCTAATTTAGGCATATGAAATACTATAGAAATTGCCTGATATAAGATAGAACTTGATAGGAGTATATATTTAAGAGCTAAAAAGTACCATAATAATTCTGAAGAAGGAAAGATCATTTCTGACTTGGGAGATCAGGGTAGCCTTCATGTAGGAAACACATTTGAGTAGGGTCTTAGAAAATGGTTGGGAATATAGCAGAAAGATGGAGACAGAGCTGTTGATGCGACAGTCATTTGCCTTTTGTAAGTGCTTGATCAATATCTTTTGAATGAATGATAAGCCTCTTTATTAGCCACACTTTGACAGGAGTGGTAGTTTTAACCCAAATGGGGACACGGCACTCTATTCCATCCTAGAATAGCTATGTGCTTAGGTTAGGGATTCAGATAATGTTGTCACCTTATGTGTAGGACCAAGCAGAAACTTCTTTATCTTCAGTCCACAGGATGGGGCTGTAGTGAAATCTTGGTCCTTCATTACATCATCAAATTGTTGTGGATTTATACCAGAAGCTCTTTCAACTTTCTTAAGGCAGACAAGTGTAATAGAGGCAGCTGGATGGTACAGTCGATAGAACCCAGGGCCTGGAGTCAGGAAGCTCTGAGTTCAAATCCAGCCTCAGGTATTTACTAGCTGTGTAACCCTAGGCAAGTTTGCCTCAGTTCTGTCATCTGTAAAATGGGAATAATAATAGAACCTACCTCTCAGTGTTGTTGTGAAGAAAAAATGAAATAATATTTGCAAAGCACAGTGCCTGACATCTAGTAGGTGCTATATCAGTACTTATTCCTTTTCCTTATTTCCCTATAATAACTTAGTATTATAGATTTAGTGCTAGCCTCACACGTCACCTAGTCCATCTTATAAATGATGAAACAGAGGTCCAGACAGGTAAAGTGAAGCCTGAAGTTATACAGGTCATTAAGTAGCAGGAATAGGATTTGAGCCAAGCCCTTCCGACTCCTGATCCAGCACTTGTGACACTTGATTTGAGGCCTGACTTGTGCACTTACTAGCTACTGAACAAATTACCGAATTGCTTTGAGCCTCAGTTTCCTCATCTATAAAATAGGGATAATATTTACATGACCCACCTCACTGGGTTGTGAGAAAAGGGCTTTGTAAAGAATGTATCTATATCTATGTCTACATTTAGATGTAGATCTATAGGCTATATCAGTATCTTTAGCTAAACATACATATTTCCATATATATGTGCACACATTTTTCTCTATACATGCTTTTATATATATATACATATTTCTATATGTTCACAGAAACAGATTTCTCTATATATATTTCTATATATTTTGTTGTTGTTCAGTCATTTCAGTCAGTTCCAACTCTTGGTGACCCTGTTTGGGGTTTTCTTGGCAGAAATACGGGAGTGGTTTGCCATTTCCTTCTCCAGCTCATTTTACAGGTGAGGAAGTTGAGGCAAACAGGGTTAAGTGACTTGCCAAGGGTCACACAGCTAGTAAGTGTCTGAGGTCAGATTTGCATTCAGGAAAATGATTCTTCTTTATTTGAGGCTCAGTGCTCTCTTCACTGTGCCACTAGCTGCCCATTTCTATATGTACACACACACACAACATATATATATATATATATACGTCTGTATATACACACATTTATATATTTCCCTCTCTATACACACATATGTTTTTCCATATATATTTATACACATACACACGTATTTATGTAGCTGTGTGACCCTGGACAAGTCATTTAACCCCATTTGCCTCAGTTTCCTCATCTGTAATATGAGCTAGAGAAGGAAATGACAAACCACTCTAGTGCCTTTGCCAAGAAAATCCTAAATGATAGGGGCAGCTGGGTGGCATAGTGTATAGAGCGCCAGCCCTAGAGTCAGGAGGACCTGAGTTCAAATCCGACCTCAGACACTGACTAGCTAGCTGTGTCCCTGGGTAAGTCACTTAACCCCCATTGCCCCCCCCCACAAAAAAAAGAAAGTCCTAAATGGGGTTACCAAGAGTCAGACATGACTGAAATGACTGAATAACAATAGTTATCTGTCTACCTATGAAAATGTGAGTTAGAGAGAGAGAGAGAGAGAGAGAGTGTGTGTGTGTGTGTGTGTGTGTGTGTGTGTGTGTGTGTGTGTGTGTGTACTCAATACATCTATCTATGTGAATCCTTTGTGGGGAGTGGTGATTTCTTTAATATTTCCCTGTAGTTCAGGATTGCAAAGCTTGAATTCCCCTGCAGGTCTTTTCAGGGAATCGGAATCAGGATAGGTTTGGCCCCATGCCTAGTTTCACAGCAGATGCCAGGGAACTCTTCTGAGCTGCTTTGAAATGCCGGCAATAGCCTTGTTCTAAAGTTACCCTTTCAGTTAATGGAGTGGGAGAAGCCATGCTCTGGTGATCTTGATTTTCTGTGTAGAAATTGAAGAGTAAGGGGGAAGGAAAGCTCAGAGTTAAATAATACCTCCTAGATTGGAGGATCTAAAAATGCCCATACTAATTTAACTGATGCAGCATTTTTTACTTTGAATTAAAGGGTAACTAGGAGTGGAGAATGCCATGCTTATCATTAACTAACTAGCTTGCTTTGGTAAATAATAAAACAGTAGTTTGTTTCCTTGCAAAAGGATTGTTAAAGCAGCACAGAAGGTGGAGTTTGGACCTCCCTGATGGAGACAGCTTCACCTCTGACCATGTTTGGTTTTTTTTTTCCCAAAGAAAGACCAAAAAAAAGAAATGGTTTCTTTCCTACAGTAAATGCCTGAATTTCCATTATAATCTTTTGTTTTGTAGTAAGCTGTATTTTTCCCCCCATTTAAAAGAAGCTCAGACTGCTATTTAGTTTAGGTGTAAGAAGAGAGACTGGAATAAGGGATGAGGAAGAATGTTGAATTTCTAGTCTGAAATCTCTCCCCCTCCTTTTATTTTGCTTATTAAAACAGCCATTTCATGTTTATTCCTACAATCATCTTTAGGCCCTTCTGACTTATCTAACACATCCTTTGTTCCAGTTAAAGGAAGGCTGATTATAACTTCTTTGGACTTTTTCAGTGCTGTTTTGGCAGGAGAAGATTTAGTTTAGTTCCTCTTCTTGCTTCCTCTTTTCCCTGGGGTCAAATGTGCTGCCTTTGGAATATCTCCAGCTTCTCTCTGACCAATAAAGCCAGAAAACCAATTACCGGATTCAAGCTTGGATTTTACTCTCTATAATACCCAAATCTCAATGCATCCAATGATATTTAAGTTGGTTGTTGGTGGCTTTGGAGGAGAAGAGGTCAAATGAACTGTTAACACACAATCACCTGAATCATTAAAATCAGAAAGCAGGAATATAATATTGGGCCTCTAGAATATAAGGCTATGACTTCATATCCTGGATATTTGTGATTCTAAATGACCTTTTTAATAGTAAATTAGCAGAGGTATGAAAAGTTCATCCTTAGAGGTTATTAGACTATCAAAGCATTTAGAATTTTTATTGGGAATAATTAGAGAGCTTAAACAACTCGACTAAGGATGATATAATAGCCAATTCTTGATTATTCATGGGGCTAAATAGTCCATTTTATAGGGTCATCTAGCTCTCTTGCTTCTCCTTCTCCTTACTTTTCCCCTTCATCTTAGCCATTTAACTCCTTGTTAACACCTCCAGAAAATGATTTGTATAGGATGTGAGACACATACCAGTCTCTAGGTTCCCTTCCAGTTCTAAATCCTATGAAGCACTGTCTGTTTTCTCATTTACTCTTAAGAGTAAAGAAGAAGGCCTCCAGGGTGAGGAGTTTGATGCTGTTGGACAATTCTTTTGGATCAACTGTGGATTTCATTTATCTAGGCTTTCACTGTCCCTCAACACTATGGATAATTTAAAAACTGTTAATGTAATAGTATTTTGGGATCATTTTCTTTTAGCTTTAAGTTTTGAAAAAAATCTTTCCTTTGTGCTTTTTAATTTTTTTCCAGAAATAAGACTGCAAAATTACCATAATGGGATCAACCATCTGAGGAAAAACTTGCTTGTTGGAGGAGTCTGTATTTGGTTTGGCAAAAATTTATATTTAGGGGGTTAAATTCAGCCACTGTTAATGACACATATTATCTATATGTTGAAAATCTTGCTTTTGGCCTTCAAAAAGGTCACTGTTATTGGCAAGGCAAAGTTTTCTTTGGCTTTCTAAATTGCTTATCATTTTTCTTTCCAACATAGTTCACTGTTACTCTGGCATCTTGCTACAATGTGAAAAAAATTTATATATTGTACTTAGTAAAGACTTATTGAATTGAATTGATATGCTCTTTTCATCTTTTTGAGGCAGTTGGTGGCTCAGTGCCTAGAGCACTGGGCCTGGAGTCTGGAAGACCTGAGTTCAAATTCAGCCTCAGACACTTCCTAGCTGTGTAACCCTGGGCAAATCACTTAACTTCTGATTGCCTGACAAAATGGCTTCAGTGGAGAAGGAAATGGCAAACCACTCCAGTATCTTTGCCAAGAAAATCCCAAATGGGGTCATAGTTAGAGACAACTGAAACAACTGAGCAACAGCAGCGATTTTTCCACCAAGCTCGTTGTTGCTTATTCCTCAGCTCAATTTTTTTCTTTTTTTTTTTGAAAGAAGAGATTATGGGATTTTATGCGTAGTGTCTTCTTGAATAAGCTGCTGTCATAGTTCAAGCTCAGTCTTGATACCCTTGACATCTCTCTCAGGAGAGATTCCAGGTAGGGTGAGTGCATCCTGTCCTTTCAGCCCTTGTGTTTGCATGATTTTCACTGAAGTAAGAATACCCGGTCTGTGGATTTCTGGTTCCTGATTAGACTCTAGTCATTCAATCAATCAATCAGTAAGTACCTTCTGTGTACGAGCACTATGGTAGACCCTGGGGAAGAAACAAAGTTTAGATCAGAGCCTTTTCCTTTATGGACCAAGTCTGGTTAGAGGCAGTGGATGTGCTCTAGTAAATTTGAGTTAATCTTTTTTTTTTTTATTAAGTTCCTTTATTAGTTAGGAAAAGTCATTTCACAGAATCTTAAATTTGGAAGGACCTTAGAGGTCATGGAGTCCAAGCTCTAATACGTCATCAACACATTATTAAACAGTCTCTGAACAAACACTTCAGTGACAATATTCCACTGGAAAAAAATTTGGCCCCTGGATTTAAAAATAAAATCACATTAGAAAATGCAGCAGATTATTTAAAATCACATAAGCAAAGGAGAAACTATCATGTGTCTATGTTGTTACTACTAATAAAGTCAGTCCATCGCTCAAGTAGTATTTATCAAAAACCTAATATTTCCTGGGCATTGTGGTAAGCACTGGTGACACAAAGAAAGGCATAATAACAACAATAATAATAGTAATAATAGTAATAGTGATAATGATAATGGATCCCTCCTCTTAATGAGTTTATCCTCTAATGAGGGAGACAAGCTGCAAATAATCGTGTACAAACAAGATATAGAAAGGATAAATTGGGAATAGGGTCAGAGAGAAGCTACTAAGATTAAGGAGGGCTGAGAAAGGTTTCTTGCAGAAGGTGAGACTTTATCTGGGACTGGATGGAAGCCAAGGAAGTGCCACTGGATTACAAGAAAGTTAGGAAGAAACTAGATTATGACAGACTTTGAAAACCAAATATATGGTTCTATATTTGATCCTGAAGGTAATAAAGAGCCACAAGTGTATTGACTAGGGAGTGATATGGTCAGATCCACATTTTAGGAAGATCAGTTTGATAGTTGAGTAGTAAATGAACTGGAGAGAGTTAAGGAAGGTAGACCAACTAGCAGGCTATGCAATAATGCAGATGATGAGGACCAGCACCAGGGTGGTGGCAGTGTCAGAGGAGAGAAGGATGGGTGTGTGTGTGCGTGTGTGTAATGTTGCATAGATAGAAAGGACAGAATTAACAAATGATCAGCTACGGGGTTAAGAGAGAGTAAAGAGTCAGGAATGATAACTAGATTGTGAGCTTAAGTAAGTGGGAGGATAATGGTGCCTTCCAGAGTAATAAGGAAGTTTTGAACAGGGGAGGGTTTTAAGGGAAAGATAATGAGTTCCATTTTAGACATGTTGAGTTTGCAGATGTCTGTGGAACATTCAGTTTGAGATACCAAGTCAACAGTTGGAGATGTAAAACTGGAAGTCAGCAGAGAGGTTAGGACTGGAAAAGAAAATCTGAGAGCCAGATGCATAGTGATGATAAATATTAATTCAAAATATTGATGATATAGTAATGTCAAAATAGGGCAGCGGGGTGGCACAGTGGATAGAGGGGTGGGCTTGAAGTTAGGAAGACTCATCTTCCTGAGTTCAAATCTGGGCTCGGATACTTCCTAGCTGTGTGACCCTGGGGTAAGTCACTTAACCCTGTTTGCCTCAGTTCCTCATCTATAAAATGAGCTGGAGAAGTCAAAATATTAATGATATATTAAATTCACAATGTCACAAAATTGGGGCAGCTAGGTGGCACAGTGGATAGAGCACCCACCCTGGATTCAGGAGGACCTGAGTTCAAATCCAGCCTCAGACACATAACACTTACTAGCTGTGAGACCCTGGGCAAGTCACTTGACCCCATTGCCTAGTGCCCCCCCCAAGTCACAAAATAGTATATCCTTAAATATAGTACTACATTAAAAATTCCACAGTATGAATGTTTTTTACTTCCTCATCAGGAATTCTTGTTGTAATGATTTGGCTAAACTTAAGCCATTTTCTGGACAGGTAGGTGGTACAGAGAATAGAGCACTGAACCTGAAGTTAGGGAAATATGAGTTCAAATTTGGCCTCAGAAACTTATTAGCTATGTGACACTAAACAGATCACTTAACCTCTTTGTCTCAGTTTCCCCGTATGTAGAATGGGAATGATAATAAAAGTACTTACCTCCCAGAGTTGTTTTGAGGATAAAATGAGAAGACTTTTAAAGCACTTTGCAAACCTTGAAACACTATATAAAAGCTAACTATTATTATTTTTATTATTATTACCTTAATATTTCTAACTTTACGTTCAAGGAATTTTTTCCTTTTGCCTGCATATATAGAGCCATGTTGTTTAATCATTTTTCGGTTGTGTCTGACACTTCATGACCCCATTTGGTGTTTTCTTGGGCAGAGATACTGGCATGGTTTACCATTTCCTTCTTCTCATTTTACAGATGAGGAAACTGAGGCAGAGTTAAGTGACTTGCCCAGGGTCACATAGCTAGTAAGTGTCTGAGACTAGATTTTAACTCAGGAAGGTGAGTCACCTAAGTTGTCCATATATAGAGCCTTAGTTTCAACAAATTTTAGGATTTCAGTGTTTGCTTATTTTATCGATGAGAAAACTTATGTTCCTCTGAAAAGACAGTAACACTTTTATATTTTGGATGGAAGGTTATGGGCCTGAAAATTAAGTAGTAAAATGCCTAATTTTTACAGAGCAGTAGAAATCCTACTCATCATTCATTGTAACATATAGTTGGGTAATTAAAAGAGTTTTAAAAATCCATTGATTGGATGCCAGCCTAATGATTTATTCAAGTGGTGGCTAGCCTAACTTACCAAGTGACATTGGGTGAGTTGTATCGCCTTTCTAGGGGTTAGTATCTTTATATACAAAATAAATGGGATTCAGCTATATGCTTCTCCAGAGTTATCTAGCTCTGACACCTCATCAGGGACTGATAGCATTTCGAATAGTGTTATTTGAATTTAGCTAAATGTTTGTTCATGTGGAGGAGAATGTGGAACTTTCAGCTAGTGTAAACAACAGGGACAATGTAAGATTATTTAGCCCCAACTCCAAGAATGCTTTTTTTAGAGCACATAATAAATAAAGCCAGACAAAGTGCGTGCTGTGATGTAGAGGTGCTGTTGTATGGAATCAATTTTGATTTAATTCTGTGAATTATCAGGAGTTTGAAAATGTGTAATATTGCATCTTGGCTTTCCTGGGTGCCTTCAAGGCCTGAATAAAATCTCACTTACTAGAAGATACCTTTCCTCATTCTTCTTTAATTCTAGTGACTTCCTTATGTTGATTATTTCCAGTTTATCTTGTTTTGTTTGAGGCAGCTAGGTAGTGCAATGGATATAGCACTGGGCCTGGAGTCAGGAAAACCTAGTTTAAATCCAGCCTCAGACACTTCCTAGCTGTGTGACCCTGGGCAAGTCACTTAATCTCTGTCTCAATCCACTGGTTAAAGAAATGGCAAACTACTCCAGTATCTTTGCCAAGAAAACCCATGGACAGTGTGGTTCATGGGATCAAGAAGAGTCAGATAAGACTGAACAATAGTAACAAAAGCAACGTATCTTGTTTATACATAGGTGTTTGCATGTTATCTCCCCCATTAGATTGTGAGCTCCTTGAGAACAGAGACTGTCTTTTTACCTTTTTTTGTACCTCAATGCTTAGCATAGTGCCTGACACATAGTAGGTATTTAACAAATGTTTATTGATTGACTGAGAAGGGTTAGACAACATCTAAAAGCTTTAGGGACATCATAGTATAATAATAGTAACTAGAATAGTAAAATAATCCCATATTTTTTTCTTTCTTGGTATGATACAATTTTCTAATACGTTTATGTTTTAAAACATTGATGAATTCATGAACTCATCGCTCTCCTTCTTACCGGTTTTTAACTGAAAATTAATTCTACACCTTCTCATTCTTCCTTTTAATTTGAAGTACCATTGACAAAAAGGCCTCCTCTGAGCCAAAAATATTGAACAGAAGTACACAATGAAAAAAAAAAATCTATTTGTAGTTTAATGTTTGGTCTGTCATGCTTCCATAAGCAATAAGGAATAAGGAAGTAATGCACAATGAAAAACAGACTGTATAATCACAGTTGAGGCTCTGTTGATCAGCTCTATCTGACTGAATAAATACTAGCTGTCGAGAACCTCCTCTTTGAAAGTACATAATGCAGTATAGTTTTTTGTCTGCTTATTTTCCTTAAAGACTAACATGATATGTCTATTATGATTTTAGAATTTTCATACAGTTTTTGGAGTTAGAATGTAAGCAAACTAACTTATGAATCCCTTGAAAAGGTATTCTTCCATTAACAGTTTACCTTTATACTGGAAATTACTGGGTAATCTACCAGATTATGGTGATTGCAATTAGGATAACTCTGACCTAGCAGGATTTGTCGATGGTTGTAAGGGGACAAATTAGGGTTTAGTTACGAAAATCCCTTGGGACTGTAGAAGAGCATTTAGATTGTTTGGTCAGACTTGTTGTTTAGATTTTTTTTTTTAAGCTTTGGTTTCAGATTTCCATTTCATGTTTAGAATTATTGTGGCTTTGCCCTAAGAATGTTTTAGACTGGGTGAAAGGCAAAAAAAAAAATGCGGAATGGAGAAGTGAGAGCATTATTGTTTACTGTTCAGTGAGTGAGTCCTTGTGGTTAGGAAATGCGTCTGTTTGGAGATTGCTGGATGACTTGAGACTTGATGGAGGACTGTAATTCTTTAGACGCAAAGAAATCTTGTTCTATCAGGATGGGAGTGTAAAGTTTTTCCAAAATATAGTTTCTGTGCACCATAAACTGTATCTTCTGACTTTCCTCATGAATTTTATCCAGTAATTATGTGTGAACTGAATTTAATGGTAGCTTGTTAGCATTTATGGAGAGGATTAGTATTATAGTTTTGAGTGAAATTTCAAAGTAGTTATAATGTTTAGCAGCACAGTAAAATTAATTTGACAGATATTTATTCGGCAAGGCACTAGGTTAATCAGTGTATTTGGGTAGCTAGGTGGCATAGTGGATGGAATGCAGTACCTGGAGTCAGGAAGATCTGAGTTCAAATTCAGCCTCAGACTCTATCAATATGACCTTGGGCAAGACACTTTACCTCTGACTGCCTCAGTATCCTCATCTGTAAAGTGGGGATAATAATAGCCCTTCACTCTCAGAACTGTTGTGAGAATCAAATGAAATAATATTTGAAGTGCTTAGTGTAGTGCTCTGCATAGAGTAGTTGCTACATAAATGCCGCTTATTTATTATTATCCTCATCATCATCATCATCATTGTTATCATCGGTGTTTGGATGTTTTATATGCACTATTGGCTTTTCTTTTCTCTTACAGCAGGTTTACCTTTCTGATCATAGTTTTCATATGTTCATATTAAAATTAATTTGCATTTCCTGAACAAATACTAACTACAGTTGAGAAAAGCAGTAAAGAAACCTAAAAGCATCCTGGCCGGCAATGAAAAATGTAATTAATTTGTGTGTAGTCTACACATACAAGTACTTGATGTATAATTTACTGAGTTTGTGTTAAAGTTAGGGAGACTATAGTAATAAATAATAGTAATAAGAATAATAATGATATATTTATGTAGCACTTTGAGGTTTGTAAAGCGCTCTACTCATTAGAAAGAGCTTTTAGAGGAAGCAGCCTGTTGTCAATCTTGTTACAGCTTCTCTCAGAGCAGTTCCTTTTTTCCCCACTCACTCAGCTTCTGTCCTGGTGGAGGGCCTCACAATCTATCCTGGATTGCTGCAATTGTCTTCTATCTGGTTTCCCTGCTTCCAGCCTCTCATTTCCCCACACAACTGTTTTCCTGTAGCAAATGACTTACCATGTCAGCCTTCTCTTCCTCCAACTTCGGAAACTCCAGTGGCTCTCTAGGATCAAATATTAAACTCCTCTGACTTTTCAACCCCTTTACAAACATGGCTCCAACCTATACTTCTCATGTCACAATACATTACTCGCTTTCTTGCACTCTGCAGTCCAGCCAAGTAGGCCCTTACACATGAAATCCCCTCTCCCTTTTCTATGCCCTTGTCTCCATTCCTGGAATGCATTTTTTCCAACTTCCACCTTTGAGAACCCCTGCTTTCCCTGAGAGCTCTGCTCAATCACCACTTTCTACACGAAGCCCTTTCCTAATTCCTTTCCTTGGATGTTAATGTCTCCCCTTCACAGATTACTTCATATTTATTTTATATATATGTGTAAATGTCCATGTTGTCTTTTCCAATAATAATAATAATAATAATAATATTGCTATATAATAATAATATTATGAGTTAAATAATTTAATATTAATTATATAAATATAAAAATATATTTATATAAATAAACAAAATATATAAATAAAATATAAAATATAATATATAATATATAAAATAATAATAATAAATAAGCTCTTTGAGTTTAAGAAGTTTCACTGATGTCTTTGTGTCTCCAGAGATCAGATTACAATCCTGCCACATAGTAGATGCCTAATAAATGCTTGTTAACCTGATCTAGCCATTTTGGAGAGCATTTTGGAACTATGTCCACAGGGCAATCAGACTGTGTCTACTCTTTGATCCAGTAATACAACCATTGGGTCTGTATCCCAAAGAGATCACAAAAAAGGAAAAAGGACCTACAAGTACAAAAATATTCATGGCAGCTCTTTTTTTGTTGTGGCAAAGATTGGAAATTGAGAAGATGGCCGTCAATTGGGAGTGGCCGAATAAGTTGTGGTATATGGGTGTAATGGAATACTATTGTGCTATAAGAAATGATGAGCACATAGATTTCAGAAAGGCCTGGAAAGACTTACTTGAGCTGATGCAGAGTGAAGTGAGTGGAACCAAGAGAATATTATACATAGTAACAGCAACACTGTGTGATGATCAGCTATGAATGGCTTAGCTATTCTCAGCAATACAATGATTCAAGACAATTCCAAAGAACTCATGATAAAAAAAAAACGTGATGAGTCTGAATGTAGATTGAATCATGCAATTTTCATTTTATTTTTTTCATGGTTTTTTTCTTTGGTTCTTTTTCTTCTTTCACAACATGAATAATATGGAAATATGCATGTATATATGTATGTGTGTGTGTATATATATATATGCATATGCTTAGTATCTTAGGGAAGGGGGAGGGGAGGGAGGAAGAGAGAAAATTTGGAACTCAAAAATTTTTTAAAGTGAATGTTAAAATTTGTTTACATGTAATTGGAAAAAACAAAATACTGTTAAGGAAAAAATAAAAAAAAAATGCTTGTTAACTGAGAATATAAAAGTAAAGATGTTCTGAATATTGAAATCTTGTATTAGCTAGAAGGGTAGTAGTATTAAAGAATGAAGAGAGATTGGAAATTATTGACTTACAGATAATAGTAGAGTTTTATGGAATGGGTGATTTTCCTGAGGGATTTATCCTTCTGTAAGATAATTTATTATTGACTTTTAATTGGTTTAACTCAATGTCTAAATGCCTATTTATGAAGCAGTTTATCTGTTTTCAAGTTACAACTCTGTTGACTCCTATTCCTCTTACTCTGAGAATGTGAGTAGAAATGACAAATCTTATATAACACCTCATTTAAAAATGATTAATAGGAAATACCTTGAATTATTACCAAAACACACTTAATACGAAAGTAGAAAGGCTAATAATGGAGAGCTTCAAACTTTCTTTCTGGATTGAATTGCTGATTTAATTCATCATATACAAATCTGGGTTTTGTCTCCAGACATCTGTTTGTTCAACCCTAAGGTGCCTAAAAAGAATGAGATGAGAAATGATTAATATTCACCTTTAAAATAAAAGAACTTTATACTATATGTGTACCATTTGTATGAATAGAAATTACTAGGGTTCTTGGTACTTTTTTCCCTACATATATGCATTTACCATCACAGATTAATTATTATGTTCCCAAATCTGATTGCTTTCTACCTTTTACTGTTATTTCACTTTGAAGCTACTGACTGAATATTTGAGTTGCTGGAGAGTGAGGGATTGAGGATAATTCTGAGGTTACACACCCGGGAGACTAGGAGATCAGGGGTTCTTAACTAAGGGGGGTGGTTTATGAACTTGTTTTAAACACATTTTGATGACTGTATTTCTATATAATTTATCTCCTTTGTAATCCTATGTATTTTATTTTATGCATTAAAAGCATTATTTTGAGAAAAGGTCTATAGGCCACCAGACTGACAAAGAGGGCCATTATACAAATAGAATATTAAGAACCTCTACCTTAGGCAGAAATAAAGAGGTACTTATAGAGAAAAAGATTTGGGACAGATAGTTAATTAGTTCTATTTTGAACATGTTGAGTTTGAGATTTCTTTTTAATATCCGTTTTGAAATTCCCAACAGTCCAGTGGTGATGTAGGACTGAAGGTCATGGGAGAGAATAGGCCTATACACACACACACACAATGTCTGTGAGATGATAAAACCAGGGGAGCTAATTAGATTACCAAGAAAAAGATTGTAGAGGAAGAAGAAAAAAGGGTCAAGGATAGAGCCTTGGCAGTCATTTGAAATTAGGAAATGTGTTTTGGTTAATGAGCCAGCAAAGGAGACTGAGAAGAAACAGTTGGACAGGTAGGATAAAAGTCAAGAGAATCTTATCATGAAAACTCAGAGAGAAGTCACTGTCTAAGAGGAAAATGATTTTCAACATAAAATGCCCAGAGAGGTCATGAGGAATTACAGCTGCAAAAAGAACATCAGATTTGGCAATTAAGAGATCATTGGTAACTTTGAAAAGAGCATTTTCAGTTTAGTGATGACATCAGAATCTAGATTGCCAGGGGTTGAGGAGTGAGTTGGAAAAAAAAAGAAGGGACAACAAATATAGACAACTTTTTCTAGGATTTTGGCTAAGAAAAGGAAAAAAGATATAGGATGACAGCTTAAGGGGATGGCAGTCTAACAGGTTGGGTTTTTTTTTTTTTAGGATGGAGAGACTTGAGCACATTTAAAGACAAAAAGAAAAAAAACCCAGCACATATAGAGAGTGAAGATTAGAGAGAGAAGGGTGGGAGGCTAGTGGGAGGGAGGAATGATTGACAGAGGAATGTACTAAAGATGTTGGGAGAATATGGGATGAAGTGCAGATGTAGAGTTAGCCTTAGCAAGGAGGGGGGCCACCTTATCATCAGAGTATGGAAAAAAGGAGGAGAAGGTAAGGAAGTTTTCAAGGACTTTTGAAATGAGAGAACAGGAGGAAAGAAAGTTCATAGTGAATAGCCTCAATTTTCTCCATAATGTAAGAGGTGAGGTCCTTGGCTTAGAGAAAATGGGGAGGGGGAAGTGTGAAATTTGAGAAGAGAAAGTTTGGAATAGTTTCCATAGGAAGTGACATGGAGAATCTACTTTGGAGGAATAAAATATAAAGCATCTATGAAATATATGTGTAAACCAGCTGATGGGAAAAAATTCCATCCAAAAAGTGTTATGCACCATTGTTTTCCTGGAGAATAGGAAAAACACACACATAGTTTAAATATTCCATAAATACAAGTTATGAATAGCTAGATAGCTATACATATATATATAATATATATATTTGTATAAATACACACATACATATATACATATACACATATATTACATAAATGGATTAATTTATTTTTTACTTTTTCACATTTTTATGTGCAACATATAGGCCTGTTTATATATTTTTGATGGCTAACAAGAATGTTGTCCATATTTTGCCTTTGCAGAATATCTATAATCCGTCTATCGCCATGTTTTCTCTTGAAGTGGGAAAAGGGAGGAGGAATTCTTTGTATAAGTGCATCTTTTTGAACTTTTTTGTTTCTTTCTTTTCATTTTGTAGGCAAAAAATCTGGAGTGTTGATTGTAAAGATTATAGAGATGCATGAAGAATGCACAATGCAGATTGCCATCTGTGAGTTGTTAGAGATGTCTCCTGCTGACAGCCCTTCTAAAGATGCTATCCTGGACCCTGGAACCCAACTCAAGGTCCTGTTCACGAAGGAAACTGCAGTTCACCTAAAGGGAGGTCCACAGGATATCATCCATATCTACCCTCCCTGGTAAGTACAAAGAGTTGATTGTAGTAACTGCAGCTTGTAACCTTGTCTCTTTCAAAAAAAGCATTTTTATCTGGAACATTTTTGTCATGTTATTATAGAGAAGCCTCCTGCATAAGGGAGCCAGGTTTCATCTTATGTTTTATGTAACAGAGACGATGAACTGTCTTTGGCGGCTTATTAGTGCTTCTGGCAGGCAGATTAGTGCCTGGAAGAAAAAAAAAATCAAGATTCCTGCCTGCTAAATGTTGTTTTAAGAATTGATTGCTTTTGTTTTATCTTTGTTTTTGTTTGTTTTTTAAAATTGTTTTTCCAAGAATAGCATTAGTGGCCTAATACGATGACTGATTAATATAAATATATTAATAATAAATCAGTGAATTTCTTACATAATGCTGGATTTAGCTTCCTGAAAAGCACCAAATATATGTGACAGTGGGATGCTAATTTTTGCAAGTTTTAGTACTGTCTTTTGTTTTTAGTATAACCACGTTATCTTTAATAAAGTAATTTCCCCTTAACACTCTTCCCTTTCTCTGTCCTGTTCCATTCCCCCCTTACCCCCAGTAAAATCATTAAATCCTTACCAAAAAGAAAGAAAAACATTTTAGGAAAGCCATCCAACACAGTGACTACATCTGACAACATAAACATGTTTCATATTTGAGTTCCCTGCCTCTCCACTTGAAGGAGGAAGATATGTTTCTTTAGCAGTTTTTCAGAACCAAAATTATTCACTATCATTCATCCAGTTTTTATCATGTACATTATTATGTCATTGCATATATTATTATTTTGATTCTGCTTTTTTTACCCTATCACTTCATACAAGTCTTTCCATTTTTCTTTATATTTCTCATGTTCATAAATTTTTTTGGCAACATTTGTATACAAAAATTTGGTTAGCCATTGCCCAAACAATGAACATTCATTTTATTTTCAGTCTTTTTTTGTTTTCAGGCTTGGTTTTGCTATAAATGTTGCTATTTTGTTATCTATAGCATCTTTCTTTCTTTCTATCATTGATTTAACTTTAGACATAAGTTCAGTAGTGGGATTCTTGGGCCAAAGGGTATGAACACTTCAGTCATTTTTTAAAAATTCTGAATTGTTTTCCAAAGTGACTCTGGACCATTTCACAGCTCCACAAAGTATGTGTTAGTGTCTTTGCTCTTTCCTCTAATGACTGTCTCCATTTTTTTTCCTTTTTGCCAATGTGATAGGTGTCGGATAAAACCTCAATTTCTTTAATTTGCATGTCATTTTATTATTTATGACAGTCTTTTATGGTTGTTGATTATTTGTATTCTCTCAAACAGTTCGAGAATTGTTTTTTCAAAGCCTTTTGACCAACCACTGGAGAGTGGATCTTGGACTCATATGCAGAATCAATTCTGTGCATATCTTATATATCAGACTTTTATGGTAGATATTTAAAGGAAAGGTGTTTTTTTTCCCCCCACTTGATAGTTTCTGGCAACATCGATTTTAGTGTAAAAGCCATTTAACTTTTGTGTAATTGACACTTTATTTTGTTCTATATTTTCACCTCTATGCCTTGTTTAGTTAAGAATTCTCCCCCTAAGGCTGGGACTGACGGTACTATTGGGTTTTCAGAAGCTGGTGGATCTTTTAAGCTTGGGAGTTCTGAGCTGCTATATGGGTGTTTGAACTAAGTCTGGCTCCATTATGGGGAGCCTCTGGGAATGGGAGGCCACCAGGTTTCCTAGGGAGGGGAATACTGGCCCAGGTTGGGAGTGGAGCAGGTCAAAGCTTTTGAGCAGATTGGTGGTGGGTTTGGGTCCATGAGTCACCGCTGTACTTCCTGGGTGAGATAGAGAGACCAGGCTCCCCTCTCTCCATCCCACTCCCCAAAACATATACCATATCTATGAAAAGAATCTCTTGTTGTCCACAACATTTTTTTAAAGGTTTGACCTTTTATATTTAGGTTTTGTATCCATTTGGAGCTTATTGTAGTATGTGGTATAAATGTTGACCTGAACCAAACTGTCTTCTAGTTGTCATAGCAGCTTTTGTGGAATACATTCATCAAACACTGGACTACTGTTGTTTCTTCTCTTCCCAGTCTCACTTATCTAGTCTGCTTCACTAATCTACTTTTGCATTTTTTTTAAACCAATACTAAATGGTTTGGGGAATTACTGCTTTATATTAAAGTTTGAGAGCTATTAATTCTATGCCTCTTCTGTTGTTGATTTTTTTTTTGTATTTGTCCTTGAATTTTCTAGACTTTGTTCTTTCAGATGAATTTTGTCTAATTTATAAAGTAAACCTTTGGTATTTTGTTTTGGTTGTATAGTCATTTTATTAATAGTCATTATTATAGTCATTTTTATTATTGGTATACTCTAGCCATATACAATGAATCTCTCTCCAAATATGTCTTCCTTTTATTTGTAAGAAGTGTTTTATACTTGTATTTATATAAATATAAACTGTCTTTTGGTAGATTAATAGCTGACTTTGTAGTAATTTTGAATAGAGTTTCTCTTTTTATCATTTTCTCCTGGTTTTTCATTAATACTATGTAGAAATGTCACTGATTTTTGTGAATTTGTTTTGCATCTTGCCATTTTACGGAAGTTATTAATCACTTACTTTCTTTACTGATTCCTTGTGGTTTTCTCAGTAAGCCATCATATATATATATATGTATATACACACACACACACACACACACACACACACACACACACACATACAAATAGAAACTTTTTTTCCCTCCTTTTCAGTATTTATGCCTTTAATTTCTCTCTTTCACCTTATTGCTATAGCTAGCATTTCTAGAATTATTTAAACTATGGGACAGTAATTTTCATAAGAGAAGAAATTCTAAGTCTTTGTGAAAGTAAGAGTAAGCATTCGTTTTTTGATAATATTCAGTTTTTCATTGGCATCCCCTCTCTGCCACCCCCAGTTGCTTCTTAGAGTCACAGAATTTTAGAGGTAACAAGTACGTTAAAGTTTCTAACTCTAACATCCCACCTAATGTAGCAGTTCTCTCTATGATATCTCTGACACATGATCATCCAGCTTTAGCTTAAACACATTCTGTTTTTAGCAGCTCTGATTACTTAGAAAGTTCATATATTTATGTTCTATTTACTCTTGATTCTTTTCCCTGGAGGCACACCGAATACTTAGACTCTGTCTTCCATAGCACAACTCATCGGATATCTGCAGACTACTGTTATATCCTCCTGTGTATTCCCTTCCTCAGGATAAGCCAATACAAATCCTTGAACCAACCCTTGTGTGTTCTCATTACAGCAGCCAAATGTCACAGTGAACAGAGCACTGGACCTGGAATCAGGAGACACTTGCTATGTGAGGATAATAAGAACAGCTAGCTACCTCCAAGGGTTGTTGTGAAGATCAAATAAGATACTTGTAAAGCAAAACAGTTTTGGAAAGGTGTTATCTAAAAGCTTGCTATTATTATTTTTATGGCAGTTTTCAGACTATCCACTATCTTTGTTACCCTTTTCTACTTATAGTTTTTTTTTTCCTTTAGGAAGGAATAAATTGAACTTGAAATTAACTGGATTCATTAAAATACAGTCAGTGAAGATAGCATAAGACTTTTAAAAACTTAAAAGACTGAAAATGAGGAGCTTCTATTTTCCTGGCTGTTCTGTTTTCCAGGCTGTTTTATCTGAAATCTACTTTGGTGTAGATAAAGGTAAAACTCAATCATGGGAAGCATATTTCATTTTATCTGGGGTATATAGCATTGAAGGGGCAAGAGTTCTAAGTATTCCCTGCAGGATCAATTGACAGTGTTAGTTCAAATTAAAGTGAGGAAGCCATTGACTAAAAAGCATACCTGACAGCTGGTATTCAGATATTCTTATCATAGCAGAAAGCCTCAGAATGGATTCTTAACAAGTATCAACTTAAAAGATACCTCTATTCAAAACTCCCCCCCAAAAAAAAAAAGTATTAATGCTTCTTAAGGAGCTGCCTCACTTCATTTATTTGCCGTTCAGAAGAATAGGTAACATTAAATTACCAGGCACATAGTAAGGACTTAATAAATGCTATATGCCTGGAACATAGTAAGTGCTTAATAAATGCTTGTTGATTGACTATGGACTTTAATTCTTCAGGTTCTTGTGGGAATTATGTTCCATTTAAATATTTTAAAATAATTTTTTCAAAGATTGTTTGAAGTAATGCTTAGACTTAAGGAGAACTTGGGATAAGGAAAGTTTCTTAGTATTAGAAGACTTTTGTTACACTGATACTATTTGGAAATGAATTAATTTTTAAAATATTCATCAAAAATTTATAGCATCCATTTTTTGTGTTTCCTTAAACAAATCTCTTAAACTTAAGACCCTTAAGCAAAAATGATTCATGAAGTGGATGAATCTCTGTTTCTGGCACTCTTTTTTTTCCTCTGAGTTTTCACCCAGAACATTGAAAACCATAGGGGCTTTGTTGACTTAACTGAATTTTGTACATAACAATAGAGTTTCCTACTCGGTACTGCATATTGAATGTTCTCTGCATCATTTCTGCTTGTCTTTCACCTCCAAACTTTCTCTCTCACTACTAGTTCCTCCTCCTTTGCCTATTACAAATATGTCTAAGTGTCCTCTTTTCTAAAACAAATCCTTTTCCTTGACTAGGCATCCAATTAAATATCAAATCATTTTTCTCCTTCACTGTTAAATTTCTAAAAGGGAATAGCTCACCTTTACCTTCTCTGTTTCATCACTCGCTCACTCCTGATCTCTTTGTAATTTGGCTTCTATCCCTACAACCCTGTTGAATCTCATCACTCTAAGGCTACTAGTAATCAACACTTCTTTCCCATGTCCAGTGTCCTTTTCTCTGTTGCTATCTCACTTTACCTTTCTGTAGCATTTCATGATATTGAACACCTTCTTATTCTTAAACCTTCCTTATTCTCTGCCTCAGTGATAGTAGTTTCCCTGTCATTGGTTCACCTTCTTTTATCTCACAAATGTGAGAGTCCTCCATGATTGTCTTCAACCCTCTTCTCTGTGTATTCTCTTTCCCCTAGTAACTCCAACTATTCCTAGGATCTCAGTTATCATCTTTTTGCAGATGATTCCCAAATGTATACATCTAGCCCTAATTTCTCCTGTGAGTTCTTGGCCCTCAAATCCAAATACCTCCTGGAATTTCCCCTAGATGTCCTTTTGGCTTCTCAAACTTAACCTGTTCCAAGTAGAACTCATCATCTCTCTTCATTTACTAACCTCATTGCCAAATATAGCCCTCTTTCTACCTTGACTATTTCTGCTGATAGCATATAGACTATTTCTGCTTTCTAGTCATCCAGATGACATTTCATCATGGTAAAACCGTATCACATTTTTGATTCTTCTATCTCCATCATCTCCCTGTCCTCTGATCAAAATTTTCTCTCCGTTACCTGAATTCATCCCTTCTTCTCCAATCGTGTTGCTGCTACATTGGTATAGGTTGTCTTTACCCTACTACTACCACCACTACCATCATCACCAGGAACTCTGCTAAGTGCCAGCAACCTAGTAAGTGCTGTTATTATCCCCATTTTATAGAAGAAGAAACTGAGGCAAGCCAAAGTTAAGTGACTTGCCCAGGGTCATGTAGCTAATAAGTGTCTCAGGTCAGATTTGAACTCAGATGTTCTTGACTCCAGGTGTAGTGCTGTATCCACTGCACCACCTAGCTGCCCAAGTTTCTTAACTTTTTTTTTTTGGCTTCTCTCTTCTCTTATCCATAATTCACACAACTGTGAAAATTATCTTCCTGTAGGTCTGATAATATCACTGTCTTTCCTGTAAACTTTCAGCTGATCTCCATTTCTCTTTGGACAAAATACTCTATGGTCTGGCACTTAACACTTGCTACAGTCAGGCTTCAGTCTATTGTTCATACATGTTGTCTAACTCTTTTTTGTGTACTGTATGTTCCAGTTGAACTGGCTCTTCCTCAGTCTCATCCTATCTTCTCTTCCAAAAGTTCCACATTCACAGTGGCCATCAAGACTATAATGTCCTTTGTTTTTATCTTTACCTGTTGAAAGTTTTTTTCTTCTGTAAGACCCAGCACGCATATCTCCTGTGTGAAAACTTCCCTACGTATTTCTAGATAAAGTGTTTATTTTGTCCTCAAATCTTCTCATCATATGTTGGATTCTTTCTTTGCCCTTACCATGTTTTACCTTGTATCATCCTTATCATTATACCTGTCATATTTCCTCATTTATTTCTCAAAGGCAGGGACTGTGTCATTTTTCACTTCTTATTTTTTTTTGTATTCTCTTAAGAACATAGTACTTAGCCCTTAGTAGATACTTAATATGTTAATTGGGTTAAATTTTTATATTAATGGGATCATAGATCTAGTCTTGGAAGGCATCTTAGAGACCATTTAGTTCAGTGCCTTCATTTTGTAAGTGAAGAATGTAAAGACCAGAGAGCTAGTTAAGTGATTTTCCCAGAGTCACTCAGATAACAAACATCAGAGGTGGAATTTGAAATCAAGTCTTCTGTCTCAAAAGTCAGTATTTTTTTCTGTTACTTTATGCTTCTTACAGATACATCTAAAGAGAAAGAAGGACAAGAAAGGAATTTATAAAGATGCCAGTCAGATTGGGTGATATCAAATCTAGCATATCCCCTCTTCATTTTCCAGCTCTTTTGTTTCCTAAATTATCTTAATGGTTTGGAATTGGAATATGTCTGCACTTTAATTCAGAATTCTTTGTCTTTGGCCAAATGTAGAATGAAATTAGTCTGGATGCCACTTAAAAATAGCTCTCCCTCTTTCTTAAAAATTGAAGACTGGATTTAAAAAAAAAACTACATTAAATTGGGAACTTGGCATAGAACAAAAAAGTATTTCCTCCCCTTGGGCCATCTCATCTTTCCCCACCAGAGAAGTGTTGTGTTCATCTAAATTGTTCTTTTAAAAGAGAGACAGTTTACAAGACCAATGGCTTTAAAATATCTCCTGTTTTTACTTAAATAACAGCAATAATAACAATAAAACTTTATATTATTAATTGTAGCTTTGTCTCCTGAGAACTTGAAAGTTAATTGTGGGCCTTCTAATAAATCTTTACTAAATCTCTGTGAAACAAAATGGAGAAGTTGAAACATTTAGATTTTGGAAGTGATTTGCCTAGGATTACAGTGGTAACATTACTTGCATTGCACAGTACACATGGATGTATAGAATAGTCAGCAACTTTTAAAAGGGAAAGTTCTGTGGTAGTTCTATATTTAAATTGAGCCAAAAGGAATATTTTGGCAATGTGATCCTGGGACAGGAAGTAGAAGATGTCTTAAAAAGTGGAAGGAAAAGAACTTTGCAAGGCTTAAGGATTAGTTATTCCATATTAGACTATGGCAAGAAGAGGGGACTTAATTGATTTTATAATATTATATAATACTATATTATATAATGATATATCATTATCATATCATATAATATTATATATCATGTAATAATATGATAATAATACTTATGGGAGCCTGAATTATTTTAGCAGCTCCTTTTTAGGAGCTGGTTTAAGTAGGATTGATACAACCATAAGGACCAACCCATACTATTCAACTCCTTCAATAATATTATTATTGTTGTTAATAATGATAGTTAGCATTTTTATGCTGCTTTGAGATGTGCAAAGCAATTTGAAAATATTAGTTCATTTGATCCTCACAACAACCCTGGTAGTCAAGTGCTTCATTATCCTCTTTTTACATATGAGGAAACTGAGGCAGACAGAGTTTAGTGAGTTGCCCAGGGTCACACAGCTAGTAAGTGTCTGAGGCCAAATTTGAAATATGATCTTCCTGACTCCAAGACCAATACTTCATCCCCTATACCACCAGCTCACCCAACTTGAAATTCTTTTGTATTCATACATATCACCTAGTAGCCAGTTTTCTGTTAATGAGCTTTGCTGATCCAAACATATGGTAACTAAAGGTGTGGGCAGCCAGGTGGCATGGTGGAAAGAGTGCTGGTCCTGACGTCAGGAAGACTCATCTTCCTGAATTCAAATCTGGCCTCAGACATTAGCCATGTGACCCTGGGCAGGTCACTTAACCTTGTTTGCCTCAGTTTCTTCATCTGTAAAATGAGCTGGAAAAAGAAATAGCAAATCACTCCAGTATCTTTGCCAAGAAAATCTCAAATGAGGTAGACAGACTGAACAATAACAATAACCATATGTGTGAACCAAGACCTTGGTAGTACTATGCCCTTTAAAAAGTTTGAGAGCCATAGTTTCTGGGTAATTAATCATTTTATTAATAATGCTAGAATATTATTGATAACAGGGTCAGTGACAGTGTCAAATGCCAAAGGCCTCTGATGGAACCCATTCCATGCTTTATATGCCCTTAGAATGGTGGCTTTTGCTGAGGGTGGCAATTGACTCGGATTGGTTAATAAGTAATGAGACAGAATGAATATTATAATGAGCAATATTATAATGAGAGGTGGACCTAGTCTAATGAGGGGCTAGGGAACATGACTTTGGTCATATAATTTACTTCTAAATCATCTCCAGTTGGGCAATTTAATCAAAGAATTTACTTCCATCCAGACCTGAGTAGAACACTACGGGCTTCCCTACCTGGATGAGGTTTGAAGGAGATTGAGGAGAAAGTTAATTAATCTCATATCAGCAATGGCCTTCAGAGACTAAAAATTTACAGACTTCTGAAAAAATCCTGGTCCTAGTTCAGTAATTGATTATTAATATGAAAGAGAAATAATTATTCTCTCAGGACCTACTTCTGTTGATAAACCTGAGGACCTACTAGGGTCCTAGACCCTTTGTGCCATGATTGGAGTAGAACTTCAATGGAAGTCCCCGTTCTTCAAAGAAAATTAATTGGGTTATTATGTTTTTATCAGAACATTTATAAGAAGAAGACTTTCAAGTTATCTCTAGTAGTAAGTACAATGATAATAAATCTCTATGAGATGTAGGGAGAAGTTTAAGTTGACAATAATTGCCCTTAAGAGTTTCAGTTAAACTTTATTCCCTATGGACAAAACTGCCAAAACTTTGACTTCTTTTCTTAAAAAAATAAAAGTTGTTATTAAAGCACGAACAAGTTATAAAAAGTATCTGAAAATAGAGGTGTTATTTAAATTATGAGCTTTCTGTTTTTTAAGATATAATTTATTTGAGGAATTTAACCACAGTTAAAAAACAAAGGAAATTAAATATAAAATGCTATGTTAAAATAAGGTTGAGGTTTAAGTTGAATCAACAAATCACAGAAAGCCATCACAAAAATGGCTTCTTCAATCCTTAAATTATCCTGAACTGTCTGAGACCCTGATAGGGTGGAAATTTTTTGGAGTAACATTCAGTCATTATGATAGAATGAGATGACCTATTTTTGTAAACTTTTAATAGTATAAGTCAAAGTTCTTCAGAGAGGCAACATTCTATGGTAGCTAGAGTGCTGGATTTGGAACCAGGAATACATTAGTTTAAATCTTCTGACACTAGCTTTGTCACCCTGGGCAAGTTACTGAAGATCTTTGAGACTAAGTTTCCTTATCTATAAAATGAGGAGGTTGGACTAAATATAGCCTTAAAGTTTCACCCAATTTTAAAGCTATGATCCTCCATTATGGGGACGGGTTCAAGAACACCATGCTTAATTCCTTTCCTGACTTTGATTCTGACTCTCAGAATTTGGCAACCATACCTCAGTTTCCTTCTCATCTTGGAACTTCCTTTTATGCCCGGGGCTTTCTCACCATAAAATATCCCTCTGCCTCAACAGTCATTTCTCCCATTGGTGAGTTCTTTCTGGGTCTCATTTTTGGGGACAAGCCTAGGTTGGCCATGTTTAATTTCCCTCCTGGATTGACTTCTGCCTTTCATGACTTTGGCACTTTACCTTCACATGGGTTCCTCCTGTGACTTCAGCCCCTTTTGGCCCCCTTTAGTGTGTTGTGTTGCCTACTCAGAAGTAAGCTATTTGACGGCAAGCAGTGTCTTTCTTTTTGCTTGTGTTTGTATCCTTACACTTAGCACAGTGCCTGAAGCTTAGTAAGCATTTAATAAATGTTTATTGCCTTGCCTTCGTGCCATCTGTTGCATGAGAATATACTTAGATATGAATTAAACTTGGTCCTCTGACTCTATATCTAATAGTCTTTCCCTTGTAGCAGACTGCCTTCAAGTTAGAATTAAACTTACCTCCCTCAGATCCCATATACTAGCACATTTTAACCTCATTTATGAACTTAACGACATTCTAGTCTTTGATATAGTTACTAGCATATGTTTAATATAGTTACTTGCAGTATGCTATATTGTAATCTTAACAAAGATGAAGACTATGTTTTATTTATAATTATATTTTCCCTAGGGCCTCGCATAGTGCTGTATGCACAACTGCTTAATAAATATTTGTTGAACTGAATGAATAAATCAAAGTGTGTCCCTCAGTGTGTACATGCTTTCAGATGGTACAGCTCTAGTGATTTAAAACCTAAGAAAATGGAAAATTTACATGAACTGGTACAAAGTGAAGTGAGCAGAACCAGGAGAACATTGTACATAATAACAGCAATATTGTATGAAGGTCAACTGTGAATGACTTATCTATTCTCAGAAATATAATGATACAAGACAGTTCCAAAGGACTCATGATGAAAAATGCTGTCCACCTCTAGAGCAAGAACTGATAGAGTCTGAATGCAGATTGAAGCATAATTTTTAACTTCTTTATTTTGGGGTGTTTTTTAAATTCTGTTTTCTTTGACAACCCAATTGATATGGAAATATGTTTTGTATGACTGCACATGTATAATCCATATCAAATTCTTGGCTTCTCAATGAGGGGGAAGAAAAGAAGGGAAGGGAGAGAATTTGGAATTCAAAGTTTTAAAAAATGAATGTAATTAGAAGAAAAATAAGTATTAAAAAAATGAAAACTTGGAAAAGAAAATAGTTTGACAATTCATAGAAAATACCCTATCATTAACTTCTTGTTATCAAAATCTGATACCTGCTTATAGTCATGCCTCTACTTACATTGATTTTAATGAGAGTTTATTGGAAAGAAAAATAGTTATTAAAAGCATGACGCTTTCTTGATGAAAATAAGAGTTTGGATTGCATATGCCAGCATTTAAAAAAAATTTTATGAGTACAAGCATTTAGCCTAAGGAGCATAAGCAAAAAAAAAAAAAAGCGAAACCTTTTGCTAAAACAGGTAGTGTTATAGATACAAGGTTAAAAAGTGTTCTCTGCCACAGTAAATATCCAGTCTAATGATTGGAAGATAGAGATATTTTTCTGTTTTGATCATTTTGTTTTGCTTTGGGATTACATTTTTCTAAGACCTACCTTCAGTAAGATTAATACACAAAGTTTTGTTTCAGAAGAGATTTGTATTAACCATTGTACATATTTTCTTCATCTAGATATCTACGTTTTTATACAGTCTCTCTATTTGTATAAGGTGGAGAAGAAAATAATGCCTTTAATCATTGAAAATAAGTTAGTTTTTCACAAGCTTCGTGGTAAATGTAGTGATCATTAAAGTGTCAGATGTCTTCAACTTGTAAATTAAAAATGAAAGGAAATGCTTACAATGAAAGAAAAAGATTATATCTTTATGCAAGTCCTGAAATTTCAGAAATATTTTAGAGGTTTTAGATGCCTTTGTTTAATATGGATTCGTGGAATTATTTATAATTATGGTACAGTCCATTTTGCCAGAATTAAGGAGAAGCCTGACATTTTTTCATTATGTACCTCAAATGAAGGAAAATTGCTTGTTTTCCCCAAAATATTGTTATTTGTCCTCCATTCTTAAAGAGGACCGTGACATCAGGAATATGATACCATGACTTGCAAGTGAATTGGATTTAAGTGAGGAGAGCTGTGCAAAGTCACCAGCCTCACTTTCTCCTCCACAGCCATCCAAGTCCAGTGGTCAGATATAGATCAGGACAACTGGAGATGGCCCCGGATGCAGTGTCAAAAAGGACAGACTGTTTCACTTCCCATCTTAATTTCCACTGACACTAGGAGACCATTTTAGATGTGCCTAGAAGGGGGAGAGGATGATTTTTTTTCTTGTTGTAGGTTGCTACTATTCTATGAATCCATGGGTTTTGAGTGATACAACTAAATCAGATCATCCTAAAAGTGTTCAGAGATGATGGAGGGAGAACAGAGACAAAATGAAATCAATCTCCTTGTGTTTTTATAATGACATTTTCACCAGCATTGATAGGGAAACTGCCACATTTGAAGTCAACCACCTTTTCCAGTGTATTATGTGAGAAAGTAGTAAGGGCAGTTAAAAATAAGATGAAGTCAGGCAGAGTGAATGGACCTGACCAAATATGCACAGATGGAATTCGTATTGGATGTGATAGACTTTTGAAGTTACTCTGACATCATGGTTCAAGATGCCTTAGAGAAGGAAAATTTCCAAAAAGTTAAAAAGATGATGCTATCTACATCCAGAGAAAGAACTGATAAATAGAAGTTTGTATAGAATGATTTTACATATATATATATGTGCATATATATATCTATATATAGATATATACACACACACATATACACATATAAATAATGGATCCCTCAAAATAATTAGTAACAATAGCTGGCATTTTCATGATGCTTTAAAACCTTCCTTACCCAGCCTTTGTATTCTGTTGTAAGTTCATGTTGTTTCACATGCCTGAATGTAAATTCCAAGGAATGTCAGATTTTTTTTATCTGTCTCAGGACTGATCAGAGTCCATAGTCACCATTTAGTGAAAACTTATTGATTGATTAAAGATATGCAAAGCAGTTTGCAATATTATTTCGTTTGATCTTTACTGTAACTCTGTGAATATCAGAGTTGAGCTGTTACCAGGTCTTGTGGGAAATCTGTTTGCATAATGTTTTTTTTTTTTTAACCAGGCTCGGGCTGACCACATCCTGGCTACGCAAAAATAACCCAATCAACAGATTTAAAATATAAAGGGCATTCAGTTCATTTACCTCCAGCTAAGGCAATATTTCCTATCCATATGGGCTTGGCTCTTACACTGTAAATTAACAATTCTTGGTTTGGTTAAAATGTTAATCCCCTTGTTTTTACATGTACATACCAATAAAATGGAAAGAGCCTTGCCTTGACTGTCAGACGATTTAGGCTTAGATCCCATCTCTGTCTAGCCTTTGGCAAGTCATTTAATTTTTCTCAACCTCAGTTTCTTCCTCTGTAAAAATTATAGGGTTGAACTAGAGCCTCTAACATCCCTCCACCTTTAAATTTATGATTTTGTTAACATATGCACCTACATGAATACCCTTGGATACACGTAATTGGCAGTTCTGTTGTACTTATGTTGTGACAAAGATAGTTGAATCTATCTGTATAACCCCAGAGCCCTGTCTTTTCATATCCTGATTGGATTTTTAAAGTGATGTAAAAAACTCTAGTGAAGTCTGTGTTCCAGAAAATCTGAGAATTATGGAATTCCTTCTTGAGGGTAGCAAGTGGAATTGAAATGCCAGGGGCCAATGTGTGAGCCCTGATGGATTTAATTAAAATATTTTCCTCTCATCCAAAACAGAAGTGATCACAAGTACACTGCATATGATTTAAATGTAAAATTATATTTGTGAAATAGCCCTAAACACCACAAAATAATGTTAATGCCAGTTTGCTGACTTTTGAGAGGTGAAGAAAGATTTATAAAACTTAAGAGTCTCAAGGTCATTTTAGAACACATATAAGGAAGAGAGAATAGCTGTTTAAGTTAAAAATGTGCAAAACATTGGAAGCCTGTGATCTGAAACTCATTGTTTTTTATGTCAGCTGTATGGAAAGTTGCTGTCAGGGAGGTAGGCCATTTTTTTTATCCAGCTTTGAAAAATTCGTTGAGGAACTTTATTGTTTAAACAATAAGCTTTTAGTTAAATATTAAATATTATTAAGTGAATGGAATGCTTCAAGTCCAATGCAGCCTTCTAATTGGCTCATTTGTAGTCCTTACTGTAAAGACAAAGGTTATAAATTCTTGTTTTAGAAAAATTATACCTTTTTCTTTTTTAAAAGGAAAATAAAGGGATCTGTCTATCCACTGTCTTCCTGGCTAGAATTGAACTTAGCCTCAGAGTGTCGTATCATGGGAAATCTAGTTAGTTACCTATGATTTTCTGCTTCTAAGAACTATAAGAAAGTATTTAGTATCTTCTCCTTTCCTCCCTTAAATTCCCCTCTTTAAGCTTTCTTCCCATGCTACTTCACTTTCTTTCCCATGTATACATACTTCATGATGTTATGTTAAAAAACAAATTTTAAATGATCCCAGATATATTATTGATATTACAAATTCTCCAAGTACAAAAGAGGCTTACATCAAGCCTAAATCTGTCTTTCTTTTACTTCTGCCTGTTGCCCTCCAGGAACAAGGAGGACACAGCTGATCCTTCCACATGAGCCCTTTAAATACCAGAAGACAGCTATTCTTTTTTTTCCCCTTTCCCCACTCAGCATCTCTACCCTCTTCTCCAGAGTAAAATGCTCCAGTTCCTTCGTCTGGTTCGTGTACAAAATGATCTGGAGATTTCTGACTGCCCTGATCACCCTCTTTTGCATGTTTTCCAATCTATGAATGACCTTCCTCAAATGTTGTGCTATTCCATCTTAGAATTTGTGCTAGAAGAAGAGAGGAGAATTGGTCAGAGTCACACGAAGAACCTATATTTTTGGATTGCACATTTCAAAGGGTTCAGAAAAAGAAAAATAAGACTAAAATTCTAGAATGGAATTTAGCCATGGAGGGATGGGAAACTTTCAAAAACAAAATTTAGAATATATAAAAGGAAACTTTCAATGAGTAGAAAAAGAGAGAGCTGTCTAAAAATAACAGTGTGGATGCCAAAGGTGTTAAAAAGCCATGTAAGAGATGTTAAACTGCCCATACCCTTTGACCCAATAATACCACCACCAAGTCTGTTTCTCAAGATGATTAAGAAAAAAACAAAAGAACCTATGTGTACTAAAATGTTTATAGCAGCTTTCTTTGTGGTGACAAAGAACAGGAAATTGTGGGGATGCCTATCAATTGGGGAATGGCTGATTGTGATGGAATGCTATTATGCTATAAAAAGTGACGAGCTCAGTGATTTTAGAAAAACATGAATAGACTTGCACGAAATAATGAAGAGCAAAATGAGCAGAACCAAGAGAATGTTGTATACAGTAAGAACAACTTTGAGCGATCAAGTCCTTTTCACTATTATCAATACCCAAATTAATTACAAAGGAGCTGTGAAGGAAGACACTACCTGCATCCAGAAAAAGAATTGATAAATAGAAGTATGTATAGAATGATTTTACATACACACACACATACACATATATGTATATATATATATACATATATATGTATATATATATATGTATATATATATACACACACACACACACACACACACACACACACATATTTGTGTCTAATAGTAGCCATTTCTAGGGCAGGGGAGGAGAAAAAATATATTTACATGATAATTTTATTACATATTTAAAAGGAATAGCTAATTGTACATAATACATTTGTAGTTTCATGTGCGATAATCTTTTTTTTTTATTATACAGTGTTATGGAAATGTTTGTTTTATTCCACAAATTAAAAACAAAAATAATTTTTTTTTAAAACACATGTATAAGGTGGTAACAAGGGCAAGTAACTGAAACTGACCACAAAAGGATGACATGGCCAAATCCAGCAACAGTAGTTTTGGGAATAGGCAGCTTCAGTTCTTTCATCTGAAAAATAGCAAAAATAATATCCCTGATCAAATAGGGTTGTTGTGAGGATCAAACAAGACAATATATTTAAAGCACTTCCCAAACCTTAAAGCTCTGAAAAGAATGTAAGATGGCTAATATATAGGATAACAATCACTATCCAAAAAGACCCTCAGCAGATTAAAACATTGAACCAAATCTAATAAGATTACATATATATTCCTATTAAATTTCAAGTATTATACTTGGGTTAAAAATCAGTGTCACAAGTACTAGTTTGGGAAGGTGTGGCTAGAAAGCACCTTATCGGGAAAGAATTGTGGGGTTTTTCTGTTCTGTAAGCTTATAGGGAGACAGCAAGGTGATAGGATAACCAAAAATGCTAATGTAACCTTAAGACTGCTGTAAGAAAAGTATAGTGTCCATTACTAGGGAAGGGATAGTGCTGTTATATTCTGCTCTGGTCAGACCACATCAATAATTCATTCAGTTAACAAGTTTTCTTTTTTTGTTTGTTTTTGTTTTTATATATTTGCTAAGTATAAGCCATTGTTTCATAAAAACAAAATAACTCCTGCCATTAAGGATCTTGCATTCTGTTGGGAAAACAAGCTGTACACATCTGGAATATTGTGTCTGGCTCTGGGTGCCACATTTCTGACAGAGCATTGATAAGCTGGAGGCTGTTTGGAGGAAGATAACCAAGGTAGAGAAGTATTTTAATATCTTACCATATGAGAATGGACTGAATAAATGGGGCATATTTAACCCCAAAAGAACTTAGAATGGATGGACATGAGAGTTATCTTCAGGAATTTGAAATGTTATCATGAGGAAAAAAAGAATTAGACCTATTTTCAAAGAGCTGAACTTAGGACAGTGGGCTGGAATTGGAAAAGTACAAATTTAAGCATTGTTTGAAGAAAAACTTCCTGAGAATTAGAGCTAGCCAAAAGTGAATGGGGTTGCTTTAGGAGGTAGTGAGCTCCCATTTATTGGAAATATTCAGGTCTGTATGTGGGGATTTTGTACAGGGGATTTTTGTTCGGCTATGAGTTGAACTACTAGGCCTCTGAAATCATTTCCAGCAGTGATTATGTGATGATCCTTGGCTTTGCTTTCTAAACTCCTTATGATAGTCTTCTGTGTCTCCATTTGATAATGTCAAAAGTGCATTGTTGAATTTGACCGTCCTTGGAAGCTCCATCTTCCCATCCTGGATACATGACCCAGGAAGACAGAACTGTTCTTTTTGTCAGGTTTATGTCAGGTGCCTCAGTACTCCTCATCATAGAGTCACCAGCCACCATACTCTTCTCTTTTTCCCCTATCCCATTATTAGATGACCTCTTACCTGGTGGCACAGTATCACGATGACTTGTTCATTGAGAGATGATCCCTGAGGGTGACTTCTGTGTTCAGGGGTGTTCAGGGAGGGCTAGCATCTCTGGTGTGAGGGCATGCTGAGTCCTTTTCAGCACTGCTTATCCACCTTTGGTGTTCCCCCTTTCACGCAGCTCTCACCTGTGACTCCAAGAAGCTGTAGCATGTGCAGTGGCCACACCCCAGTAAAACCATGTTGGTAGACAGGCTAAACTAGATTGAAGGTAACTGACAGGCCTTGAACCTGTCAGTGAGTTAAGGGGATGTCTACCTCAAGCAGGTGAAGACTTTCCACAGCAGAATGGGTGAAAGAGAACAGTTTATTCAATTGGCCATGCAGGCGGCTGAAGCAGGCCCTGTGGAGAATTTAGAGTTTGGTCAGACATTGGAGTTGTCAAGGTAATCCACTGCATCCTGGGCTGTCTCCCGTCATCTTGATTTTTGTCCTAGCATGGACTTTGATGGCTTAGTAAGAGAGCATGAGACTGACAACTTTGCACAACTCTGCTTAAATTCAATCTCTCACTAATGACATCACCCGTGATATCATTGGTCCTTTTTGAAAATGAAGAATGAACAACAATAGCTTCATAGTCATTATACGACTCCATATGTTTAGTAGTCTTTCTTCCCTTCTTTCTCTGTCACATCTGTCGATTTTCCAATGTGACACAGCTGAGAATTCCTACCTGCTTCTTTGTATTGTCTCTTTTTTGCTCCTCTCTTCATTGGCATATTTCTTGAATTCTTTCAAGAAGCATTTCCTTCTCTGTATCACCTGAAGAATAGAAATTTATTCCCTCCCAGCCCTTACACTTTCTCATCTAGTACCAGCTCACAAGTTGTACATAGGTTTTAGATAGAATTGGCAGAAACACAACACACCCTCTGCTGGCACCAGCATATTTTTTTCCCTGAATATTTGGTTTCAAAGTAAGTTTCACATTCTTTTGTCTTCTTTTGGGTAGTTTTCTTGGCTAATTCTTGTGGCTTACTACTGCAGCACAAATTCTGTCTATGTGACATGGGACCCAAGATACAAATATAATGAGATCACCTACGTCATTTCACCCTTCTGCTTCCCTCTATTTCTGTAGATTCTGTGTTGTCTGGCATCACTTTATTTAGTAGGCAGGAACACATAAGACATCGAGACATGTCAAAATCCTATTGTCTAATGAAAGCTGTAGACCGTATTTTCCCCTTACTGCTACTCTACTTGTATCTTGAGCCAAAATATCTCCCTTTGCCTCAGATACTTACTTGCTGTGTGACCCTGGGCAAGTCTCTTAACTCTGTTTTCCTCAGTTTCCTCATGTATAAAATGAGAGAAAAATGGCAAACCATTCCAGTGCCTCTGCCAAGAAAACCCCAAATGGGGTCACAGAGTCAGACATGGTTAAATCAACTCAGCAGTGGCAATAATAATTTTCACATTTTTTTTACATTATCTTTTGACACTTTCTAAGCATGTGGAGGTATCACTCATGGCCCTCTTCCACATCTTTTCCTTCCCAGGGCAAATACACACGGTTCTTTATGTAGATGGTTTCGAGACCATCTTCTCATTGTTCTGTCTCGAGCCCTTTTCTCTTATCCTTCTATAGTACTTCATTTGGTGATCTCAACAGCTCACATGGATTTAATTAATTTAATCACCATCTCCATGCTAATAATTCTCAAATCTGTCTACCCTAACTTCTCTACTAACCTCCAATCTTTCATCCCGGTTGCCTTTTAAGCTTAAACTGAATGTCCAGTAGACAACTGTGTGGCTTAAAATCCACATGTCCAAAATAGAAGTCATTGTCTCTCCCCCCTTCCCTTCCCTGTTATTGTAGAGGGCAGTGCTATCCTGCCAATCCCTCAGGCTCAAATTGAGGTGTTATCCTTGTCTCCTCACTGTATCTCACCCCCGTATCCAATTTGTTGCCAAGACCCATTGATTTTGTCTTTGTAATATCTCTGAAATACTTCTCCTTCTCACTGACACTTCTTCACTCCTGTACTATTGGAGCAGCCTGCTTAAGGGTCTCTTCTGTTTCAAGTATCACCCCACTTGGAAGGAGGGAGAGAATTTGGAACTCAAAAATTTTAAAAAATGAACGTTAATTTTTTTACATGTAACTGAGAAAAAAAATAAAATAAGGAAAAAAGAATCAGCCTAAAAAAGAAGTATCTTCCCACTTCAATCAATTCAGCCACCAAAGTGATTTTCCTAAAACACAAATCTGACAGTATCACCCCTCCTACTCAGTAAACTCTTTTGATTTCCTGTTTCCTGTTTACAAAATGCTCTGTTTGACATTCAAAGCCCTTTCTAACCTAGCCTCTCCCACCTTTCCACCGTTTTCTTATACCTTACTCCCTACCACGTACTCTTCTATCCAATGACATTGGACTCCTTGCCGTTCCACAAATGAGATACTCCATTTCTTGCCTCTAGGCATTTTCTCTGGCTGTCCCCCATGCCTGGAATGTTGTTCTTCCTCATCTCCACCAACAGAGTTTTCTGACTTCCTTTACGTCCCAGCTAAAATGCCATCTTTTCTTAACCCCTCTCAATTCTAGTACCTTCCTTCTTATAATGATTTCCTTTTGTTCTATACACAGCTTGTTTGTACATATGTGTTTGCTTGTTGTCTCCTCCATTAGATTGTGCACTCCTTGAAGGCAGGGACTGTCTTTTACCACTTTTGTCACTTTTGCCACAGTGCTTGGCACTTATCTTTGGCTAAATAAATGTATATTAACTATTAATTCACTGTACTTGCCTTCTTCTGAATTCATCCCAGTTTGAATTCAACAGTAGTCCTTCCCCAGTAGAGGAAAACTGACAAAAGTCTTTCCCAGTTAATGGTTATTGGGTTAAAGCTCTGTTTTCCTGCACTTTCTACCCTCCAATGCTAAGTTTATCATAGAGAGAATTTTTGGAACGTAGCACTTGATAAACTAGAGCTTGTTTCTCTAAATGGTATTTAGAATATTTCATAAGAGTAAAGAGAAAAGGAAAAAAATCAAAGAACATGTGGCATTTTGAAAGCAGTGCCTCCTCACTCCCAGATTGCTTAATTAACTCCCCCATAAAGCTGCTGTACCCAGTTGTTAGGGGGGCGCTGTTGATAGAATAACTTAGTAGAAAAAAAGATATATCATTCGGGGGGGATAAAAAACAACACCCAAAATATTACTCGTGGCAGGGCTGATATTTATTTTCACCCAACTTTCTGAAAACTTGGCTTGCCCTTACAAAGGAAGAGGCGTATGGTGAACAGTTTACCTTTGGAAGTGAACACATGAGTTCAGATGCCTCAGTTACGTAGCATGTAATTTATGAGAAAAACAAAAAGGACTGTATCTCCCTTTGTTTTTCTGAATTGATTTTGAGCACATACCTAGGTCCTTTATCCTACAAACAGAGTTTGTGAGCTAATAATAATAGTAACAATGACAACTTCTTATATAACACTTTAAAGTTTTCAAAATACTATAGACATTCTCATTTCATTCTCACAGCAAGCATGTGAAGAAGGTGCTGTTTTTAATCTCCATTTTACAGAGGAGGAAATTGAGGCTCAGAGAGAGTAAGTGACTTGCCCAGGGTCACACAGGTAGTAAGTGTCTGAGCTAGTATTCTAATTTGGGTCTCCCTGACTTCAAGTCTAGCCCTCTACCTATTCTAATTCTATCTCTGCTACAGTCCTACTGTATAATCCTGTTCTGGCTTCCCGAAAAAATTGATTGTCCTCCAAAGAACTACTGTGGAAGGATCTGGCCCAACAATCATTAATTTTTACCCCTGTTCTTGTGTGATGAGTCAGTGTCATTTACTATTCCCATTTTACAGATTAGGCTACTAGAGGAGCTGAGCAATTAGAGAGCTAACTAGATTGCTCCAGGCCATAAAGCAAAGCTGTGGCCAGATCACATGAACGTTTAGAATTCCAGCCTCCCAAGTGTGTGTTGGCCATGTCCCTTTATCCCTATCATCAGTAATTTTTACAGGGAGGGCCAAAGGCTCTACTACCTGACTCTTCAGAAGTCTTTTTTTTTTCATAATGCCTTTCCAGTAACTTCCAGAGGAAGAGCAGTTTTAGCTTCATGTGGAACTTGATTCATAACCTTCTTTATCACTGAGGAAGTGGGATTGGGGTCAAAAGACAGTTTGTGTCAGGAACTGGAGATACTGACTTGGAGTATTTGAAAGCTGTAATAACGTCCTGGAACTACCCTGAATAGAAATACAGCTGGAGTTATTCATCAGCTTCGGTCTTTTCTTCACTCCAGCCCAGCACAAGGGAGCTACCAAAGAGAGTGCCAACAGGGAAGGCAGACTGTGTGGCACTTTATAAGGCATTTATCAAGCCTAGATTTCATGTATCAGCTGGTAATTGGCACCTTGTAGCCACCCACATTAACCTTTTTTCTTTCCCTTCCCCCCTACGTCCCTAATGCCTAGTGCTTCCCAAGATTCATCAACGGAGAGCATGAGACAATGCAGCTGGGCAGTCAGGTAATCAAGTCTGTTGCCACATTTTCATTTAGTTCAGAACTATCATTAAGGAAGAATTAAAAGTTTTTTTCTCTCTTCTTTCCTTCCTGTCCATGAAAAAAACCCATACATTGTTGAGGAGAAAAGTATGTCCATGTTTAAAGTAGAATTTCATTAAAATTAGACTTTTCCCATGGAAATTGAATTCCAAAATTCATTCAGGAAGAGTAAGTATGGTGGTGAATTGTAGTTATAATAAAATGTCAGCTCTCTTAATTTTTCTGGATTGTTAATTTTTTCCCCTAGCTAGTTGAGGATTAACCTGTTAAGTTGGTTTAGGATGTAAAACTTTTAAAATTGAACTCTATTCTTCCTTGCATTCTTAAACAGAAGACAACTGGACATGGGATTCTTTGTGCCCACATCTTTGAAGTATGCCTATAAGTGCGGATAGTATGGTATGTAAGGTGGAATGGGTAGAGACCCTTACCTAGAACTTGCTTCATTAATAAATTTCCTGATGTCAACTTGCGTTTTGGTCATTCATTCATTCAATGAACCATTACATACTTAGTGCCTATTATATTTACAGCACTTCAGTGGATGCTGAAAGGAGTCAATTTTCTCTTTTCAGAATGACACACTGAGGCCCATATAGGTGCGTGCCCTTATGGGCCAGTGTAACGAAGCTTCCTCTCTATAAAGTTAAATAGGGAATCCTGCACTGAAGTGGCCTCCTTACAAGAGATTTCCTTTCCTTCCAAAATTTATCTCCTCCTTCAGTATTGCTTTCAGTGATTTCATTTGAATTATAAACACTGTAAAGATACATCATGAACATTTACCATGAAAGTGCTTGGCATATATTAACTTGAGATATGTAGTAATATGAATAAATGACCAAAAAGGACATCGGGAAATTTATTAATAAAGCAAGTTCTAGAGCCATGGATGAGTCAGTCACCATTCAACCTTCTGTATTACACTATATGCATTTATAGGTATATTTCAGTTAACCACACAGATCCATTACTTTGATCTTGCTAACACAGTGGATCTACAGATCATTATCATTCTTAGACCCCTCATTTGTAAGGTGAGAAGGTCCAAGGACATTTCTGGCTACAATGTTCTGTGAGTCTCTTTTTTTTGTCAAGGTATGAAAGGAAATACCCATCAGTGTTCAGGGATTTTTTTGCTGAGATGTTTGAAGACCTACTCTGAAGTCTATAAATTTTTATCATTTCTTTTCATCTTCCTCCTACTCCTATTCATCATCATCATTATTGTCATCATTACCATCAAAAAGTGGCATTGTTACAAATAGGCACCAAAATTTTGTCCAAGTTTCCCTTACTGTCTGACTTCAAATGAAATTCAGGGTTCAAGCAATGTCAAAAATTATATCCATAATATTAAAACAAGGAGCTAAGTCCCCTCTGGTATCCAAATGATAGTTTAACATCCTTACGAAATCTTCTTTAATATTGTATATAATTCTATGTAATACCCTGGTCCACAGATTGAATCATAGTTATATAATGTCTATCCTCTTAGAACTTGAGTCATCCCATCTTTAAAATGAAGATAAAACCTATAGTACCTACTTACCTCTTGAGATTGTTATGAGTCTCAAATGGGAAAAAGTATATAAAGCATTTTGCAAACTTTAAAGTGCTATATTAATACCAGCTGTCAACATCATGATCTAATCTAGAGTGGGAAACCTGCGGCCTTGAGGCAACATATGGCCCTGTAGGTCCTCAAGTGTGGCCCTTTAACTGAATCCTTTAACTGAAACTAGTTTGGATTCAGTCAAAGGGCTGCACTTGAGACCCTAGAGGACCAGTGTGGCCTTGAGACCATGGGTTCCCTACCCCTGATCTAATCTATATCAAAACATTGGGAGACAGGAATATAGTAAAAATTATTTCCAAACACTAATCTTGCTTCCCTAGACTAGAGTATGCTTCTCAGTACTGTTGTTGAGCAATAGCATAGATTTGGCATTCTCAGGTAAACTTGTCGTTGTGAAATGGACTTTCACCAAAGATAACAGAAAGGTGATGGAACCAGTCTATTTTTTTTTTGGCCATCTATTTTAGCTTTCTGGAAAAAAAAAACCAGCAGGTAAATGAGTAACCCCTTTTAAAGTCCAGTCCTAGAATGATGAAATGCTTCGCTCTCTTGGGTTACATATTTATAATATGTCATTTAGGCTACTGTAAGGATATACAAAATAAGAAATGAGAATAAGAATATGTTATGACTTGGCTTAACCTAGTTGGAGTTATACCCTCTAGGGTACATTTAATTGAGGCATTAGATCAGTCCAGTCCTACAGACATTAGAGATGTCCTGTGTTTTCAGACACTAAAACTGTTGTGAAGCATGTCTCTATTTGTACACATAGACATCCTGTACAGCAGAGCTATTCAATTCCTTCCCTCCCTCTTTGTAATCACCTTTTTTTTTTAAACACTCAGAGTTTAGCACAGTTACTGGAACGTTATGAATTGTGCTTAACAAATGTATGTTGAATTGAAATGTTCTTGTTGCTTACTGACTGTTCACTTTATATAACCATTCCCGCCACTTATAGTTATATCTGCCTTTTGCCTCTTGTCTCTGAATAACAGTGTCAGGGAATGTGAGAGTTGGGATGGACCTCAGTGGCTCTCTAGTCTAAATCATGACCAAAAGGAGCCCTCTCTACAGCGTATGGAAAAAAGTGGTCATGAAGCCTCTACATGAGGACCGTGGAAGGACAACTCATGCCCCACAGGGCAACATGTTCCACTTCTGAACAGCTCTGTTGAGGAGTTTTTTTCTTCTTCCTTACATCAGCTCATTTCTTCTTTACAATTTCCAACCATTTCTGCCGATTCTGTCATCTGAGGCCAAACTAGAAAAGTCCAATTCCTCTTCCTCCTTTGTATACTTGAAGACAACTATTATGAAACTCTTAGTTTTCTCTTGCTCAGGCTAAATAACCCCAATTCCTTCAGCCAGTCCTCATATGGCATAGATTCCAGGCACTTGAAGATATTGGTTGAACATATTGGAATCTTCAGGATTCCAGATTATCAATATCCTTGAACTGTGGCACCCAGAAATAAGCACAATACTCTGAGATCTGACAAAAGCAGAGCAGAGTGAGATTATCACCTCTTTTTATCTGGAAGCTGTGAATCTCATTAATTCATTCTGAGATGAATTAGGTTTTTTGAATGACACGTGTTGATTAACTTATAATGATCTTGCAGTCCACAAAAAAAACCCCCCCACAAACCAAAAAAACCCAACAACACCCAAATCTTATCCAGAACAAATTTCTCTATCCATGACTCTCTCCCCTATCTACTGCTTGTCTTGATAATTTTTTTTTTTTGCACAATAGGGTATTCATCATTAGTGAACTTTATCTTATTAGTTTTAGCCAAGAACTCTAGCTGGCCTAGATTTTTTTGGAGTTAACGTGTAGTGTCTTCACTATCCCTCCTAGGTTTGTCTCATCTGTAAATTGGTTGAACATCTATTCCTTTATCTAAGTCATTGATAAAATGGTTAACCAAACCATGGTTAATGTACTGTACTATAATCAGTACGTAGGCATATAGACGCCGGGGGTGTTCTACTAGAGACTCCTGCCCTATTGACATTTAACCTGACTTCCTTTAAATCCCAACTGAAACCCCATTTTTTTACATGATGTCTTTCTCAACCTCCCCTAATTCTAGTGTCTTCCATCTATTAATTGTTTCCTATTTACTTTGCATTTTCTCTATAGTTGTTTGCATGTTGTCTCCCCCCATTAGAATGGAAGCTTCTTGAGGGCAGGGACTGTTGTTTGCCTCTTTTTGCTAGTGTAAGTTCTTAAATGTTGTCACTGGGAATTTTGAGCACGTAGGATCATTCAGTATAATGGTACTTTTCCTTAAGGGATACTATCTTAAGGGAATAAAATCTTGAGTTAGTTTTAAACAGTGATTTAAATGTCTTTTTTTAGTGGATAAGCTAATAAATGTCATCTTAATGCCACTTATCAGAACATTAATATATTGCCTCTTTAGAACAGGACCATTTAAGGCATCAGAATTACTCACCTTTAGAATATTGAATTCTCCATTTTCATTTAAACATAGCATCTCTACACGTCTTGTCAGAATTGGTTTATCTTTCTTTCATTGAGCTCTGGGGGCTGCTCAATTGATGACTCAGACCCAGAAATCTAAATTGCACCCACTCTAAGCCTCTCAATAAGTATCTCCCTCTGATAGTAACCCTGGGACATGGGAACAGTTGATACAATGGCTCCCCCTCATTCATGTTCTAGTTGTCATCTCTTTTATGCTTCTTACTTCATTAGAAGGACTTATCTCTAGAGTTTACTTCCTTTTACATGATGATTTTCTGGCAGGTCACTTGGAGAATCTGCAAAAATTGTTTCCCAAGTTGTACCCATGTTTGCAGTGTATCCAGAGGGAGAAAGTGGAATTCATTCATATGCTGCTGTATTTCACTATTTCATGTATGTGCCTTGGCCCCTTAAACTAGATTGTTAAATTCTTTGAGGGTAAATCTTTTTTCATAATTCCTGTGGTACCCGACACTATTGAGAATGGTAAAGATGTTCTAATTAAGCTTAAAAGAAATTAGCAATTGATATTTATCAGATTATAGAAGTACTGTCATGTACTGTAAACTCTTTTACTAGAAGACTAGTTTATCCTCTTTGCAAATTATCCAGACCTTTTGCTTCTTCCTTCTCCAATCCATCTTTTTTTTTCTCCCCTTTCTCTAAACTTATTAAAATCTCTTACTGATTGTGGGCAGAAGATAAATAAAAAGTGGCACTTATTGGTAGTTCTGGTAAAGCCTTCAGGTAAAAAGATGGAATTATAGAAGAATTTCAGCTTTCTGTGCTTTTTACCCATCTTTCATGGTCAAATTACATTATATTTTCCTTTTTTTTTTTTTTGGGTGAGGCAATTGGGGTTAGGTGACTTGCCCCAGGGTCACACAGCTAGTAAGTTTCAAGTATCTGAGGCCGAATTTGAACTCAGGTCCTCCTGACTCCAAAGCCAGAGCTCTATCTACTGTGCCACCTAGCTGCCCCATTTTATATCTTCCTTACTCAATTTATAATCTCTTATTTCATGGTCTGTGAAACATTTTTTAGTTGGTGTCTCCCCACTGACAAAACGAGAAATGTACATTGCCAGGCTCCGGATAGCAGTGATGTCTGTAGTTAATGTCAGCAGACCACCCTCCACCATGATGTTGTGGAAAGAACACTGAAGTTGGTGTTCTTACATTGCCTCCAGCAAAAAGAAAAAAAAGTAAACCCCTTGGGGACAGGAACTATCTTGATTTTTTTCCCATCATAAAGGATGTCTAGCACAGGGTCTAACACTTAATAAATGTTTATTGAAGTTATGGTTATTCAGTCATTTCAGTCTGTCCAGTTCTTTGTGACTCCATTTCCGGTTTTCTAGACAAAGATGCTAGAGTGGTTTGCCATTTCCTTCTCCAGCTCATTTTACAGATAAGGAAACTGAGGCAAACAGGGCTAAATGACTTGCCTAGAGCCACCCAGTTAGTAAGTTTCTGAGACCAGATTTTAACTCAGGAGGATGAGTCTTCTTGACTGCAGGCCCAGCACTCTGTCCACTATGTCACCTAGCTGCTTATTAAAGACCTGAGTTCAAATATGGCCATGTGACCCTGGGCAAATCACTTACCCTCTATTTGCCTTAGTTTCCTTAACTGTCAAATGTGGAGAATAATGGCACTTACTTTGAAGGGTTTTTGTAAGGATCAAATGACATGATATTTGTAAAGGGCTTAGCAGCCCACATGACCTCGAGGCCATAGGTTCCCCACCCCTGGCTTAGTGCTTGGCACTAGTAAATGCTTCTTCTCTCCCCTGGACTGAAGTAAATTGAACTGCCTTAGGTCAGAGAGCCTCTGCTACTTACTGTGTGTGCAATCCTGGGTCAGTCATGTCTAGGGCTCACTTTCCTCATCTTTAAAACGAAGGGCCAGCGCTAGGTGATCTGTGATGTGCTGTCCAGATCCAAATCCATGATCCTATGATTTCAGCCACAGTTTGTGTTCCATCTGTAGGTACAGATGAAATGGTTTTTGATTCTGGGTCAGGTTCCCTTAACTCCCCTCAAACATTTCTCACTTTGTTTAGAACCTGGCTGTGAGGCAGTATTTGTGGTCAAGAAAAACAAAAGATTTTGAAAAGATTAGGACATGTCAGATTGTGAAGGACTATTTTCCTGGGTGAGATTTCTTGGCTCTTTGGTATTATCTTTTACTTAAAGATCACAGCATGGTCACATCTGTGCACATGGACACATCTGTGTCATGTGCAGACTGAATTACTACGGAGAATTACCCTTGGACAAAGTGAAAGTTGATATGTCATTATCTGCTTTGTGGCTGTTTATTATATCATCCTGAGAATGTTGGGATTTGATAAACACAATATGTTTTACATGCAATTAATCATCTAACTTTTATTATGTGGGTTAGCATGATTTGGGGTATGCTGGTAAATGTTTAACAACCAGCTCTCCAGAAGAAAAGAAATTTATGCACAGCATACTTTTATTTTTAATCTGTATTATTAGCATTTTCCTTTATCCTTTCTTAAGTCTAGAGAATCAACAAAACAACAAATCAAGCCTTGATTTGTAGCATTTACTGATTTTAAGATGTAAATATACTGAAACAGAAAATTTAACAGTTGGCTGTCATGAGGTAGTTGTAACTAGCTCCAGTACCTCCCTGATATACATGCTCTTGTTGAGAGGAAAGCAGGAGATGGAAGCTTTCTTTGAATTATTATAGAACAACTCTCAAGAAAAGCTTCAGATTAAATTATTGTTTAATTAATACCGATAACAAAATTATGTTGACCTACATAAAAAAGCAGAGACAAAGACTGCCTTTAACTTAAGATGGAGTGAAATTTTATACTAATCTTCAGTCTGCAATTTGCATGTTGAAGGTTTTCAGAGACCTGAGCCTTTTTGGTTAATTCAGCAGGCTTGATTTTTATCATCCCCAGAAAATCTAACTTGTGATTGATTAACTTGGTTTAGAACATGAGGCGAGTTGGGCTCAGGTCACAGGTCCACAAGAAACAATTAGATTCGTCCTTTTCTGTGGCCACAGATATAACCCTAGTATAGGCCAGTGATCTAAAATATTTGCCTTTTGTCCCAAAGGGATCTAGATGGTAGAAAGTAGACATTAGAAATCATTAACCGTCACTGGAACACAAAGTATATAATACCTCTTGGCAGTGGTTCAGTACTATGTTTGTATGCCAAGTTAGCAAATTACATCTATAATTAAGACTGGGATAGTGAAAAGTGCATAGGACCTGGAATCAGAAGACCTAGGTTCAAATCTCAACTTTGTCACTTAGTACCCAGCAGATCTGGGTAAATTACTTGGCCTCTCTGATTCTTAGTTTTCTTATCTCTGAAATGGGTATAATAATACTTACACTAGCAAAATACCTCACAGGACTATTCATTCTAATTCAATAAACATTTATTAAGTGTCTGGTATGACCCTTTCTAAATCTTAGTTCCTCGTCTGCAAAATGAAAGGCGTGGACCTCGCTAAGGGTTTTTCTACCTTTAAATCTATGTTCCTATAATCCTACCAACAATAAGACTTGGGGAAGACATTTTGTAGGAGGTTGGAGTTGGATTTAATCATGATAATAACAACTTACATTTGCATACTGCATTAAGGTTTACAGGTATAACCCTGTAAGTTAAGTAGTACAAGTATTAAATCTCTATTTTATTTTATTTTAATTAAAAAAATATTTTTTCAACATTCGTTTTTTAAAAAATTTTGAGTTCCAAAATCTTCTCTTCCCTCCCACCCCACCTCCACTCATTGAGAAGGCAAGAAATGTAATATGAATTACACATGTGAACTAATGCAAAACATATTTCCATATTAGCCATGTTACAAAAAAAGCAAGAAAAGTAAATAAAGTGAAAAAAATATGCTTCAGTCTGCAGTCAGATTCCATCAGTTCTTTCGCTGGAGGTGGATGACATTTTTCGTCATAAATCCTTTGGAAATTGCATTGATCAGAATAGCTAGGTCATTGGCAATTGATCATTATACAGTATTGATATTAGTATGTATAATGTTCTCTTGATATTACTTCACTTTGCATGAGTTGCATGACTCCTTCTTTACTTATTTTCCCAAATAGTTTATATAGTATAAGAATGAGTTGTTCATTAAATGTTTTGTAGAATTCACTTGTGAATCCATCTATTCCTGGGGATTTTTTCCTTAGGGAGCTCATTTATGGCTTGTTCAATTTCTTTCCCTGTGATAGGATTATTTCCATTCCTTTTCTGGGCAATTTATATGTTCGTAAATATTTATCCATTTTACTTAGATTGTCAGACTTACAGGCATATTGTTGGGCAAAATTGCTCCTAATAATTGCTTTAATTACTTCTTCATTGGTGGTGCATTTATCCTTTTCATTTTTGATATTGATAATTTGGTTTTCTTCTTTCTTCCTTTCTTTTTTGGTAAATAAATTTTTTTAGGCTACTCTCTCTCTTTTTGCATGTGAAATTATGTAAAACATTTCCATATTGGCCATTTTGTACAAGAGGACTCAAATAAAAGAAAAAAATGAAAGTGGAGAATATCATGCTTCAGGCTATATTCAACCAATATAAGTTCTTTTTCTGGAGGTGGATAGTATGCTTCATCATTAGTCCTTTGGGATTGTCTTGGATCATTAATTGCTGAAAATATCTAAGTCTTTCACAGCTCTTCACCAAACAATATTCCGGTTACTGTGTAGAATTTCTCCTGATTCTTCACTTTCACCATGCATCAGTTCATGTAAATCTTTCCAGGTTTTTCTGAAATCATTCTGCTTGTTGTTTCTTATAGCACAGTAATATTCCATCACAATCACATACCAAAACTTATTTGGCCATTCCCCAGTTGATGAGTATCCTCTCGATTTCCAATTCTTAGCCAACGCAAAAAGAGCTGCTATAAATATTTTATTTAATTTTTATTTTTAGTTAATAATTTTACAATGATATAATAAAATAAAATAATAATTTAATTATAAATATTGTACAAATAGCTCCTTTCCCCTTTTTTTTGAATGTCTTTGGAATAGCAGTGGTATTCCAGTTTTATAGTCCTTTGGGCATGGTTCCAAATTGTTCTCCAGAATGGTTGAATCAGTTCACAACTCCACCAGCAGTACATTAGTGTCCCAGCTTTCCTACATCCCCTCCAATATCCAATATTTTTCTTTTTTTGTCATATTAGCCAATCTGGCAGGAATTAGGTGGTACTTCAGACTTGTTTTAATTTGTATTTCGCTGTTCAAAAGTGACTTAAAGCATTGAATTCTTTGTCTGAAAGCTCCCTGTTCATTTCCTTTGATCATTTATCATTTGGGAATGACATGTATATTTATAAATTTGACTCAGTTCTCTATGTAGTTGAGAAATGAGACCTTAATCAGAGATACTTGTTGCAAAAATTTTTTCCCCAGTTTTCTACTTTCCTTATAATTTTGGTTACATTGGTTTTGTTTGTGCAAAACTTTTAAAATTTAATATAAACAAAATTATCTACTTTACATTTTGTAATGCTCACTGTATCTTCTTTGGTCCTTAAATTCTTCACTTATCCATAAATCTGACAGATAAACTATTCCATGCTCTCTTAATTTGCTTATGGTATTGCCCTTTATGGTAAATCATGTACCCATTTTGACCTTATCTTGGTATATGGTATGAGATGTTGATCTATATCTAGTTTCTGCCATATTGTTTTCCAGTTTTCCCAGCAGTTTTTGTCAAATAATGAGTTTTTGTTCCAAAAGCTTAAATCTTTGGGTTTATCATACACTAGATTACTGTGATCATTTACTACAATGTAATTTGTGCCTAATCTATTCCAGTGATCCACCACTCTGTTTCTTAGCCAGTACCAGATTGTTTTGATAATTACTGCTTTATAATACTAATAGAGATCTGGTATGACTAGATCACTTTCTTTGGCTTTTTTTTTCATTGATTCCCTTGATATCCTTAAGCTTTTGTTCTTCCACTTGAACTTTATTATTTTTTATAGCTCTATAAAATAATTTTTGATAGTTTGATTGGTATGAAACTGATTAAATATGTTAATTTAGGTAGAATTGTTATTTTTATTATATTGGCTCAGCCTACCATGAGTAATTAATATTTTTCCAATTGTTTAGATCTGACTTTATTTATGTGAAAATTTTGTAGTTGTGTTCATGTAGTTCCTGGGTTTGTCTTGGCAGGTAGACCTCCAAGTATTTTATATTGTCTACAGCTATTTTAAATGGAATTTCTCTTTCTCTCTCTTGCTGCTGGACTTTGTTGGTAATATATAGAAATGCTGATGATTTATGTGGGTTACTTTGTATCCTGCAGCTTTACTAAAGTTGTTAATAATTTCAAGTAGATTTCTAGTTGATTCTCTAGGATTTTCTTAGTATAACATCCTGTCATTTGCAAAGAGTGATAGTTTTGTTTCTTCCTTGCCTATTCTAATTCCTTTAGTTTTTTTCTTCTCTTATTGCTATAGCTAACATTTCTAGTACAATATTAAGTAATAGAGGTGATAATGGACATCCTTGCTTCACTCTGATTGTATTGGGAAGACTGCTAGCTTATTCCCATTGCAGATAATTCTTGCTGATGGTCTTAGATAAATATGACATCATTTTAAGATAAGCTCCATTTATTCCTATGTTCTGTAGTGGTTTTTTTGTTGTTGTTATTGTTGTTGTTTTGGTTAGGCAGTGGGGTTAAGTCACTTGCCCCGGGTCACACAGCTAGTAAGTGCTATGTGTCTGAGGCTGGATTTGGTCCTCCTGAATCCAGAGCTGGTGCTCTATCCACTGCGCCACCTAACTGCCCCATGTAGTGTTTTAATAGGAATGGGTGCTGTATTTTGTCAAAAACTTTTTTTTGCATCTGTTGAGATTTCTGCGGATTTTGTTATTGATACAGTCAATTATGCTGATAGTTTTATAAATACCATCTGATAATAGTGTATGATCCTTGTGATATGTTACTATTATCTCTTTACTAGTATTTTATTGAAAATTTTTACATCCATATTCATTAGGAAAATTAGTCTATAATTTTCTTTCTTTGTTTTGGCTCTTCCTGGTTTGGGTATCAGTACCATATTTGTGTGGTAGGACTCCTTCTTCATCTATGTTTAAAAATACTTTGTATAGTATTGGGATTAATTGTTCTTTAAATGTTTGTGAATCCATCTGGTCTTGGGAATTTTTTCTTAGGAAGTTCATTGATGGTTTGCTTGATTCCTTTTTCTAAGATTTCATTATTTAATATTGTATGTCTTCTGTTAATCTGATATTTTTGTAGATATTCATCTATTTCATTTAGATTGTCAAATTTATTGGCATATAATTGGGCAGAATAGCTCCTAACACTTATCTTAATTTCCTCTTCATTGGTGGTGAATTCATCCCTTTCATTTTTGATACTAGTAATTTGGTTTTCTTTTTTCTTATTTTTAATCAAATTAACCAATGGTTTATCTATTTTATTGTTTTTTTTCAATAAAAACCAGTTTCTAGTTTTATTTATGAATTCAGTGGTTTTCTTACTTTCAGGTTTATTAATCTCTCCTTTGACTTTTAGGATTTCCAATTTGGTGTTTAAGGGGATTTTTAATTTGTTCTTTTCCTAGATTTTTTAAAATTGCAGCACTGATCTGTTCTTTCTCTTTTTTATTGATGTAAACACTGAGAGATATACATTTTCACCTAAGTACTGCATAGGCGGCATGTTATTTTCTTTATTGAAGTTATTTATTGTTTGTATGATTTATTCTTTGATACACTTATTCTTTAAGATTAGATTATTTACTTTCACCCAGAAAGGGAGCCTTATACCCTGAACACCTCCAAGTCTGGAAGTCTCCTTTCCTGTTACCTTGGGTTTTTTATCAGTGCCTCCGTCCCAGAAAAATTATTTTACTACCACTGGGATGGAACCATTAAACTTTGGGATTCAGAGTATCGGGGGTAGGCAGGAAAGAAGAAGAGGGATGATTTGGGAATTCTGAGTACTTTTCTCTCAGTATGAAAGAGTACTTATAAAATGTGGAAGAACTGGTTAAGAATATATGGAGATGGTCTCTCTCTCTCTCTCTCTCTCTCTCTCTCTCTCTCTCTCTCTCTCTCTCTCTCTCTCTCTCTCTCTCTCTCTCTCTCTCTGTCTTTCCTCTAATGCTGCCAGGTCTTTTTGCTTGGAGTTTTCTGATGATAGCAGCACTGGGCTTGTAAGGACAAATGAAGGTTAATATATGGAACTTCAGGGTTTGGTCTGAATTGTATAAAGAAACATTTTAACCCTGGATATGGGAAATGTCGAAAGTGGAACTCATTTCCCCTTCCTCATGTTAACTTCAAAGAATGTCTTAGACTATGGTGACTATACTGTGTGTTACTTTTGTTATGTTAATTAAATTGAATTTATTGTTCTAAAACGATTAGATTATTTAGTTTCTAATTAATTTTAAATTTGTGTTTCTACAGCCCTGTAGTGAATGTAATTTTTATTGCATTATGGTCTGAAAAGGATGCATTTATATATTTCTGTTTTTCTGCATTTGCTTGTAAAATGTTTATGTCTTAATACATGGTCAGTTTTTCGGAAGGTGCCATGTACAACTCAGAAAAAGTTATACTCCTTTCTGTTTCCATTCAGTTTTCTCCAGAGATCTATCATATCTAACTCTTCTAAAATTCTATTCATCTCTTTAACTTCTTTCTTATTTATTTTATTGTTAGATGTATCTAGTTCTGAGAGAGAAAGTTGAGGTTCCCCCACTAGTATTGTTTTACTATTTTCTTCTGTAACTCATTTAACTTTTCCTTTCAGAATTTGGATGCTATGGTATTTGGTACATATATATTTAGTATTGATATTACTTCATTGTCTTTGATACCTTTTAGCAAAATGTTTTCTTGCTTATGTCTTTTAATTAAATCTGTTTTTGCTTTTACTTTGAGATCACAATTGCTATCCTTGCCTTTTTTTTACATCAGTTGAAGTGTTATAGATTCTGCACTGGTCTCTTGTTTTTACTCTGTGTGTGTGTTTCTCTGTTTCAAGTATATTTCTTGTAAACAATATATTGTTGCATTCTGGTTTCTAGTCATTTCTGCTATCTGCTTCTATTTTATGGGTGAGCTCATCCCATTCATAGTCACAGTTATGTTTACTAACTGTGTATTTTCCTCCTATCCTATTTTTTCCTCTGTTTATTCTTTTCTTTCTCTCTTTTTATCCTGTCCCTCCTGAAAAGTCTATTTTGCTTTGACCACTGCTTCCCTTAATCTGTCCTCTCTTCTATCTGCACTCCCCTACCTCCCTACCCCCATCTTCTCTTATCTCCTTCCCCTCCTACTTCCCTGTGTTATTTGCTCTTTGAACCAATTCCAATGAGAGTGAGGTTCAAACAGTGCCTGCCCTCCATTTCCCCCTCCAATGTGAATGCTCTTCTTCATGTTCCTCTTTTATGTAAAATAATTTTTCCCATTCCTCTTTCCCTTCCTCCTTCTCCCACTTTATCACTGTTTCTCACCTGTTAGTTATTTTGTGGGTTTCTTTGAGATCATCCCATTATAGTGAATTCACACTCATGTTCTCTATATATATGTGCTCCTCTAACTGCCCTAATAATGATAAAGTTCTTAGGAGCTGCAAGTATTATCTTCCTATTTAGAAATGTAAATAGCTTAACCTTACTGAGTTTTCTTTCTTATTTATCTTTTTGTGCTTTTTCTTAAGTCTTATATTTGAAAGTCAGATTTTTTTTTATTCAGTTCTGCTCTTTCCATCAGCAGTGCATGAAAGGACTTTATTACATTAAATATCCATTTTCCTCTAAAGGATTGTACTCAGTTTTGCTGAGTAGGTTATTCTTGGTTATAATCCTAGCTTTTTGGAATTTCAATATTCCAAGCCCTCCACTCCTTTAATATGGAAGCTACTAAATCTTGTATGAGCCTGACTGTAGCCATAATATTTGAATTGTTTCTTTCTGGCTCTTTGGGATAGTTTCCTTGACCTAGGAGCTCTGGAATTTGGCTATTATGTTGCTGAAAGTTTTCATTTTGGGATCACTTTCAGGAGGTGATCATTGCATTCTTTCTGTTTCACCCTCTGGTTCTAGGATATCAGGGCAGTCTTCCTTAATAATTTCTTGAAAGATGATGTCTAGGCTCTTTCTTTGTCCTGGCTTTGAAGTAGTCCAATAATTCTTAAATTGTCTCTCCTCAATTTATTTTCCAGGTCAGTTGTTTTTCCATAACATATTTCACACTTTATTTTATTTTTTCTTTCTCTTGGCTTTGTTTTATTGTTTCTTGATATCTCATGGAGTCATTGCCTTCTAGTTGCCCAATTATAATTTTTAAGAAATCACTTTCTTCTTTTTCTATTTGGCCAATTCTGCTTTTTAAGAAGTTCTTTCTTCAGTGAATTTTAGTACTTCTTTTTCCAAGTGGCCAGTTCTGGCTGTTAAGATGTTATTTTCTTCATTATTCTTTTGTACCTTTTTTTACCAAGCTGTTTGACTCTTTTTTTGACAATTTTCTTGTATCACTCTCATTTCTTTCCCCAATTTTTCCTCTCTTTTTTATTTGATTTTTAAACTTTTTTGAGTTCTTCCATGAATTCTTGTTTGTCTTGTATCCAGTTTACATTTCTTTTTCCTTTGATCCTTTACTTATAGCTGTTTTGACATTGAAGTTTTCATCTGACTTTATGTCTTTATCTTTCCTGTCACCATAGTAGCTTTTCATGGTTAGGTTTTTGTTGTTGTTTGCTCATTTTTCCAGCCTATGTCTTGATTTTTAACTTTATCATAAAGTTGGGCTCTGCTCCTGGATTGGAGGGTACACTGTGCTAAGCTTTTGTTTGTTGTTATTATTGTTTTTTGTTTGTTTTTTTCTGCTATTTTCAGAGCTAGTTCTGGAAGTCTGTAAGTTTTAGGTGCTTCAGAGATGGTATGATCTAAGGAGATGTGTGGTCACTGTTCTCCTGGCCTGTATTCTGATAGTTACCATGGCAGGGACCTTGATTCCCTGAAGCTGCAAGCATTATCACTCCTTTTGACCCTAGAACTGTGACCAAGTGCCCTGCTCTTCTGTGGCTGCAAGCATGAGAGCTCATCTTTATCCTGGAACTATGACCTGGAACTCTGTATAGGCATTCCAAAAGGGTCCTGCACCCAGTGCAAACAAAGAATCCTCTGTAATCCATTTCTGACCAGTTGTACGACCCCCTTACAGCCTCTGGGCTGAGAGCTCCCCATACTGCTGCTGCTCGGTCACAGCCACCTTCAAGGCCCACCCTGGTGCTGCCGCAGCTTGTACTTAGAGCCCAGTGCCCACCCCAGCCTGGCACCTACCCCCACCCCAGCCCTGCACCCACTCCTGTGTCTCACACCTCTCCTTCCAACCTTTTAAGTTGTTTTTAGCTGGGAAAATGTCTCCCTTCGACCTGTTGTTGGCTCCACTGCTCCAGAATTCAATGGGAGGCATTGTTTTAAAGATTTTGGGGAGGGAATATTGGGAGAGGTCAGCTGAGTCGCTGCCTGTACTCTGCCATCTTGACCTTGCCCTTAAATCCTCATTTTAGAGATGAGGAAATTGAGGCTCTCTAACTCAAATGATATATGTAGTATCAAAAACAAATAATAAGTGTGAATATTTGGATTCAAACCCATGTGTTCTGGCTCCAAGGCCAGTGCTGTTTCCAGTATACCATACTACCTTTGTGACATTGATTCTGTTTCTAGGGAACCTATAATTTAATGGGGTAAAAAACATGTATATAGATAACAACTTAATAATATTTATATGTTACTTTAAGACTTGAAATGTGCTTTTTATATGTTATCACATTTGATCCTCACAACAACCCAATGAGGTAGGTGCTTTTGCTATTCCCATTGTACAGATGAGGTTAAATGACTTGCCCAGGGTCACACAGCTGGTAATTGTCTGAGGCAGTATTTGAACTCAGGTCTTCCAGACTCCAGCTCAGCCACCTAGCTAGTAAGTATGATATTACAGAGAGTAATAAATACTATGAGACATTTGAGGGAAAAGAAATCACTTCCATGAAGGAAGAAGCAGGGCTAGGAAAAGCTTTATGGAAACCATGGCTTCTGGATTGGGATTTGGAAGAAAGGAAAGGGGCTTCAGCAGGTGATGATTGGAAAGAGGGCATCTCTTTCAAGCATAAGGAATCACATGAAAAAAGGCACAAGGACAAGAAAAGTCAGAACAAGGATAGAGAACAGAAAAGTTTAGTTTGATTGGAAGTATAGAGTCCTTTAGGAGTATAAGGTTCTCTCCTATCTACTCTGGATGTGTCTTGTTTGCATCCCAACTAGAATGTAAGCTTCTTGAGGTTAGGTATTATTTTATATTTTCTGTTGCTGATTGATTAGGTGATGGAATAAGAACAGTGATTGAATAGCTTGGAGGCAGATTATACACAGCCCTAATGCTAGCATCAAGATGAAGAGCTTTATCAGATGTTACAGGAAAGGGCTTTATAAGTATGAGCTATTACTGTAAGTTCATTAGACATAGATCACATTATTCATAAAATCTATTCCAATAACTGCTGTTCTTTAAATCTAATTTGGGGAGTTATTTTGAGACTGGAAATGGAATTGGCTATTGTTTTAATTACTTCTAAACATCAAAGGGAAATATTGTGTTTCCACAGAATTGAATATGGTGTTATCTAGAGTTTATACTAAAACAGTATAATGCCAAAAAAAAAAAAGTCTGTTTATAGCAGTGTGCCAATATTCAGAGATGATTAACTTTGGCACTCAGTTGGGAGATTTGTGACAGTGAATAACACTAAAAAAGCTAGTTCAGGCTTTTTTTTTCCTGTTTCCCATGTATATACAACTTTTTGTTATATTCTAACACTACTATATAATTTGGGAGGGATTTGAGAAAGTCAAACATTCCAGGAATTTTGTAAATTCTTTAAGTATTATTGAAAGGAGTCAGCCTCAGTTCCCTAAGGATTCAACTGCAGGAGACCAAAATTTGGTTCTTTGGAAGCCAAGTTTGATACTTTTGTCAAAAGATTCTCACTTTCCCCCTCACTCCCACCCTTATGCAGATATATTTTTGACAACTATGAAATTCTGTACACATTTCTCCCAGAGGTAATCTTTCTGGTTTGGAATGAAAATTGATAACCGTGGGTAAAAACACATTGCAGGCAGGCCTCAGCAAGCTGTTTTGTAAAATGATTATTTAAAAATATTCCACATGTTTATAAATGTCCTCAGTCAGAGAATGTTATAACTGCTTTCTTTGTTAGACAGCTTCCTAGGCTGTTCTAGGCTACAAAGAACTGCTCAGGAATTAAGATGAATGTACTATTTTATGCTGCCCAAGGAATGATAGCACTATCTTAATGTCCTAGCTTCAAGCATGAAAAAAGAGACTTGAAACTGAGCTCTGATTGGTATGAAGGAGCCTATATCATAAAATACCCCTAAAAAGAACAAAGTAGAAAATAATTTATTTGTTGGACTCAGGACATTTCACTTGAGAGACGTAAGATCAAAAGTTTTTGAGATGAATAAAGTGGCTGAAATTGAGCATCAGGAATTTTTAGAGGGAGGACCATTTCAGCATCTTAGGCAATAGCAGGAAAGAAATGTGTGAATTAGGTTTTTTTTTTAGCTGTTGGTGTCATTTTAAGAAAAATGTAATTTTTTTCATCAAATTGGTTTTAGACTGTAGAACGCATCACACAAATTAGTGACTGCCTCTGATGATAATAATATTTATGTAGTGCTTTGTGGTTTGCAAAGTGCTTTACATATGTTGTCTTTTTTGATCCTCATAACCCTGCAAGGTGTATCATCATCATCATCATCATCATCATCAATCATTGTTGTTGTTCCCATTTTACAGATGAGAAAACTGAGGCCCAGAAAGTTTTTAGTGGTTTACCCAGAGTTGCACAACTAGTAATTTTCTGAGGCAGGATTTGAAATCAGATCTTCCTGACACCAACTCTAGTGCTCCATGAAATATTTGCTTACCATGACGACAACAAGATGTACAGAATAGAGTGCTGGATATTGGGCCAGGAAGACCTGGATTCAAATCCTGCTTTGGACACTTATTAGCACTGCGCCCCTAGGCAAGTCACTTAAACTTTCTGGGTCTCACTTTCCATATCTTTACAGTGAAGAAGTTGAACTCAGTGACCTCTAAGATCCCTTCCTGCTCCTGATCTAGGATCCTATGAACCCTTGCTACCATGATGAAATTACTTATTCGGTGTGGGTACGTTCTCTACAGCCTTGTATGCCACAGAAAATTAGTTTTTTGTGACTTGCCTTGGCCTTTTAAAAAATCATAAATTATCTTCTGTCTCTCTGCTGGTGATAAGGTTAATAATAATATTATCTTTAATTAGAAGTTACTTGAGAATCACTTATGAAATATGTGTAAATTATTTTGTGCAAAAGTGAGAGGCATTATAGCCAGCTAATGTCTAGAGCATGCACATGTAATCAAAAGAAACCTAGATTTGCATCTCACCTCATACCTTGCCACCGGTGTTACCACAGGCAGGTCAAAGTGAGTGTAATAATACTTGTACTGTCTGCCTCTTTGGATTGTTCAGATCAAAGAAATAATGTACATATAGCACATTGCAAATGTTTGGAAAAAACTATGTAAATATCAGTTGTCATTGCTATTAGTCTACTTATGTTCCTTGGGAAAATCCCAGTAAAGACTATTTCATTTAAAATATATGCTTACTTAAGATTGTTATATGATTTATTTCCTGAAATCTTATACTTTGTTATTGACATACTTTATGAGTAGACAAGAGTCCTATTGAAAGCACCAGAGCTGTGGGGTTCAAACTGAGGAAGGCAATGAGCTTAGTTCAGAAAGAATAGGTAAGACTTGTGTTAATCTGTTTGGCCTTTGCTTTGAGGGAGCTGTGCTCAGTTTTTGTCCCTGAAGTTGTATATTCAGTTGTAGTTCATAAGTAAAATCAAAACTATTTCTAAGGCCTTGTGAGAAGAATCTGTTCCAAAGGCCTGCTTACCATATGTTGCCTTCTGGTTGACTGCCTCCCTACGCCTCAGTGCCTTTGCTTTGACACGTACAAAGCCTAATTCTTGATTTCACTTCTCCCAACCTGACTTGGCTTCCAACTTCTAATTTCTGTTAATGGTACTACTTATATCCCTATTATCCTGAGCAAATCACTCATTCTCTCTGAGCATCAGTTTTCTTATCTGTAAATGAGAGATTTGGGCTGGATGACCTCTGAGGTCCCTTTCAATTCTGAATTTGTGGTCTTGCTTGTAGCTTGGTCATCTAAGTTCAAATCCTGGATGTACCTCTCCTCAAGGACAGAGCTGTGTCAGTCAAACTAATTCCTATCTTGCAGCTAACAAAGAGCCAATACTTTAAAAATATATTTTGGTGATTTTATATATATATATATATGTATATGTGTGTGTGTGTGTATTATATAAAATATATATGTGTGTATATGCACATATACATTAGTATTTAATTTGATTTTTTAAAAATGCATTTTATTTGTAGCTTTTATTTTTAAACCTAAATTTCTCCCAGTATCCCTCTCCTCTTCTTCCAGGAGTGATTTCATAAAACAAATAACATTTTTTTAAAGAAAAAGAAGGGAAAAAAATCAGTAAAAACGGATTAGTACATTAAAAAAATCAGAAAATGTATATATTCTTCCATACTCACCCACCTCTCACTTCTACAAAGGAATGTATGCATGTGTGGGGTGGGAGGTGAGGAGTGTTTTCATTTCATTGCTCTTCTTTGGGGCCATACTCATGCTTTGTAATTCTATAATGTTTCAGTTTTTTGTTTGTTCTTTCCATTTACATCAGTGTAATAATTGCATATTATTGTTTTCTTAGCTCTTCTTACTTCATTCTTTATTATTGGTTGCATGCATCTCTGTATTCATCATATTTGCCTTTTTTTTACAGCACAGTAATGTTCCATTAGATCTATGTATCATGGTTTCTTTCAAGGATAGTATATCATTTTAATGTCTACTACCTGATTCCTCTAAGGCTCTAAGCATAATAAGTATTTGGTGAATAGCATGAATAAAATTTAAGATGTTTTCAAACCCTGACCTAAATGTGGGGTCTGAACTATGCTTTGAATTAAAAGAGAATGTGTTCATGGGCATGAAAGATAGATTTGTTAGATTTGAAGCACACATAAATAGAAATAAAATAAAACTTAACATCTGTGAAACTCACCATTTCTGACAAGCATTCATCTCTTTTCCCCCTAATTCACAAATAAAAATACATTCAGCAAAGTTCTAAGGGAATGAATGAAGGAAAAGTCCAAATCAGGAGGAAAGGAAGAAGCTGACTTCAACTATTGATGTATTAATAATGTTTCACAGTTTTATGGCATTGCAAAACCTTATATCTTAATTAATGTTTGAAATTGTTTGTCTTTGGTCCTCTCCCCCCAACAGAACACCAGCTCATTGGGAGCAGGGATTGTCTATTGTTTTTGTCTTTTTATCCACAGTATGATGCCTCGCCCATAGTAGGTACTTAATTCATATTTATTGGCGGTGGATAGGTGAGGTATTTGACAAGGTTGAGTGTGCCCTACCTAATTTAACAGTAAATGTTAGTAAAATGCCCTAAATCCTAGATTATGACATTTGTTAACTTTGTTAAAGTTAAAAGACTACATTTAAAACTTTCCAGTTCTTATAAGTGAGGAAATTCCAAGCATTCTGCAGTGACAGATAGTGTTAGGGGGCAACTGGTTGGTGATGTCTGCTATGGAATGGTGAATAGCTTTGTTGCTGTAAACCAAAAATGTATGATCCTGCATAAAGTGCTATAAGCAAGAGGGATGCCAATAATATATGGTTAGTTCTATATGCACTTCTATATATGTGTGTCTGTCCATATATATATATATGTGTGTGTGTGTGTGTGTATATATATATGCACACATACACATATGTGTGTATATCTGTATATCTAGAACTTTTATATATATATATCTGGAACATATATGTGTGTACACAATTCTGAGTTTCAGATTTCATGTAATGAAAAGAGTTAAGAACTTGCATAGTAAAATATACCTTTTGACAGGGAGTGGATTGGGGGTAGAGAGGAGTCCCCAATCTGTGAATTAACTATTTTAGGCAACTTTTGGTATGGAAAATTCTTCTATCCATGCAATAGGCAACTCATTTTTAGCTTAATGTCTTAGATTGTTGCTTGGGGGCACTGAGAGGTAAGGTAGATAGATAGATAGATAGATAGATAGATAGATAGATAGATAGATAGATAGATAGATAGATATTACTGAACTAGACACTGTAGGAATTTTAGACATTTTAAAGGTTCCTTTCTTCAGATGGTGTCAAGGATATCACGATGGTAGGATACATGATCATAGCGCAAAGTGGTATCTACTTTTCTCTCTGCTTGGATGAATCAGACATTCTTAAATCAATTTTGTTCCATAGACCCCTTTGGCAGCCTAGAGAAGCCTATGGACCCCTTCTTAGAATGGTGATTTATTGGCTACATTAATAATTACAGGAGATGATCAATTTCATTTAGAGGTTAGTAAAAATAAAGATAAAATTTTTTCGCATCCATGTTCCCCCCCCCCCCCCCCCCCCCCCCCCCCCGGAAATCTATCTTCAGTAGGTATGTGGATCTCAAGTTAAGATTGCTCTCTGGAATGTCTGTCCCATAACTAAACTTCCTTTTTTCCTAAACCTTTGTCTTTCTTATTCCTTCCATCTTCTGGCTCTGGAGTCAGAGGATCCATGTTAAATTATGTAGCAGTGCTCTCAATACATATGACTTTGTCAATTAACTTCCCTGGGCTTCACTCTCCTTATCTGTAAAAAATAAGGAGGTTGGACTAGATAGTCACTGAGGCCAGCTAAATCTGTGATCCTGTGTAAGCTATGTATCCCCAATTACAGTTGCAGCAATCTAGCTACTGTGTCAGAAAATAAATAAAATGGTTGATAAAGTTGCACTCTCACACACCTTAGAACATAGTTTTTCTCAGACTCGATTTAGGTTTAATATTAGAACTGTGGTCCGAACATTTGAGATTCTTTATTCATGCTTCCTCTGCTGGAATTAATTACTTATAAGAACTCCTCTCAGCACCTACCCATTGACCGGAAAAAATCTTATTCATAACCCCCTCTTGACATTTTTGTGACATGGTGCCACTAACCTGTAACTAAATTCCTTTGGACCATTTGTAAAGTACACGTAACAAACCTGAATGCTCTCAAACTGTAATTTAATGGCAGGTTGTCATAGAGAAACTCTTTTTCTTCATATAATTGTTGATTGCCTTTAACCTCTTAAGTACCAGCCCCTAAAGAATCAAATTCTAGATCAGAAGGTGGAAATTGCCCTAAAGCTGTTGCCATGAAGCTATTTTGAGATAGAGCTTTGGATTTCTTATTTCCTGGAAAACATTTACAAATGTCAATGAATTTTAAAAAGCAGTTGCTGATTTAAGTACAGCACTTTATTTTTAACACTTGGACTGTAAGTGCAGAAATGTTAAATATAAATACATTCAGTGTTCTTATTTTTAAAATATTCTATTCCCTTTTTTCTTCTTCCTTTGGTATTTTTTGCTATATTTACAATCCACATGATAATCATAAGTAGACCACAAGTTGAGAATACTAGTTGGTGCTGCTATAGTATTTGTTTGTTTAATACTCTAAGAAAAAAATGCATAGAGATAAATTGTTAGTACCTCAGAGATATTTAGCATATACAGAAATGTTAGTCACTAGCTTTTGAAAATGAAATGTAAACAAATTTTCTTGGCACTTTGATAGCTGAGGATTCTGGAATTGTGCTTTTCTTCTCAACTATAATGGATTAATGTTGTCTTAGGTATTTGCTTAGGATGGTTTTCTTTTTGTCCAGAAGGAATTTTATAGAATTTTTTTTGGACTTTAGTCTTTGAGTGTGGTCCATGTAACATTATTTAATAACTAGTATTTTTCTTATTCCTAGCAAGTAAATACAAATCTTCATTCGGCTTTAGAATCAATAACCCAATTATATTATGTTATATTCTATGTGTTAGAGGAGAAAGAAGAGAAAATGTTTCATTTTAGGAGAAAAACGCTAAGAAGATTACGTGTGTATGTTGCATAGGCACATAACTTTTATCATTATCTCATTGATAATTGCTTATCCTCCTACCATGCCTACTTTTAGAACAATTTTTCAGAAGGTTTCTGTAAAGAAAGTGAGAGGAAGACAAATTACTCACTGAAAGAGATTCCTTCTGTTATTTTCCTCTCCTTAAAAGGTTCACTTGACTGTAAAAAAATTTATGATTTTACCCTGTTTACTTATGTGTTCTTCTCCATTAACAACTTTGTAATTTAAAATCTGCCCTAGCCCTCAATACTAATTCCATATTTTGACCTCTTAGTAGGGTGAGTAGTTTCTGAAGAGGCCACATGCCTTTATGATTTACTTTTTATTTTGAGCCAACGGAAGCAGAATTCACTTATTTCTTCCCTGTCCCTCCATCCCAAAAGAAGAATAGCAAAAAGTCCATCATTGTATTTGAACTTTTGACTGAATGTCCTGTCAGCAACTCAAATTCAGTATGTTCCAAACAGAATTAATTCCTAAAACCTATCCTTTTTCCAAACTTCCTGGTTTCTATTGAGGACACTTCCATCTTTCCATCACTCAGGTTCAAAGCTTGGAGTTGTCCTTGAACCTTTCCCTTAATCCCTCCCCATCCAGTCAATTACCAAGTGTAATTGGTTCAACCTCCATAATATTTCTTAACATTTGTCCACTTCCACACCCTAGTACAGGTCCTCATTGCCTCTTACTTGGATTATTACAAGAGCTTTTTAACTGGTCTCCCTTACTCAGGTCCCTATTCCATCCTTCACAAAGCTATCAAAATAATAGCCCTTCAAAATAAATCTTAACCATGGCATCTCTGCTCAAAAATCATTAGTGTCTCCCTGTTGCCTCTGGGATAAAATACAAAATCCTCAGTTTGGCATTTAAAGCTTTCCACAATTTGGCTTCTGCTTGCCATTTTAATTGTATTTCTTGTCACTTCTTTTCATTCATTCTCTGTTCTAGTGAAATTGGCTCGATAGCTATTCCCTATAAGCGACATTCCATCTACCATGCCTTAGAAAAGATGGTTCTCCTCCCCATACTCCAGCCTGCCATGCTACTGTAGAATTCACTCTTTCTTTACCACCATCTTAAAGAATCCCTAGGAAGGTTCTACTTTCCTTGTAAGGTCTTTCCTGAGCCTCAGCCTCATCTGTCCTCTCGCCTTCTTAAAGTTACTTCGTTATTGCTGTCGTTCAGTCATTTCAGTCATGTCCAACTCTTTGTTACCCCATTTGAGGTTTTTCTTGGCAAAGATACTCAAGTAGTTTGCCGTTTCCTTCTGCAATTGGTTTTGTAGGTGAGGTAACTGAGGCAAATTAAGTGACTTGCTCAGAGTCACACAGCTAGTAAATGTCTGAGGCCGGATTTGAATTCAGGAAAATGAGTCTTCCTGATTCCAGGCTTGACACTATCCATTGTGCCACCTAGCTGCCCCTAATAACCTTCTCTTTCTTAAAATTACTTTCTATTTGCTCATATGTGTGAATGTTACATCTTTATTGTAGTATGTAAGCTTTCTGAGGACAGGGAATATTTCAATTTTGTCTTTGTATCCTTGGCACCCAGCACCGTACTCATACACAAATGGATCTGATTTCATCTTTGTATACGTTCTCTTCAAACCTGAAAATCACATCATATCTAAGGCTGCCTACCCTTTGCTACTCCAAACCAGGTTCTCCCCTGTCATTAATAGTCAACTCAACTTGTTTGTCCTTTTTTAATAAAGTCTCTGAACTTTGAGGATACCAGTGAAGAACATGGACTATTCATCCATTAAACCTTACTCTCATCACATGAGCAGTCTAGTTTCCCTTTAAAAATAAAAAAGACATATATTTCTTCAGTAAAACTTTTTGCCGGGGAAGCTAGGTGGCTCAGTGGATAGAGAACTGGACCTGAGTTCAAATGTGGCCTCAGACCAAACACTTGACACTTACTAGCAGTGTGACCCTGGGCAAGTCACTTAACCCCAACTGCCTAAGCAAAAAAACAAAAATAAGAAAACCCAAAAAACTTTTTGCCTAGTTATTCTAGCTTAGTTATTTATTAGGTATTTCAGCCTGCTCACAATCCCCATGTTCCCTTCCACTGTGTTCTGTGACATACTCTTACCAATTTTTAATTATTCATAGGGGCTAAATGCCTGCTGAGTAGATTTGCATTGAATTTAATGAGCATGGTCTAGCATGGTCAAAATGTCTAGTTAGAGTTCTACTCTATAAAATATTTGTTATAACCTGCCAATTAATAAAACCACCATTTAGGGTAAAGGTTTAATTAAAAACAAACAAACAAACATAACTTTTAAATCTAGGTATGTAAGGTTGCATACAACTGATCTTCCCTCTGGGGGTCTAGTTGATGATGAATATTGAAGTAACTGTTATTCTAGGGTACAGAATAACTTCCTGCCAAATAATGAAAACAGCACATGAAGCAAATTGGTGTTATTGAACTATAATTTCACATTGTTTCAGTCTTTATGGACAATTAAGCACCTGGCCCAACAGTCTGGTCACTACCAGTTTATCCTAATATCCTATAGAGGAACCCCATTGCTGACTGTTCTGTTTATGAGACTAATATAATCCTAGAGACACAAATCTCCCAGAGATGCCATTAGAAAATTTTGCCAATGCTACAACTTTGTCATTGTTTGTAGCAATTTGCCATTGCTACGACTCTGTATTGTTCACTCTCTGCTGCTACTAATTGAATGGCACTTTCTAAGACCACTTGGTTACCTCTCCTGTGCCTTGTGGAATGACTTTTTCCTGTTTATCCCCATATTTGAGGTTAAGATGTTACCACTGGAACATTTTTATTTTTTATCATACATCTACTTTGTACAGCGGAACTGGCCATTAGATCCTTTCAGAATTTCTAATATTGCCCATTCATGGGATGTTACCTACCTAGTAACATTATTCTGACCTTGTAATGAAGGTGGGGATGTTCTTTATTCATCTTTTATCTTCAATGCCAGGTATAATGCCTGGCACATAACAGGCACTTATTAAGTACTTGTTGGTGAATTGATTGTCTGTCCCACTGATACCATGTTTCTACGTGCTGACTTATCTGGAATCTCATATTGCCACATATGATTAAGTTATGTTAAATAAAACAGAGCCTATGAAACCGATCACATTTTCTAATATCATAGGAATATTGTATACAAGCCCCAAAATGTGCATTACTTTTCATGCAAAAAAAAATCCACTCAGCTGTGCAAATATATAAAAGCAGATATTTGCTTTGACTAGATGAACTAACTTTATATTATATATTATATATTATATATTATATATTATATATTATATATTATATTATTATATCCTAACTTTATATTTCCAACTCAGCTGGGGCCAGGTGATTTTTGGATAATTAAGAGGAAGATCTTGGATCCCTCCTACTGTATACCCCCACCTCTAACCCCTGAGTTAAAGTGTTTAAATAAAAAAAAATTCTCCTGTAATCATTGAATTAGTTCAACTGGATAATCTTATGACTTTCTTGGTTTAGGTTTTAAAGATCTTACAGAGTTTGATTGGTCCTACAAGTTATGAAGCCTATCTTGAAGTAGGTATCAAAAATATAGTGGCTTTGAGAACTATAAAAAGTCTGACTGATAACTGACCAGCAGAGGGAAAGTTCTTAACAAAGAGGCGGTAATGGCCTGAATAACTCCTGTGAGAAACAGACCAGAAAGTGCTGGTAACCATAGTGGCCCATATAGGATGGCTCCATTCATCCCAATATGTGAAAAATAATTATGGAAAGTTCATAGGTATCCTAGGATCTGGAGAGGAAACAAATAGAGAGTATGTCTTCCAACTACATCATTCTAGAGATAAGATCCAGAGAGATTATGTGTTGCCCATGGTTTTGTCAAATGGATAGAAAAAGGTTTTGCTGGGTTTTTTTCTTTGTTTTTCAAGTTTTAATGGTTTTGTTATTGTTCCAAGTTAAACCCAGTATAAGTTGTTACTTGTTTTAAAAATTCAAGCTCTTATCTTGGCATTTAGGGCCCTCCCTAACTTATCAGCAACCTACCTTTCTAGGCTTATTCATAGGATATAGCGTCATGTACTGTATTGTTTCAGGAAACTGGACTATTTACTCCTCCCTGATCATATCCCACTCACTCTCACTCTGTCCATCCTCATCATCCTTCATGCCTCAGATACCTGTCTCAAATAGGTAGAGATGTGGGAATCCTTTTCTTCCTTCAAAATTCAGCACTGGTGCCACATCCTTTATAAAGTTTTCCCATATTCTCCCTGTTCACACACCTCAGACTTTCTTAGTGTACTTTGTTTAGCTTTCTCCTGTGCCATTATCACATTCTACATTGCATCATATTTAATTCTGTTTGTGTCCTACCTCCTTTATTGAATTATAAGCTCTTTAAAGACAGGTTGGTTGTTTTTTATAGTGTAGCCCTTGTGATATGTACTTATTGAATGTTTATTGTTGAATTGAAAACAATTATATGTGATGATTCCAAAACTTTTTTTTTATTTTAGTGCTTTACTGATGCTCTTTAAATAAAAAATTGCTGTCACTTCCCAATGACCCCCCTGTCCAATGAAACCCTTTTCAGCAACATTGAAGGACAGTTAAGTAAAATACGTCATGTATTGGCCATGTCTGGCAATGTATGTATACCTCGCTCTCTCCCTGCATCTTATACCAAAGAGAGAAGTGTTCCTCACAGTCAGTTCCCTAGGGTCATGACTGGTCAGAGCATCAGAATTCTGATGTCTTTCAGAGTTGTTTTCCTTAACTTTATTGTGGTCGTTGTCTAAATTGTTCTCCTGGTTCTGCTAACTTTGCCTTCCATAGCCCGATTCCTTTCATTCAAAAAAAATTTTTTTACTTTAAATTGATATCTTATTTTTATATCACCCCTTCATAACAACTCTATGTCATTATCTAATTATACTGTGAGGAAACAGACTTTTGGAGGTTAAGTGATTCACTCCTGGCCATAAAATTAGTAAATGTAGAGTTGGAAAGGAAGTCAGAGCTAGAAGTTAGTATAAATTGCTCATTTTGAGGAAACATAGGGCAAAAGAGGCTATGGTCTCACAGTAATTGGTATAATTGGGTGTAGTAAGTGCTGGAATCGGGATTCAAACCCAAGCTGACTGACTGACTCCAAATCTACCACTCATTCCACTGCACCAGGAAGGCTTACTGTAAACCCAGGGCTCTTTCCCTTTCACTCTTGTGCCTGTGACTATTTTGCTTCTTAAAGGAACAGAAACATGAAGAAATATATTACACTATGTCTCTAATAAGATATCTGTGACTGAGTAGTAGAGGAGTCCGCTTAGAAGAAGAGCTTTGAGAAGGACAGCAGGATCTGTTTGTGTGACCTCAGCAGCGATGAGGTCTTTCTTCTTTCTTCTTGGCACAGATACACAAAGGGGAAGGCACAGCATGAACCGTCTTATCTCATGGTTATTCTCTATCCTCCTGATTACAAACCATGGGCACAGCCTTGAACTCGTATAACATCTCAAGTAAGTACTGTTAGTGATGTGCTTTTGTAATCAAAGTATCCAAGATTGAATCCAGAGTCCTATGATCCAAAATCACAGCACTTGAATGACAATTTTTGAATACGGAATAGAGCATGAAACACAAAAATAGCAAATAATGCACATGATACAGCTATGTTTATGAGGCCATTCATCATATCTTTCCTGCTTCTCTAATCCTCGCTGCCATTCCCTCATGGAATCAGTAAAGGATGTTTATAAACCTTTCCAAACAGCAAGTTTGTAAAATTTTCCACGTTCTAAGCTAGCTAATAAGACTCGGCTGCCTTGTTTACATCTTCATATACAACATAGAAATTATAAATCACTTCTCCTGTCTCTGCTAAAAGAATGTGATATTGTAGAAAGGACATTGGATTTGGAGTCTGAAGACCTGGGTTTGAATTTGTGACCCTGAGCAAGTAATTTATGAGGGTAAAAGAGGAGAGTGTAAAAACTGGCTTGAAGCTTAACATTAAGAAAAAAAAAAACTAAGATCATGGTAACCGGTTGCATTACTTCTTGGCAAATAGAAGGAGAAGAAATGGAAGCAGTGTGAGATTTCGTATTCTTGGGATAAAAAAAATCACTGCAGATGGCAACTATAGCCATGAAATTAAAAGACACTTGCTCCTTGGAAGAGAAGCTATGGCAAATCTGGACAGCATACTAAAAAGCAGAGATATCACCTTGACAAAGAAGGTCTTCATAGTCAAAACTATGGTTTTTCCCGTAGTAATGTATGGCTATGAGAACTGGACTATAAAGAAAGCTGAGCACCACAGAACTGATGCTTTTAAATTGTAGATAAGACTTTTCAGAGTTCTTTGAACAGCAAAGAGATCAAATCAGTGAGAACTTAAATTAGTTCAGAGTATTCTTTGGAAGGAAAAATACTGAAGCTGAAATTTAAGTATTTTAGCCACATGATGAGAAGACAGGACTCACTGGAAAAGACTCTGATGTTGGGAAAGATTGAAGGCAAAAGGAGAAGGGGATAGCAGAAGATGAGATGGATAGATGGTGTCATGGAAGCACTAAACATGAGCTTGGACACACTTTGGCAGATAACAGAGGATTGAAGGGCCTGGCATGATCTGGTCCATGGGTCCGTATGGTCACAAAGAGTTGGACACAACTGAATGAATGAACAACAGGAACAAAAAGGCCTCAGTTTCCTCCTGTCTAAAACAAGAAGATTGAACTAGTCAACCTGTAAGGCCTATTCCAACTCTAAAGTCCTATTTTGATGATGATGATGATGATGATGATGATGATGATAATAATAATAATAATACTGATAATAGCTAACATTTCTATAGTGCTTACTACGTGCCAGGCATTGTGCTAAGAGCTTTATGATTATTATGTTATTTGATCCTCACAGCAACCTTGGGAACTTGTTTCTATTATTATCCCCATTATTTTTGTTGTTGTTGTGGCTGTTATTTAATTGTTTTCAGTTATGTCTGATTCTTCCTAACCCCATTTGGGGTTTTCTTGGCAAAGATACTGGAGTAGTTTGCCATTTCTTTCTCTAGTTCATTTTACAGATGAGGAAATTGAGGTAAACAAGGTTAAGTGACTTGCCCAGGATCACATAGTTAATAAGTGACTGAGGCCAGATTTGAACTCAGGAAGATGAGTCTTCCTGACTTCAGGCCTAGCAGTCTATCCACTGTGTTGCCTACCTGTGCAGATCCCCATTATATAGAGGAGGAAACCAACTCAAAGAGAAGTTAAATGACTTGCCCGGGGTCACCTGGCTAGTAAGTGTCTGAAATTTGAGCTCAGGTCTTCTTGACTTCAGACCCGGTCCTTTATCTACTATCATCTAGCTGCCCTAGCATTCTAAACAGCACAAAAGCCATGGTAGCTTTCTACTACATTTTATGTTTACAGATATTATTTTTTAACATTAAACTTTATCCTTACTTTCAGATTTACAATTTCTTTCTCCTTCTCCCACCATTTGACAAAGCTAGATAAACAGATCTCCATTATAAACACGTATAATCAAGAAAAACTAACTCCTACGTCAGCCATGTCAAAAAAAACCAAAATGTCTCAATCTGTACTCTTGAGTCCATCACCTCTCTATTAAGAATTAGGCAACATATTTTATCTTGAGTCCTCAGGAATCATGGTTGGTCATTATGTCAATCAGAATTCCTACATCTTTCAAAGTTGTTTGTATAAGTCTTCCAATATTTCTCTGATACAGTCCCCTTCATGATGTCTTACAGCAGAATATAATGTTCTGTCACATATAAATGCCATAACTTGTTCAACCGGTACCCCTCATGATGGGCATCCCTCCTCCTCCATTCTTAATTCTTTGCCACTACAAAAAGAGGTGCTATAAATATTTTTATCTATCGGTATTATTTGTCTCTCGAGTATGCTATGTGCCATTATCTTCCCGAGAATAGCTAAGTGAGACGGCTGGATAAGCCTTATTCCATTCCTGGTGATCTCTAGATTTTTATAGGTCTGTAAGTGATGCATCTCTGACTAGCCTGACCACTTCAAAGCACAAATTCAATTTTTCTTTGTTAGGCTTTGGTTTTGTTTTTGTCAAATTACTGAATTATTCCCTCTGCTCTCTATTTCATTTTGCCTGATAAAGAAAATAGATTTTCTTGTGTTAGTAATGTTATAAATGTGGTGTGTTCCTGAATATTTAATTGTTATGTGGACCCTCAGAGCTTCATGTGCCTTCGGGGGTTTTCAGCATTGAAAATAATCTAGGCTTCAACAATTGGTCATCCACGTCCCAGGGGAGGGAGGGATAAGTAAACACTTCAGTGGTCTGTACGTTGTACATGAGCATTCTGGAAGGCATCTACAAATAAAGAGACTTGGGTTTTAGTCATACTCTATCTCCTTGGTAGCTTTGTGGTCTTGGGAAATCACCCTTTTTCTCTGGGCCTCAGACCTCTCGCCAATCAAATGAAGGAGTTGAGCTGTATGATCTGTGAAGTTCCCTACAGCTCTACCATTCTTGGTTCCTTGAAACCAGATAGAATACTTAGACGCTGCCCTTCATAGCACTTTACATCTGACACTTATCACATTCTGCTTCATAGCTATAGATGTACTTACCTTCCCCTTCCTGGTGTGTAAGCAAGCTCCTTAAGGGTAAGGGCTGTATACGCAGTTAATCAACCAACAAGAATTTATTGAGTATTTACTATGTATTGGGCACTATTCTGGGCACTGGGAGTACAAATATAAAAGTGATACACCTTTTACTCTCTAATATATTACATTTTATTCATGTTTTTGGTCTTAGTAACACCTTGCACATCCTTGAGGTTCAATAAATAATCTTTGGCTCGAATTGCATGGTGCATGGGGGGGGGGGGAAAAAGGTTGGTAGAATTAGCTGTTCCTTCCCTTTTATAAAGAGGTGGCTTTTGTTGTCTGCTCTTTCGAGCCCATCTGCTGCTGCTTAACTCATTTGATTAAGAGCATTGTGAGCCCAAGGTCATGGGATTAGCCAGACTGTGTGGGATTGAACCCATGCTCTGTTCCATGACCACAGCCTACATCTCTATCCTCAGCTGACAGTTTGGAAATGTGTGTTGTAGGTCAGAAGGGAGGCTAAGAGAATATGAATTGATCAGTGGGGATTCATAACCACTGCTGGAAAAACAGGTTGAAATACCTTGCCCTACCAATGGAGAGTTGATAGGATCATCTTCAGATGTGACAGTTTTAGTATTGTTATTATTTTTTAAGTTCAATCCTGTGATTTCATTGGTGGGTCCAACTCCCAGAGTGGAAACACCTTCTGCTAATGGTAACAAGCAGTTAACTCATCTGTAATTTATGATCTAAGAAGGCTGCATGGAACACCAAGAGGTTTTGGGACTTGCTTATGATCCCACAACTAGAATGGGTTAGTAGCAAGACTCAAATCCAGATTTTCCCAAATCCAAGACAGTTGGCTATGCCACATTGCCTCTTGTAGAGATCATTTGATTCACTGTGATGTATTTGAAGCGACTTAGGTTTCCTGGATGTTGTACATTGGAACACATGCAACCATCCTTGCCCAGGGAAGCCTATAGTTGATACTTTAGATAAACAAATACCATCTTGTGTTTTAACACCTTGTATTCATAGAGTGCTTTTAACTTTTCAAAACATGTTTTCTTTTTGTACTCTCATTTTCATTTCTTTCTCACAAAAATACTGTGAAGTCGTTAAAGCTGATAATATTGCTTCCATTTTACTTATGAGAAATCTAAAGCAAAGAGAAATTCACTGACCTATTTAAGGTTTCACAGATATTTGGCTGCAGAATTGCAACTAGAACCTGGGTCTCCTGACTTCTAAGCTTATGTTCTCTCAGCTAGATCAGTGGTGAGCGTCAGTATCTTAGAACTGCAATTTAAGAATTTCTTCTCTGTGTATACTTTTCACTTTCCTATTTGAGAGTGCATCCTATAAATGGCAGCAGATGGGACTGAAGATACTGGTGTGTGACTAGAATTCTTTTTGACTCTATGTGAGTGTGAAAACTGCCCTTGGGTTGTATCTGCACTTGTTATTTGTGTGGTTTGGTACATTTTGTCATTGCTTTTTTAACTTAACAAATTACCTAATACTTATTCTTTAAAAAAATCAGCCATCCCTGGTTACTACATCCTAGCAGGATCTAAAATTGTGGAAGTTTAGGGACTAGGCATGGAATTTAAATGATACCTTTTAGCAGGCCCCAAATATCCCAGATAAAACTTTATTCATGTTTTTTCCTACCTTTTGTTCCTCCATGTCTTTTCCTCTCTGGTTCGATCTTTGGGTAGTTCCGGGAAGACTGGAGAGAGGAGACAGTGAAGAAGATTGAACCTCAACAGGAGTTGAGTTGTTGGGAACCACAAGTTTAGAGCTAGAAGGGACCCCAAAGGTCATGTAGTCCAGTTACCCTCATTTCACAGATGAAGAACTAAGGCCCAAAGAGATTAAGTGATTAACACAAACTCATACAGGTAATGAATAATGAAAATCAGATTGGAACAGTAGGACCTCAAAGCTTCTTGCTTTCATCAGATCTGGAGTGGACCTCCATGAAATGTAATCACTTCAGTGATCTTTATTTTCTTTCCACTGGATCCCAAAGGCCCTGAAAATCTTTTCTTTCTTTTTTTTTAATTACTTATATTTTTAAAGAGCAGTAGTAAATACAGCAAATACATTTACCCTTTATTGGGAGGTGGGGGTGGGGTATTATTATATGTGAAGCATTAACATAAAGAGGTTCTTAATGTGATCCAGTGCAGGCCGCAGCTGTTATCACATCCAGCTAGTTCTGCTGGAGACTGGAATTTCCAGACAGTTCTGACCACTGAGAGGTGGAATGTTGCACTGACGTCAGCAGCAGCTCCTGGGAATGTTTTGCATTCTTCTTCCTGGCAGTGGTCAGGTGGCTTCCAGCAAGAAGGAAGGACAACAGCTTCCAAAGAAGAAAAAAAAGAGAGCGAGAAAGGGAAAAGAACAGTTTATAATAAAAGTATTGTGGGGGAGGCACTTTTATTATGAGCCAAATGTGAAATTGGAACCAGATGTCTTGCATTCTGATGCTGCACGAATGTTAAATACATCTATTAATGACTGTAATAGCCGAGGTATTTGACTATCTCTTGAACTTTAATCTTGATGATTTGTTTTTAAAAATGAATGAAAAACAACTTCTTGTAACCAGGACTTTAAATACTAAAGTTGCTTTCTTAGTACCTTAAAACAGAGAAATTGTCCTAGGAACAATAGGAAGACAAATATGTGCGATTACTAAGGTTTTATGTCCGCTGATCTTTTAAAAAAAAAATTCAGAAAACGGAGTTCTCTGGAAGCCATTCAAGGACTTCTTTTGTGACAGTTGAAGAGATTCTAAGTCTTGAGAGAAGGAGTAAATTTTCGGTGTAACATTCAATGAGCACTATCACAGTAAATACTTTTCCACGAAATATATATTTCATTGTTATTTCTTTACGTTACTGTCCCAAACCGAAACATATCTGAAACAAAAGTTAGCAGCATGGTAATAGAATAACAAAAAAATGGGTTCTTCTGAGTCTGCAAAAACCTTGAAAACTGTCATAATGACCTGTAACTTTAATCTGAACTCACTTTATATTTGGTTTCTCTTCCCCTCTCAGTCATTTAAATGCCTTTGTTAGGATTTTCTATGGTAATAAGCCAAATGGTGTTTGGTAATTACCAGTAATGTATATAGTGTGTGTGTGTGTACACATAAATATATATATATTATATATATATACACACACATGCTTACATACATACATTCCTTGCTGTTGAATAAACTGTGATGAATTCCATCCAATTTTATTTTTTAATGGTTGCTATTCAGTAGATTTTTTTCTTTTCATTTTTATGGTTAAAATACTGCTGTTCTTTGGGCATCGTTATTAAGCTTTGATCTCTTGTCCAGCTCCCCAAACCCTTGATTTTGTGTTTCTGTTTAATAGCAGCTCTAAAACATGGGGAAAACCTGCCAGTCTGAGGGTACTTTCTGTTATACATTGAGTTGGAAAGCTTGCCTTCTGTTGCAGGCGTGGTGTCTTTTGTGAGGAATTTCCAGAAATGTGGAAAAGTGCTGACTCACAGTATACAATCTACTGATCCAACTCAGGCAGGGCTTAAGAGGGGTTTTTGAATAGTTGGCTGAAGTAAGCAAAATATGTTGCTGTAATGTACTGTTTTATTTTTAGCAAAGGAGGTGGGGGTAGCCGAGAATGTGGTGCTTGGGATGAGATCCTTCCTAATAGCTTTAAAATGACTAAAAGTTCTGGAGCAGTGTGGTGTGTGTGTGTGTGTGTGTGTGTGTGTGTGTGTGTGTGTGTGTGTGTGTTTTCCCCTGTCTATTATTAGAATTTGGAAAACAGGTTGTTGTTTTTTGCAGTTACCTACTATTCCTTTTTGCTTCCCTAAAAGCCTTCTTTTTGTCTCTTTCCCTACCCCCTCCTCCCCACCCCACCTCCTCTCCTTGGCTTATTAGACTGAGACCATGACTAACAGTGTGATGTGTCAAATAACATGCCAAACATGTTGTTGATGAGATGTTCAATAACATCATGTGTTTGTAATTTTAGTTGATATAGAGTTCTGTCAGGTAAATGTCAGGGTCTCTTAATTTCTTTTAAGATAGAACATTTCTAGCTATTTTATTATTTTTAGTACTTGCTTTTGATAGATGGGATTGTACCTCATGAGTAGGTATTGAATCAGATGTATTAGAAATATACATTTGAAGGATTTGACAAATAGCTTCCAGAAATATTGGTTCATATTTCTTTTGACCAGAAGTGATTCTCAGTGTTGGAGAGACAAACTTGCATACATACATACATACATACACACACACACACGTATGTACAATTTTGTATGGCTAGTGTTTTTAGCTATAGGATAAAGCTTTCCTTTCTCACTGTACCGTTAGTTTTGCTGCATTCACATATTTCATATGGGCCTCACACTGTGATAATATTTTATTTTATGTGGTCTCTAGCCAGGCACCTATGGTGGGTAAGTGTATGCCACAGATAGATTTTTTTTTTTAAAGGCAGTTGGGGTTAAGTGACTTGCCCATGGTCACACAGCTAGTAAATGTCAAGTGTTTGGTCTGAGGCTGGATTTGAACTCAGGTCCTCCTGACTTCAGGGCCGATGCTCTATCCACTGCACCACCTACGTTCCATCTGCCATAGATAGATGTTAAGGAGAAATAGAAGATGTGTTACCTCTCAGCATTTGATCTTAGTTAAATTGAATTAAACATTTATTAAGAGCCTGCTATAAATAATGCAGGGGACCTAGGTGGCACAGTAGATAGAGTGCCAGACCTGGAGTCAAGAAGAATTGAGTTCAAATCCAGCCTCAGGCACTTACTAGCTTTGTGACACTGGGCAAGTGACTTAATTCTGTCTTCCTCAGTTTCCTCATCTGTAAAATAGGCTGGAGAAGGAAATAGCAAACCATTCCAGTATCTTTGCCAAGCAAATCACAAATGGGGTCACAAAGAGTCAGGCACTATTGAAATGACTAAACAATATTAATAATTGATAATGAACTGGCTAGGCACAGTAGATACAAAAAAAAAAGCCAAAATATGATGTCTTCTCATCAAAAAGGTTACATTCTTATGATCCGCTGGGAAAAAAAATGTGGAGGCAGGAAACATACCTGAAAGAGCCAAAGAAGAATCTAAAAAGAAAACACGTTAATTTAAATAATAAATTATAGCCTCTGTATGGAATTCATAAGTGGGTGATGTTAAAAGAAGTGTGCCAAGCTCCATTGGCATTAAATGATGTTGTTCATTTGGTTGTATTTTTCAAAGGCAACTGATGGAACACCACCTGCACTTCAGAGAAATGCTTTTCTAAATGAAGTGTTGAGTGACTATTTGTTAATTAGTTAAGAATTATTTTTAAAACATTTTAAATGCTATTTTTCTTTTGAAGATTGACTATGGGGAAGGCAAATCTTCATTTGTTAGTGGTCACATGTTGCTGGAGTAGAACATTGTGGCTTCATGAGTAGAAGGCCAATTTGAAAGTCAAGTTGTAAATTGCCGTCTTGGTTTACTTTGTCACAAAAGGCCAGTTAAATAACTAACATGTCCATCAGCTTCTTCATTCTATCCAGTTTTAAATCTAGGGCTCTGTGATCTACCAAATGAGGAAAAGGAAATACTGACTTATTCACAGGATAATTGTGCAGTTATCAATAAGGTGAGCCCAGTATTAAAGAACGTCCAAGCAGACTTTTTCTTGCTCTCTAAGGAAGCATGTTTCCCAATCCTATCAGAGAAAAGGACCTTTTTCTCCCTCCTTTGATGGTCTGTGCTAGAATCAGAGTATTCTGCTGCTGCCAGTGATTCATGCCAGCTCCCTGCTTTTGCTTTTCTCGGAGAAGTAAAGGAGGGAGTATTTTTTTTAAGACAGAGGTTCTTAACCTGGGGCCCACAGACCCTCAATGAGTCCATGGATAGTTTGCATGGGGTTCATGAACTTGGACAGGAAAAAATACATCTTTATTTAAATATAAATAGGACCACAGAGTTTTCCTTTTGAAATCCTATGTATTTTATTTTATGCTTTTAAAAACATTATTCCAAAAGAGTCTATACGCTTCACTAGATTGCCAAAACGTTTGGTGATACAAAAAAGTTTGGTGATTTAGGCTCTGTAATTCTGTTCACAGAGAGTTCGTGGGCATATGATGAACAGATCAGTGAAACAGGATGGCCACGTAGAAAACCATTCCACTTTCAGGAGGAGATGAATTCTTTCCCCTTGATTCCCCTATAAATAACCTCAGACTCTGTGGCATGTTTAATTTCTGAGACACCAAGCACACATTCAGAGTGTTAGGCAAAATAAACATCTGCAGTGCAGAGATCCTCTGCTTTTTGGACCCCTCTTCTGCAACCTGAATACAGGACTACTTGGACATTGCCTGTTATTTTAGCACAGAGAATTTCTCTCCCAAGATTCTCTAGCAATTCTCTCACTATTTGGACTTGCTATTCTTCCAATATGATTATCTGATAATTTTTCAAAGTATTGTGTTCCTTTATTCTTATCTTGCATTGAAGTATGCCTCTTGGAGCTCTCATTAGGTGTTAATTACCTTCGCATATTTCTTTTTTGACAGAAATATATAATAAAACTTGGGGAGGAGCTTTATGTGTGAAAGCACACAAGACATGTAAGCAGTCTTAAATGCTTAGAACTACAAACCTTTTGAATCGTATACTATCGTATACAGGCATTAATGATTAAAGGGGAAAAAGGTTTTATATTAGTACTATTCATTGATCCTTTTTTTAAACTGACATGCTATCTTGTAAAAAGGATTGCCTGTGTATTAAGATTCAATTGTAGACTTTCATCTATGTATTTTTTAATTAGGCCAGTATTACAGACTTTGCTCAGTATTACAGAGATTGCTCAGGCATTATAGATTCTGGAAGTTTCTACCAAGCTGATGAATTTATCTTGGTTGTAGCAACTCATGTATAATATCTGTGAAGGTAAATATTCTACATTAGTGAAAAGAATATCCACACTAACAAAATCATGGATGATTGAATTGAGTGAATTTAAAATTGTTTATATTTTAAAAGTTTTAATGATTAATGAATGTAGAGCATTTCAAGTAACTTTATTTAAATGGTTTTTTCAGTATAGCTTTATAATATTTATTTCAGAATGAGTCATAATTACTATAGTTAAGGTAGTGGCGGTCAAATGAAATCACCTTTAAGGTTGAATGATAAATATAAACTTGTAAATAATGTTACTTTTTTTTTTAGGCAATTGGGGTTAAGTGACTTGCCCAGGGTCACACAGTTAGTAAGTGTCAAGTGTGTGGTCTGAGGCTGGATTTGAACTCCTGATTTCAGGGCCGGTGCTCTATCCACCGTGCCACCTAGCTGCCCTAATAATGTTACATTTTAAAAACATAATAGGATCTAGTAAACAGTTCGTTTGATAACAATAGATAGGCAAGAAAGTTATATTAATTTCTGTTGTTAAAATCATTCTAACTTCATCAGCTGTCACTTTCCTTGCCTGGTCCAGTTCTTATATTTCTGGCCTCACTTCATTCGACTTACTCCATAATGAGTATAGTACAACCTAGTATAGTACACTAGATTATTAGTAGTTCCTCAGACTTGATATTCTCTCTCCAGTTTTTGGGTCGTTACACAAGCTGTGCCCCATTCCTGCTCCTTCTCCATTTCTTCCTCTCAGAATCCTTATCATCCTTCAAATACATCTCAAGTACATGAAACTTTCTCTAATGCCCCTAGTTATTATTATACTATCCTTCCTCATTTTTCTTTTTCTTTAAGGAATGCATATTCTTTTCTCATAATAGAATGTGGATTACATTCAGTCAGGGCCTATTTCATTCTACCTCTTTCTATCTTCACATAACACAATGCCTATAACATAGTAATTGCTTAATAAATGTTTGTTAAGTCCAATTGCATTGTTGCTGCCTGGTCCTGTAAGATGCTCAACATTTCATATGTTTCAAAGAATGAGGTACAGGGGCAGCTATGTTGTACAGTGGTTAGAGCATCAGCCCTGAAGTTAGGAGGACCTGAGTTCAATTCCGGCCTCAGACCAAACACGTGACAACTTACTAGCTGTGTGACCCTGGTCAAGTCACTTAACCCCAATTGCCTAATTAAAAAAAAAAAAAAAGAATGAGGTACAGGATAGTCATGTTCCAGAATTATTAAAAGTATCAAATTAAGCAGCCTATTATAGACATTAAAGAAACCCACTACACCTTTGTCAGGTGATGGTGTTACTTTTTTGTGTGTTGGTCATTCTGCATTAGGCTTCATCTAATGATTTTTTCGTAGGAAAGTCAGATGTTTACTTTCTCCTGTCTGGAATAAATATTCAAGAATGCTGTTTCTTCTAGCATGTGGTTTTATTTATCAGGTAACACTGTTACATTACATTTACATAGCTCATTCCTCTTCTTACCAGTTCACAAAATCAGATTTTAGAATTGGAACAAATTGCAAAGACCATCTTCACTAACCTATACTAGAAATATAATCCCCTCTCTGGTACCCATGGCAAGTAATCAATCTGGCCTTTGCTTGAAGACCTCTAGGGAGAAGCAACCCATTTTCTCCTGAGGCAGTCCATCCTACTTTTAGACTACTCTACTTTTTAGGAAGTTGGGTCCCCTCTCCCCATTCCATATCAAAGCTATTTACTGCTTTGCATTTTCCACCAGTTACTACTTATCAGTTTAATGAGCGTTTCTTATTGCAGGTATATTATGCTAAATGCTAAAGATTCAGAGAAGAAACAAAATAGTTCCTGTCCTCAAGGAGCTATAAAATATCTGGATTTTTTGCTTTTGTTTTTGATTGCTTGTTTTTTGGTTACCTGCGAGCTCAATATGAGTCAACATTGTGATGTAGCAACAACAACAAAAAAAGCTAATGTGACTTTGGATTGCGTTAAGACAGTAAAGAGTGGCATAGCTCTTATGAATGTCTGCCCTGGCAAGAAATTATCTTGAGTTTCTTTTTCAGTTCTTAGAGTCATGTTTAGGAAGGACATTCATTGATATTTGGCAGGTGTCCAAAACAGGCTAACCATTATGGTGAAAGGTTTGAGTTCAGTGTCCTTTGAGGATCAGTTGATTGGACTGAGAGTTTTTACTGGGGAAGAGAAGATTCAGGGGCATTTTCATAGCTACTTAAAGGACTGTGATCTGAAAGAAAGGTTAGATTTGTTCTGTTTGGCTCCCCAGGGGAGACCTGGAAGCAATGGGTGTAAATTATGAAAAGACAAAGTTAGCTTTGAAATAACAAAAAGACTTTTTAATAACCAGAGCAGTCTAAAAATGGAATGGGCTGTCGTAATACATAGTAAGTTTTCCCCATTGTAAGTTTTCAAGCATAGTTTTTAGATAACTGCTTGGCCTATTATAGTAAGGATTGTATTTTAGGTATACTTTGAAGTAGATGGCTCTTCCAACTCTCAGATTCTGAGATTCTGTGATTTAAAGTAGTTTATCCATACTCTTTATAAGATGATAAGGTACACAATATTGGCGGCATTGCATCTGGATTACTTAAGGTCTGTGATTACTTACGTGAATTTCTAAAGAGCACAAATAAGCAATTTATAAAAGTGACAATCTTGGTTGATTTTGGCAGCTCACCTACCAGTGCCCTCCATGTAAGAAAAATGCCCTTTACCTCAACCACAGACAACAAAATCTAATTTCAAATAATGCCTTTTCCATTTGTACTGTGTTTTTGTTGTTCAGTCATGTCTGACTCTTTGTGACCCCATTTGGAGTTTTCTTGGCAGAGATACTGGAGTGCTTTGCCATTTCTTTCTCCAGCTCATTTTACAGATGAGGGAACTGAGGCAAACAGGGTTAAGTGACTTGCCCAGAGTCACATAGCTAGTAAGTATCTGAGGCCACATTTGAACTCAGTTCTTTTTGACTCCAGGCCTGGCACTCCATCCACTGCACCACCTAGCTGCTCAGATGTATATTGTAGCCTTGATATAAACAAATGAATCTGGAATTGAGAGGGGAAAACTACAGCCACCAGTGCAGATGGTAACTATCTAAGACTTTGATGAATGCTAGAGAGTTGCCTAATAAAAATTAAAGAACTTGTCTAGGGTCATACAACCATTAAGCTCTGCTAGTGGGATTTGGATATAAATGTAGATGTTGCTAATTTCAAGCCCAGCAGTCAAATCAAGGCAACATTGTGCTAAGTGCTGGAGATACAAAGAAAAAAATCTAGTCCCTGATTTCAAGGAGCTTCTGGTTATAATGGGAGAGACAAAATGAAAACAAATATGAATAAATAAGTTATATGCAGGATAATTTGGAATTAATCTTAGAAAGAAGGCATTAAGGGGGATTGGGAAAAGCTTCTTGCAGAAGGTGAGCTTTTAGCCGGGACCTGAAGGAAGCCAGGGAAGTGAATAGTATTACTCAGTACATCAGGCTGCCTTCCTACTCTTTAACTACTGTGATTCTCTATATCCCACTATTGCACTGCATCCTATCCATTAAAGGCATGAGAGGTTGTCAAAAGAAATAATCCAGGGATCTCACGGGCTCACCTTATTATGACATGGAATCCTGCAGGTGGTGTTATGTGTGAAGACATTGTATGAAACGTGTTACATGACTTTCAGCAAGACATCTTACTGATGTTCTCATTTTTGCCATCTTCAAATGACATGAGCATTTAGGCATCTAGATATGTTGCTCATTGGTGCAGTAGACATTCCTACTTAATTTTACTTTCAGTCTTTTTTTTTCAGTTGTGTCTGACTCTTCGTGACCCCATTTGGGGTTTTCTTGGCTAAGAGACTGGAGTGGTCTGCCCTTTCCTTCTCTAGTTTATTTTATAGATGAGGAAACTGAGGCAAATAGGGTTAAGTGACTTGCCCAAGATCACACCGCCAGTAATTGTCTGGGGCCAGATTTGAACTCAGGGAGATGAATCTTTCTGCCTCCAGGCCCAGCACTTTATCTATTGTGCTATCTAGGTACCCTTCCTACTTAACTAGATTTATCAAATTTTAAAACACGGCTTTACCATGAGTAGTCATTTTACTTATTATGATAAGTAAACAACACATTTCTACCCTCAAATGTGTAGAAAAAGGGCTTTTAAAATTAGTGTTTTTAAAGGACGCTGAAACCCTCCTGTAGTTCCTATAAGATCCTCCAAGATTTCAGTCCAGCCCCAGAATGTTTTGTTGTCACATGGCCCTTCCAGAAATCACTAACAGTAACTCAGCAAACACACCCTATAGTTCTTGACATACCCTGGGGGTAGAGGTTGCCTTGACCTGGTAAATTGTGAATTGAATTCTTTAAGGGCAGCCAAATATTCACTTACCATCTCCTCACCTTTCTTGCCCTTAAAATCCATGTTCATTATTTTTCATCTTCCCAGCTAGATTATTCTCCTTAAGAGAGAAAACAGAAGTGAAATATGAATTCAGTGGTTTTACCTCCTCACCATGTTCCATTATCATTGTCCCAGCCACCCTAGCCAACCTTTCTTTCCCTTTTTTGAGTTTCTTAGCTCCCAAGACAGCTAAAATAAACTTGTTTTATCTTGTTCTTAGTTATGGTCAGCCTTAGTTCATTCTGGGCATTGGCAAACCTGATGTCATTTTGTTTTTTTACCTTAACTATGAACCTGATTTATGTTCATTCTCCATGACCTGCCTTTGCTTTCTTCTTCTTTAAAGTCTAAGTTGGTGGATGTGTTTCCTGTGTACTAATGCTGGTCTCTTCAAACAGCTTCTCCTTTTCTTCCTCATAGAAATTTTTGTATTTGTATTTGTAGAATTTAATTCTGGAGAGCTTCCTGTCCCTCCAGGCCTGACTTTTAGAATTTTATAGAATTTTTGGCCTGGGTATCCTACTTTTCTGAACCTTTGATATCTGTCTTGCCAAAATTCATTCTGAGGGTTGGACTATACCTACTATTCTTCTACCTTATAATAAATTCTAAGACCTACTGGTCACTTCTTCCCAAGATTCCATCATTTTTACTTCATCTTACAAGTTACTTAGGGTCAGATCCAGAACAGCAATTTTCCTTGTTACTCTGCATTTTGAAGGATATAATTATGATTGATGCCACTTCTCTCCTGTTTTTGTCGGAGAGAGTTCCCCTAGATGTCTATGTAATTGTTCATCAATATAATTAATGTATCCCTGTGCCAGATTTCTGATCCAGTTTCCAAACATCTATTTTTGCCTTGCCCAGGTTTTCTGTAATATATGTGTTCACAACAGTATTCCTCTGTTTTCTCACTCCATTAATGCTTACCCAAATGCACTGTACCATGCTTCCCTTCTTGGGTTTGTTCATTACTAATTAAGGTATGCTATCCAATAATCTAATCATTATTAATGTTATATATCAATATATCATGTTATGTTATTAAATATATTTATATTAGTAACATATGATAATTTAATCTTATCTAATTAAGGCATAATAATTCTATAGCACTTTTTATGACAGTAAATACAGGAAACACTGGATAATAAACACTGGAAACAAAAGTAATGCACAGTGATTGAGGAATGGCTAAATAAATTGTGATCTATGAGTATAATGGGAATATCTCTGAACAGATGATGAATATGAAGAATTCAGAAAAAAAGGGAAGACTTATATGAATGAATGAATGCAGAGCAAACTGAATCAGAACAATAGTGTTCATAACCACCGTAATATAAATGACTAAGAGAGGCTCCAAAGAAGAGATAAGGAAATGCGCCCCCTTCCTTTCTTTGTAAAGGTGGGGATATAGGGATATAGAATGTTGCATAGCTATCAGATGTGTTAGTTAACTTTATTTTTTTTTCTCTGTTCCTTGTTAAAAGAGGTGGCTCACTGGGGGGGGGGAAGAATACAGTTGGAAATGAAGGTGATGACAAAACAAGGTAGAGTTTTTCAACATAATACAAAGGCAGTATGGTTCAGTGGAAAAAGCGACGGGCTTGGAATCAGAGAACATTCATTTAAATTCCTGTTGTGCTACTTAATACCTGTTGGACCTTGGGCAAATCCCTTAGCTTCACTAGGCCATAGTTCCTCATCTCTAAAATAAGGTCCTTTTAAGCTAGAAATCTATGATTCTGTGATTCATGAATAAGGTATGTATCTTTCCAGCATCACATTCCAGTCCTGAATTTCATTCTCCCTAGTCTCATAGTTATACTTCTGCGATCAAATCTTCCTCCTTACATTAAGATCTCCATTTTACCTTTTTATCCATATTTTTATCTAAGCCTCTGAAGCCGAGGATTTTATTGCTAGTTCTCTTCTTGGATGTTGGGTCCTGTGAATTATGATATTCTCCTGGTGTTTTCCTACCTGTGTTGTACCTGCTACTCCCTATGGTATCTGATTTGGCAGAAGTGCATAAACATTTTTCTTTTACCTCTTCCCTTTTCAGTTTACAACCCCCTGGATCAGATTTGCATGGTTCCAGGCAAATGTATTTTTAACAGCCTTTTTCAGACATACTGAATCTCTGGCCAAGAGCCCATCATTCACGTATTTTAAGCTGTGGTCCAGTATTCCAACTCTTGTTCTAGGATACCATTTTCCTGACCATCTGTTTACTTCATAAAATGCATCCTCAACCTCAATTATCCCGTACTTTAGGATCTTTAAAATTTTCCCATCTAACCATTGAGCATCTTGAGAAAGCCTACTGTAGTCTGTGGTAAGTCTTCCTTGTTGATCTGTCAACATGTCTGCATTCTGATATACTTGTTGTAAGAAAAAAAAATCACCTTTGGACCCAGACAATCCTTTCTTACTAATTGAATCCACTTGTGACCTCTGTGTGGCACATTTTTCTGAAGTTCTGTCATTATCTGAAAGGGATATGACCTGTCTTGAACTTACTGTTGGCACTGTCTTGGGCACTGATGATATGAGACATATATTAGGCTCTATAAATCATGAATCTCTGGTTTTCCAAAAAGTATCCTTGCAAACGATGGCTGGAGAACTGTAGCTTTCTTTCTTTAGGGTATTGTTTTTTGTATATTATATCACATTGCACCAATTACTTGACATGACTTCCTGAGCAGTGCCTTGCCCTGAAGTGAAATAAAGAGGCTTCTCTTCTTTGGAGGGAAACATAGCATTTGTGGCATTTCAAAACTGAATATTATCCAAGTCATGTGACCACAGAGATTCCTGTGACTGGGGTCTCACATTAGAGTCAATTTGGACACAATCCATATGCCATTTGAAGCCCGTCTTGTGTACCACTGAATGGTGGCCCCAGAAGAATTTTAGATGATATTGAATAGTAAGAAACCCCTTGGAAACACCTCATAGACCATTTTTTACAGAGAGGGCTTAGTTGTAGGCTTTTTGGCAAATTAAATAAAGAGATTCTTGCTTCAGAAGTATTCTTTTTCTTTCCTAAAATCCTATGATTATCAACTGCTATCACTGTATAAGAATGAATAATGGATTAAAAAACAGAACACTCTGTCTTGGCTGTTAAGGAATGTGTTGCTGTCAAGTGAAGAAAGTACATAACTCAAAAGGAAGATATCAGGAATGATACTCAGGCATTTTTTCCTTCTCCCTACTGGTACATTCTGTATTTGGGAACACTCCAGTTTGTGTGTTGTGGATGAAAATATAGGCCATGAAACAGGAATGGGGAAGTGTTTTCCTATTAATAATATTTTTTTTCATATTAATGTGAGCCAATGCCTTTAGCTTTTGGAAAAATGTAACTTTCTCTTTGTTTTAGTGTGAAAAGAATAGGGATTGACAGGAAAGGAATTCCAGGACCAAGTCAATCTTTTCTAGTAGTTTAAAAAAATTGTCTTGAATAAACTTTGTTGTTTGTGTCTAGTTATTGTAACATTCACCTTTAATACATTTATGTATTTACTCCTGTAGCCTCTCCTTTGGATTTTTCTTTTCTTCCCTTTTCCCCTCTACATTTCAGGGCAAACTGTTTTTATTTGTTTGTTTGTTTGTTTATTCGTTCATTCATTCATTCATTTATTTATTTGCATGTTTTATTGTGATTTATTTACTTTTGGTTTTCAACAATTACTTCCATAAGCTTTTGAGTTTTAGGTTTTCTCCCCCTCCCTCCCCACCTCCCTCCTCAAGACGGTGTTCAATCTGATATAGATTCTATGTATACATTCCTATTAAACATATTTTCACATTAGTCACTTTGTAAAGAAGAATTAGAACCATAGGAGGAACCATAAGAAGAAAAAAAATAGAAGAAAAAAAGAGAGGAAATAGTATGCTTCGATCTGCATTCAAACTCCATAGTTCTTTCTCTGGATTTGGATAGCATTTTCCAAGGGAAGACTATTTTTAAATAAATTTTTGGTTTTGTTTTTTCAAATATTATAACCATCAGATTGGCAAAGCTTACGAGAGAGAGAGAGAGAGAGAGAGAGAGAGAGAGAGAGAAGAGAGAGAGAGAGAGAGGAGGGAGAGAGAGAAAATGGCAAATATTGAAGGGATGATGGGAAAGCAGACTATTTTTTAATTCCATGTAATTTTCTCCCATTCTTCCCTCATCAGCACTTTCCCTCTTCTCCATCCACCCTCACACATTTTAGTGAGAACAACTGAAGTAATGTAAATGACCATACTTGCTAAAAGTAAAAGAGTGGTTTATCAATATTTCTACCTCTTTAACATTTCTTACCTTGTTTTCAGAGGCCTAGTTGGTATAATCATGGCTACAGTTGTAGACTTCCTGTAGTCTCCCAGCTCACTTGTTAGAATCAGGAGCAATTTACCTTCATAATCCACCTCACTCTCGATCTCCATGTAACATAGTTCAGAAGGACCCAGCTTCAAATCTTGCCTTTGACATATCCTGGTTGTGTGACCCTGGACAAATTACTTTACATCTGTCCTTTTCTCTTTTCTCCTTTCCTCTAGGTTATGTCCTTTGGTAATATCATTACTTCCTGTGGGTACAGTGATCATCTCTATGCAGATGATTCCCAGATCTGTAATCCTTTTTCTGAGTACATCACCAATTGCCTTTTTAACATCTGGAACTTTATGTCTAATGGGCATCCCAAACTAAATATGTCCCAAATACAACTCATTGTCTTTCCCCTTTCTCAGCTTTCTTATTATGACCAAGGGTATCACCATCTTCTTAGTCACCAGGCTCAAACCCTTGATGTTCTTGACTCCTCTCCTCACTCACTTCATATATGCAGTACACACACTGTTGACAAACCTTCATAACATCAGTAGTATAAGTCCCTTTTTACCCCCTCACGCCTGGGCTATTACAAGAGACTTCCAGCTGGTCTCCTTGTCTCAAGTCTCTTCCTTTTCCAATCCAACACCAAAACAGAGGTTTTCATATGCATAGAAGATAGAAGAGTGTATATGAAACTGTGAATCTGCATTTCATACCAGTTGTTTGCTTTACTATATAATAAATTCCACACAGTATTTTCAAAAATCTTGCTTGTCTGTGCTTCCTTTTGAATGCTCTTCCGTTCTCTTCTGTATATTTTTAAAAAATGTTTCAATGCTACTGGACCATCCCTATTGCTGACCTCTGTATTGTATCTGTATATTCTTTTCAGAGGAGAGTGAGATTCATCTGATGCCTGCTCCCTCCTGTCCTACCCAGTCCTTCCTCCATGTTTATTCACTCTTTTTCTTACCACTCCAATTATGAGACATAGATAATTCCATTCCCTTCTTCCTCCTTTCTACACTAACATATTCCTTTTACCTTCCCTTTTCTTTTCCCTTTTCAAACCCTCAAAACAGAACTAATCCAGATCCTCTGCTTTTCTCATTAATTCCCATCTAACTCTTTGCAGCTATTAAGATTTTAAAAGGATATGCTTTTCTTCTCTTGTTAGAATGTTAGCACTACATCATCATATATAGTCCCCTCCAATTGCTGAAAGAAATTTACCTTCTAGATTTTTTTTGACTCTTATGTTTGTATTTCAAAGTTCCTGTTCTTCCCTGTGCTGGGGGAAAACATTGCTTATTTATCATTATATTGAAAAAAAAAACACTTGTAATATGTAATTGGTCTTCTTTGTCACAAATTTCTTCTCCCAAATAACAGTGTTCTGTGTTTAGTCCGGATCTTAATTATACTTTATTTCTGAATTTAACTACCTGATGTTTCTGCTATGTACTTTTCAAAAACAGCAAAATGTTGCTTTCAAAATGGGTGGAATTGGAGAATTGCATTGTAGTGTGTGCTAAGCACTTAGGGCTTTTCATCTGAATTCCATGGTGCCAGTTTCCTGGTTTTCTAAAACAAACTTAGTCACAGCACTTCCCACTGTGTCTTAACTAAATACTACCAAGTGCCCTTCCCCATTCTCTGTCATGGGACATATATTCATAGCCGTAGAGCAGGTTTTTATTGGGCTTGATGCCACGAATGTAAATTCCATGGCCAGAACAAAAACTGAGATGTTCCCCTGCTCATGGAATAATGAACACCTTAGAGCCTGCTTTTGATTTAGTCATACCTCTCTTTCTGTCTTATGGAGCATTACTAAATTATATGTGTAGTAGGAGAATCCTCACAGAATACTCAGGGACCAGAAGGGTTACCTTGACAGCCCTTTTTATATAATTACGGGGCTTCTCATGGAGATTCCTCAGTATTACTGTATATTTTAATGAATCAGTTAGCACTTTAAAGGTATTTAATAATGCACCCCTGAAGTTCTACTTCTCCATTTGTGTCATTTTATTCACAGTATGTTGAATCTGCTGTTAAAGTACTAACTTCCTTTTTGGGAGGGGGAGGGTGGGGAGAATTGTGGTACACTCAGTGTTATCTAATTTGTTTTCTCTTGTAATTTCTGAAAGCTTTCTTAGAATCTTCCTACAGGACTGGGAGCCTCCTGTGCTTTCCTACAACCTGGAGAAGTGATAAAAGCTTTGTTAAGGAAAAAAAACCCAACCACACAGTTGTGGCTAGAATTTTTCATCATATAAGGTCAGATAGGAGATAGCCAGCATATTTGGGATATGCCTTTAAACGCGTTGCACAGGACTCTTGATTTCATTCAAAATCATAGGATTTGGGGGATAGAAGGTACTTTAGAGGTCAATCTACTCAAAGAAGAATTTTATTTTGGATTCATTTATTTATACATTTCATTCAGAAGATGGCCAGGTAGATAGAGCACTGGGCCTGAAGTCAGGAAGATCTGAGTTCAAATCCAGTCTCAGACACTTACCAGCTTTGTGACCTGGGCAAGTCACTTAACCTCTGTTTGTCTCAGTTTTCTCATCTGCAAAATGGGATACCTCTCAAGAGTTATTGTAAGGATCAGTGAGATAATAATTGCACAGTGCCTGGCATATAGTAAGTGCTATATAAATGTTAGCCATTATCATTATTCTTTATTATTATTGTTATTATTACATGCAACACTGTTGTGTGTAGATAAGACATTGTATGATCCCTGCTGTCATGAAATTTACACTAAGAGAAGGATAAGACCAAGTATGGATAACAGTAGCCATACGCGAGCAGCTGGGTGGTGCAGTGGATAGAGTACCAGGCCTAGCATCATCTTCCTGACTTCAGATCTGGCCTCAGACACTTATTAGCTTTGTGGCCCTGGGGAAGTCATTTAACCCTGTTTGCCTCAGTCTCCTCATCTGTAAAATGAGCTAGAAAAGGAAATGGCAAACTACTCCAGTATCTTTGCCAAGAAAACCTCAAATGGTGTCACAAAGAGTCAGACATGACTAAAACAACTGAACCACAAAGAAGTGCTTTAGAGATTAGAAAAACAAAGTATTATATAAGGGTGGGAGTAGAGGGAGGTCATTGCCACTTAGGAAAAGAGAGCATTTGAGTTGGGCATGAAAAAATTGGTAGAAATTCAGCAACTGAAGAAGTAGAAGAAAGGTGTTAAAGGCTAAGAAAAAGTATGAATTTCATGAGGACATGGGATATGATTGGGGATGGGTCCCAGATAGTCCAATTTGGCTGGACCATAAAGTATGTGGTGGGGAAAGTAATATGAAATGAAGAGTGGTACCATGTTATAAAGAGCCTTGAATGCCAGTCAAAGGAGTTCTGCAAACAAAAGATTAGTTTGTAGTAGCATGAAAGCTGGATTAGAGGGAAATAGAGTAAAGACAGGAAGACTAGTTCTAAGACTTAATTATGTTGATGGTTCCATGATCTCATCTGCATGGGTATTTTCTCTTCCATTGGTGAATGTACCACACTTGTACTTTCTCATCCTATATAAATCCTGTCTATATCCTTCCACAAATGTTCCAGGGAAAATCTATCCAAAAATAACACATATTTATATATACTTTAAGTTTTAAAATACAACATCCTTGTGAATTAGAGTAATAATTATATTTTATGAATGAGGAAACTGAGACCTCAAAATGTGAAATGACTACTGTTACACAGCTAATGCCAGAATGGGGATTCAAGCAAGTTTCTCCTTTCTGTCTCCACCAGACCACACTGCCCCTTTTGGCGTAACAGTAGAAATGTCTGTAAATTGACATCTTTTGGGGAACAAGGATTCTTTTTTCCCCTTATGTTTTAGGATAAACTGCTACATGACTTTTATAATCTCCTCCTGTTTACAGCTTAAAAGCTTTTCAAAATGGGCAAATGAGTGTATTGTTTAATGTAGCAACCAGCAATTATGAGCCCTGGACCAGATTGGAATGAGAAGGAGGAGTCGGTCATTCTGACATCAGTGTTATCATGTCATCCTCTCTGGGTTAACATTAACACTGGTGTGGCAGCCAGCCTTCCCATTTAATCCATCGATAAGCATTTATTCAGAGCCTACTGTGTGCCAGGTCCAAGCAACCAAGGCTCTTTTCAGATGGTGAGAGAGAGTGTGAGAAGTCCAGGTCTACCCAGTCCCACTTCGGTTTCTGCATCCATCACTGTAGCTCTGAGAGCTAATGGTGACCCACTGGAATCCTAGCCAACCCAGGGAATGAACAGGCGGTGCATATCAACTGCTTATTGGCTATAATCCAGGCCTCTTGGTAGTTCCTGGTTTAAAGAATATGTTCCTCTCTTAATTCCCTGAAGAACTCAATGCTCTTTTCATATTGCTAATAATTTGGTTCACTCAGAGAACAACTTCGTGAGAAAGTTAGCGATTGCAGATGATGTAAGATAGGGTTGAGGTTGGGGGGTGAGGTAGGAGATAGTGGTCAGCTAACTTCTTTCAGAATTTTAGTAATGTTTCTAAAAAACCCAGAATTTTAATAGTATTTCTAAAGGAGAAAAAGCAATCAATTTCACCACCAAGGACACATGTAAAGTAGCTCAATAGCCCTTTCTAACAGCATGCAGAGTAACATGCCCCAGTAAAACAATACTTCAGGTGTGAGCCTCTTGTAGCAGGAAGTTTTTACTTCTGAGAGACTTTATTAAAGGTGTAAAGGCTACTCCTGGGTGAATTAAGTGATGACACACCCTGGGTTGCATTGGATTTCCTGCTAGTTATGATTTGAGGCATTCTTCCCGTAGGAGGGTGAATGCTGTTCCAGCAGCATTTGCTTGTAAAACTGAATCCAGCCATTGTGTTTGAAGCTTGGCTTTTTGCCTGCTCCAAAAGTACAGAGCAAACTTTAGCCAGTTACTCCCTATGAGTATATGTCCTCTGCCCAGAGCAGGGAAAGGAAAGGGGAAAACCCAAGGGGTGACTGAGTTCATTTACATACCATGCCAGAGGATAACAGATAGCTAGCTGCCTTGTCATCACATGATCCAGTGGAGATTCCTGATATCCCACTTACTGGAACACTAGGCAGCTTAAGGAAAAAAAAGAAAAGATAAACAGGGGCCACCGAATTTTTTCAAGTTGTAGTTTTAGATCAATTTGGTATTCCTATTATCTACCACATTATTCAGTCTTGCTGAGAAAGCATAAGAAGTTTATCTTCCTTTCCTCTTTTTTTTTTGTTTGTTTTAAAGCTTGAAGCAAACTTCCCCAAAGGGGACAACAGAGAGATTACATGATGCTGATAGTGCTACTCTTCTTGCCTTGCCCATTGTTACTGATTGATAGGGTCTCCTGAAGCTTTGGGGGCCCGCCTGTGCTGCCTTTACCCAGCTAGTGTCAGAGCTACCATCACAACCCAGTTCTCTCTTGGGGCTGGACTACAGAGGTAGGTTAGAGGGATGCTGACTCTGTCCCTTCTTCCTGAAGTAATGGAAAAAAAGAGGCCTGACAGTGACTCAGGCATCCTCACTGTGGCATATGAGGCAAGGATTGTTTTCCTCTTTTTGGAGCTGTGGGGTAAAAAAAAAAAAATAAAAGTTCTTTGACATATAGGAGAATCCTCTTGTTATGCAGCTCCAGAGCATATGAAAGCACTATGTTTTAGGAGCAAGAATCAGGGCCCTCAGCCAAGTTGAGTACTTCTGATTTGGCTTTGAGGGGCAGGGGGAGGTAAGCAGAAGCTATTTAGTCTCTTTAACTACAGTATGTTTCATGGTAGGCACAAGAGCATTCCCTAACACCTTTGTTCTGTGTGATAGTGACATTGAAAAATAGAAATTAGAGGTGCCATAGTTCCTGGGTATACTAGAGTACTCCAATGGATCTTTGATTTCAAAGTGGTTATTTCCTCCGTTGATACAGACTACAGATGATCCATGCTTGCTAAGCATGATCTTGATCCATGGTCCCCTATAAGAACATCACAGCGGCCCACCCACAAACTGGAGGTGAGGAGGGCTCCTTTAACTCTGCAAAACAGGTTACCTGTTTTGCTTTTCTAATCTGGTTTTGGCCTGTTCTATAGGAATAGCAGCAGAATTTTAGGTAACCTAACTCTGTTCACTGAAGTTCAGAGAACTTCAAATAAGAATACTGATTTTTATTGTTATACTTTAATTTTATACTTATTGCATGTATAAAACTAGAGTTTACTTTCAGCAGTTAGTCAGCAAGTATTTATGTAGCACCTGTTCATTCACATCAAATTAATACTGATTAAGTGGCTTCTAAGGGCAGAGTACAGGCATACTTTAGAGATATTGTGGGTTCAGTTCCAGACCATTGCAATAAATCTAATATTGCAGTAAAGCGAGTCACACAAAATTTTTGGTTTCCCAGTGCACCTAAAAGTTATATGTACACTACATTATATTCTATTAAGTTTGCAGTAGTATTATATCTAGAAAAACAATGTATGTATCTTAATTTAAAAATACTATATTGCTATCGAATTGCTTGCCTTCTCGATGGGGGGAAGGAGGGGGGAAGGGAGAGAATTTGGAACTCAAAGTTTTAAAAATGAATGTTAAAAATTGTTTTTACATGTAACTGGGGGAAAATAAAATACTAAATAAAGAAAAAGTTTAAAATACTATATTGTCCAAAAATGCTATCATCTGAATCTTCAGCGAGTCATAATCTTTTTCTGCTAGTGGAAGTTCTTGCCTTAATGTTGATGGTTGTTGACTGATTGGGGTAGTGGTTGCTGAAGGTTGGGGGATGGCTGTGACAGCTTATTAAATAAGACAACATTGATATTTGCCATGTGGATTGATGCTTGTTTTCATGAAAAATTTCTCCATTGCATGGGATGCTGTTTAATAGCATCCACAGTAAAACATCTTTCAAAATTGGAGTCAATCTTCTCAAACCCTGACACTGCTTTATCAACTAAGTTTATGTAATATTCTTCAATATTGTTGTGTTTGAGGGAATAGGAAGGCCTGAGGAGAGGGAGAGAGATGGGGGAATGGCTGGTCAGTGGAGCAGTCAGAACATATACAACATTTATCGATTAAGTTCACCGTCTTATATAGGTGTAGTTCATAACACTGACAACAGTAACATTAAAGGTCACTTGTCATAGATTATCACAACATATATAATAAAAATGAAAAAGTTTAAACTATTTAAAGAATTACCAAAATGTGACAGAAACATAGTGTGAGCACATGCTGTTGGAAAAATGGTGCCGGTAAGACTTACTTAATGTAGGTGGCCACAAACCATCATTTTGTTTAAAAAAAAAGTAATATCTTTAAAGCACAATAAAGCAAAGCACAATAAAATGAGGTATACGTCTGCTATCTAAGGAGCACTATCCTTGATTCTGAAGAGGATAGACAAGATCTCACTAATTTCTGCCCTCCAGGAACGTAAAACTTTCATTAAATAACAATAAGACTTAAACGTGCACAAAACAAACAGAACCCACATGTACAGAGTCAACCCACAGCATAGTAATGGCATCTAGACAAAAGATCTAAGTTCCTGGGGCTGCTGTATTATATATAGAACATATACACATGGAACAAATCTAGCTCACTTCCCAAGCTAGTGAACCATCCTTTGTAATAAAGAAAAAACAAGAACAGAGGGAGAAAGAATTTCAGGAAGACTACACAATATGGCAGTGGTGTCGGTCAAAATAACAGTATTCCATGCTGTGGGTTCATTTCCTCATCTCTTCTTCAAGGCTGAGCTGGATGATTATAATTATCTAGCATTTGGTTTAATTGTCATTCTTTCCATTTATGTTGTTGTATTTATTGGGATATTTTAAACCAAAACTGATATTATATAACTTGCTTGTTTTACCTTTATCCATCAGACATGACTCTGAAGGAATGATTATTTCTATTTTTTTTTTAAAGCAGTAAGCTAAGAAGGCAGTTACTTGGACCAAATAGCCTTCCAAGGTGACTATTTTAAAGGAAACAATGACCATTTGAATTTATAAGTTCTTGTCTACTTGATTTTTAATAAAATTATTTTGTCATCCTTATGTTATTATACTGTGATATATGTATTTTTGGGGCAGCTAGGTGATGCAGTGGATAGAGTGTTGGACCTGGAGTGAGGAAGATGCATCTTCAAGAGTTCAAATCTGGCCTCAGACACTTACTACCTGTGTGACTCTGGGCAAGTCACTTCACCCTGTTTCCCTCAGTTTCCTCATCTGATAAATGAATTGGAGAAAGAAATGGCAAACCGCTCCAGTATCTCTGCCAAGAAAACCCCAAATGGGGTCACAGAGAGGCAGACATGACTGAAGAGAATTAAACTACAAATATGTATTTCTGGTGTCCTAAATAAATAAATACACACATACACATACACATTTATAAAGTTTATAAAATGTTTTACATACATTATCTCACTTGAACTTCACAAAAACTGTGTAAAGTAAGAATTATAGTTATCTCCATTTTACAGAGGAGGAATTTGAAGCTCAGCAGAGTTAAGTGAATTGTTCGTGGTTACGTAGCTATTATTAAATATCAGAGGCCGAATTTGAATTCAGACCTTGGCCTTCCTGACTCTGAGTGTAGCAGCTCTTCCATATTTCCTGACTTCCAAATGTAACCCTCTAATCTGTTATATCTTGCTGCTTCTGTATCCCAAGAAAATGCAATGACATGTTTTTCTTCTCAAGATAATTCCCTTAAGAGAGTTTTTTTGGAGACCAAATTTTAGAATCTGTAGATTCTGGATTCTGGATCTATAGATGGGGTATGTATAAATGTATCCTGTGAGTGTGGGGGGGAATGTTTTCATAAGGTACATCTAGCAAGATTTTGTTGCTTTTATTTCTCTGAGTTGATTACCTTCTTTCTCTTAAGTTAACATTTGATGTTAGGTATGCAAATCATCTTAAACTAGCTGACGTGCTCTTTGAGAGACTAGGCTAAGAAGGGATTTGTGTTTCAAAGAATTTCGTAAGGGATATTATTAAAAAGGTTAGGAGGTGAAGTTATGACCATAATTTTCTAGTGGAACAGAGCTGATAAAATTATTCCCCAGGTTTTTCTGTTGGCTGAGAATGGATGGGTTGGCCAGAATCACAGGGGAAAAAAATTGTTGACATCATCCAAAGAGCAAATTCATTGAGTTTTTTGAAAGATATATTGGAGTAGAAACTAGTTAAAGGGGAAGAAGGTTTAAATGTTATTTTGATGTAAGTTTCAGTTATTTCTCTGTGTGCATGAAAAATATTCATAGTGTTAAAACATCAGTTCACAACCAGTAATGCAAATTACTATATGATATGTACTTTTAAAAGGGGGAAGGGGGTTATATGTGTATATCATAGCTCTCAGTAGACTAAGTATATCCGCAAGGTTGTGAACTTTGTCCTTTGTAAATTTTGTATCACCCTCCCCCCCAGTGTCTAACTTAGTGCTCTGCAAACAGTAGGCATTCTATAAATATTTGTTGAATTGAGTTGTATGTGAAGTCTAAGGGAGCAAAGGTTACTGATCATTGGGGAAAATTTCCTGAATGAAATGATATTTAAGTTGGGTTTTAAAGAATGATTAAGAATCAATGGAGAGCGGAGCTGTATGTGATGGGGTGATTCTAAAAAAATACAACTGCATAGGGAGAGATAAAAAGGAGTAATTATCTCATGCAAATGAGGCATGAAAGGAAGAATTAATACAGAAGAAGCAAGTGGGGCTGGTAGTGCTGGAACCTTACTCTCATCAGAAATGGGTTAAAGAGGGAATAACATACACATCTCAAAGGGTATAAAAGTCTTCAAAATATAGAAAGAAATAAGAGGGAGAGGGGATAGGATAAGGGAGGAACTTTTAGAAGGATGTGTTGATTAAGAAAGGAGATAAGGGAAAAACTCTTTGGTAGATTAAGGTGAGGGTGGGGAGACAGAAAAGGGAGGGATTCTTTAAAAGGTGAGTAGATTAAGGAATGGGAGGGCCAGGTAGGGGATAGAAGTAAGTTAGAGTGAGGAGGGATAGCTTAAATAGAGTGAGAAGGACAGTGAGAAAAAATAGGATGGAGGGAAATATACAACAAATACCTGTAACTTTGAATGTGAATGGGATGAATTTACTCATAAAACAGAAATGGATAGCAGAATGTATTAAAAATCTGAATTCAACAATATGTTGCTTATAAAAATAAGAGATATACACAGAGTTAAAATAAAGGGTGGGAGTAGAATTTCTTATGTAAAAAAAGCAGGGATAGTAAAGCTAAAATAGATTTAATTAAAAGAGGAAAAAAATAGAGAAACTATACTATGTGTCACGGATGTTATTCAGTATTGTTTTAGACCATTTAAAATAACTAGACAGTATAAAATACCTCAGAGTATACCTGTCTAAACAGATATAAGAACTATATAAACATGGATATGAAACACTCTTTCTACAAATAAAATCAGATTTAAATAATTTGAGAAATATTCATTGTTCATAAGTAAGCAAAAGCCAGTATGATAAAAATGACCATTTTATCTACCTAACTAATCTGTTTTTCAATGTCATCCCAGTTAAATTACTAAAAAGTTATTTTCCTGAGTTGGAAAAATTAATAACAAAATTTATTTGGAAGAACAAAAGGTCACTTTGTCAAATTTTAAGAATATGAGTCATACCCCAATTGATAATCAGGGATGTGAACAGGATGTGAACAAAACTATATATAATCATATAAAAAATGCTCTAAATCATTATCGATTAAGAAATGTAAATTAAAACAACTTTGAGATATTATCTTACACCTATCAGATTGGCTAAAACGATAGATGCCCTGCAGTTGGGGAATGGCTAAACAAGCCGTGGTGTAAAATTGTGATGGAATACTACAATGATGTAAGAGATGATGAACTGATTGATTTAGAAAAACATGGAAAGACTTGGACCTATGAAGAAAGACACTGTCTACCTCCAGAAAAAGAACTGACAAGTAGATATATTCATAGTATGGTCATATATATATATATATATTATATATATATATATATATGTATATATATATATGTATATATATGTATATATGTGTATATATGTGTGTATATGTGTGTGTGTGTGTGTAGCTATATATTTATGTATGTGTATATATATTCACCTTTAATTTTAGCTTTCTGTAGGGTGGGGGAAGGGAGAGAGGAAAAAAATGTTCACTGTAGAGAACAAAAAAAAACTTGGAAGCACAGAAAAGCTGGGTAATTTTGAAAAGTGTGTAGTATTTATTGCATAGGTTTTCTTGAAATGGAAATTTATTGTTTTATATTGAATTTTCTCTTATGTTCTGCTGTATACGTGGAAATGTTCTTTTTTTTTCTTTCTCATTTAAGTTTAAAATGAATAAAAAAAAATTTTTTAAAAGAGTCATTGGAGAGGAAAATTCTAGGTATAAAGCAAAGAATGCATTCCAACCATAAGGTACAGAATAAGGAAGTGAGTCAATCAATCAGCATTTATTAAACACTATGTACAAGGAACTATATTAAGTATTAGAAAGGAAATGTGAAGTATCTATAACCTACCAGTTAGTAGACCAGTTTGATTAGCTGCCTGAATGCCAAGCCTGGAGCCAGGAAGATTTATATTCCTGAGTTCAATCTGGCCTCAAGACTTCATAGCTGTGTGATCCTGGGCAAGTCACTTAACCCTTTTTTTGCCTCAGTTTCCTCATCTGTAAAATAAGGAGCTGAAGAAGGAAATGTCAACACTCCAGTATCTTTGCCAAGAAAAGCCGAAATGGGTTCATGAAGACAACTGAAAAAACATATTGGGTATGGAGAGTACATGAAGGTAGTTAGAGATAAAGGTAGCAGGAAAGGGTGGTTCCTGATTGTGGAAAGCCATTAAGGTCTGCCCAGGAAGTTTAATTAAACTCAGTGGGCAATAGAGAACCATTGAAAGGCTTTGAGTAGAAGAGTGACATAGCCAGATTGATGCATCAGAAAGATTAGTTTGGCTGGGATGAATTAGAAGGGGTGGATAGTGAAAGCAGGAAGAGAGGTTGGTAATTGTTTATGGTTAGATAGTAAGTGGCCTGTACCAGGGGAAGAGCGGTGGCAATAAAGGAAATGCAAGTGATATTACAGAAAAATCAACAGAACGTGATTTCTGATCAGTCAGCAATAATACCAGCATTCTAACTTGGGAGATTGAGTGACTAGTGGTACTCCTGAGAAACATATTGAAGTCAAGAAAAGGATCAGATTTTGGAGTGGAAGAGAATAAGTTTGGTTTTGCACATGCTGAATTTGAGATGCTAGTAGAATATAAGTGGAAAGTATTTGTCAATAGGAGACACAGGTCTGGAGCAGGGTTGGAAATACAGGTTTGGGTGTCATATTTGCAAAAGTAACACTTCAAGTTTTAAATGAATGAAATATCCAAGCAAGATAGGGCCCGTGGAGAAAAGGAAGAAATCCTGAGCCAGCTACAGATCCATATTAAGGGATAAAAAACAAGGAACCAGAGAATTGTTTTTGTTGTTGTTTAGTCATTTCAGCATTCAACTCTTTGTGACCCCATTTAGAGTTTTCTTGGCTTAGGGTTTTCTTGGAAAAGATACTGGAGTGGTTTGCCATTTCCTTCATCAAAATGATGAAAGATGAAGAAACTGAGGCAAACAGGGTTAAGTGACTTGGCCAGGATCATACAGCTAATAAGTGTCTGAGGCCAGGTTTGAACTCAGGTCTTTCTGACTCCAGGCTACCCAGCTGCCCATAAAGAATTGCCAAATAGAAGTAAACCCAGACCCTGTGAACATAAGTTTTAAGCAGTGTGGGAAAGGTGTATGATGATTTTTGAAATTCAGTTTCCTACTGAAGGTATTCAGAAGGAATTATTATTGGTAAATTTTTGTTTGATTTGTAACTATATACTATCTGAGGAAATGAAATGGAATGCATACCTTATAGTGGCAAGAGGAATTAAAATAGTGATCAAAAAATAGTCTTGAAAAAAATTTTTCCTTCTAGGTCAATTGGTAACTGAGCAATTAAGTGTTTATCCTGTAGCATGTCCTACCACTTGAGAACACCATTATTCTTCATTTCACATAAGACCTACCCCTTGAAATATGGCAGTTTTGTCTGGTTTTTACTGTTCCCCTGAAACCAATAAAAGTATCAAATAAAATAATGATTAACAAAAACACTGAAAGTAAATGATGGTGAGTTTTCTCAAGTCAAGTGGAAATTTCTGTTGTTTGTTGTTTTGCTACAAAACAACAACAACAAAAAACGAAACTATTCTCTTTTTTACTAGATGAAGAGGTATAGAAGAGAAGGAAGAGAAGTGATTATTTTTAAAATAATAAGATAATATCTTCCTTGTTGAAAAAATATAAACTCTAATTATATCTGGGATATTCTCTGAATAGGGCTACAATACCACTTCTCGTTACTTTTATGTAAGACATGTTTTGTTTTAAAGACATTAAGTTCCACATTTTTCTACCCTATCCTTTTTCAGTTATTAGTACTTGTTACTACTTGATGGTCTCGTGGAAAAATATGAATAAAAAAACCTGAAAGTTCACAAGCAGGCTGAAGTCGCGTAGTTAGAAGGAGACACTTCGAAAATTGTTATATGTAACATAGGTATTTAGAGTGCAATAGTTACAGAGCAATAATTCTCACCTCACTGCCTCATAATTGTTCCTTTTTCAACCAGTTAGCTAAGGTTCTCATGATGGTGGAATGACAAGTACAAACTTCAGTATTTCTGGTTATGTTCGTGACTATTAACAAATTGTAATATGCTTCAAAGCTCAATCTTAATATTGCTCAATGAATTTTCTATGGAATTTGGACACACTTTAATTTTATTAAAATAATAATCTTAGGTGACTTCTCCCTCCTGACTCAAAGATTTTATCATCATAATTCCCTCTTCACCTATGAATCTGCCAGTGGTAGAAGAAAGCTATCTCTGGATGATTCATGTTCCTTCAGTGTGTTCCAGATGTAACTTGAGTTGGTTGGTTGAGTTGTGTGTGAACTGATGGCTTCATTATTTTCGTTAGAAGGTTCTGATTAATTTATCAGTGGGGATACCTTCTTTTTATTTTGCAGTATCTCACAATTGGAAGGCTCCTCAAAGGTCATCTAATTCAGTTCATCTGAACAGTAGTCCCCTCTAAAACATCCCAACAAGTGGTCATTCAGCTTCTTCTTGAAGATCTCTAGGATTGGAGTACTTAGCTGCTAATGTCTCCCCTCTCAGATTACCTTCTATCTACTCTGTATAACTTTTGTTATTGTTTAGTCATTTTCAGTTGTGTCCAACTCTTTGTGACCTCATTTGGAGTTTTCTCGGCAAGGATACTGGAATGGTTTATTCCTTTCTCCAGCCATTTTACAGATGAGTACACTGAGGCAAACAGGGTTAAATGACTTGCCCAGGGTCACACAGCTAGTAAGTGTCTGAGGCTGGATTTGAATTCAGGTCTTCCTGACACCATTCACTCTATCCATTGCCCCACCTAGCTACCCATATACCTTTTAGTGCCTATTTATTTATATGTTGCTTCCTTATTGGAATGTAAACTCCTAGAGGACTGAGTCTGCATTTTTTTTCTTTCTTTTTTATCCCCTGTGATTATTAGCATAGTGCCTTGCACATAGTAAGTACTTAAAAATGCTAATTAAATAACTGATTAAAAGGCTATGTGTTCTACTTTTGATCAGCACCAATTATTAGGAGGTTTTTCCTTATATCAAGACAAAATCTGCATCTCTGCTACTCTCACTTTGCTCTTAGTTCTGCCTTCCTGAGACAGGCAATTTAAGTCTAATTCCTTTTCCATATCTTGTCCCCTCCTAAGTCTTTTCTCCAGGTTAAATATCCCTATTTCCTCAAGCTGATTCTCATATAGCATCACCTTCAGTCCATTTACCATCATGGTCACCCTCTTCTGGATTATTTCCAGCTTTCCAATGTCCTTGCTAAAATGTGGCACCCAGAAATTAATGGGATACTTCAGACAGCAGAATTATCACCTCCCTCATTCTGAACACTGTGCTTTTATTAACATAGCTTAAGACTTTATTAGTTTTCCTGGCTGCCATGTCATACTGTTGACTCATTTTGAGCTTTCAATCCTCTGAAATCTCCAGAGTTCTTTCACTCAAACTGCTGTCAAGACATGCCCTCTCTCTTGGTATCTTTGAAGTTGAATTTTTGACCTTTGAGCATATCTTTGTTTTTTAATTAAATTTCATCTTATTAAATTTATCTCATCATTCTTGCCCGAGCTTCTTTTTTGTATCCTTATGATGTTCAAATTTCAAATCAACTGTAATCCAGAATGTTAACTTTCCCTCCCAGCTTTGTCATCTGAAACTTAGAGAAGAATTCCTTTTATTTCGTCACCCAAATCATTGATAAAAATGTTTACCAGCACAGGTCCATGTACAGAATCCTGGAATACTCGACAATATACCTTTCTTTAGAGTGACATTATCAGTTAATAATTTTTCTTTGGATTGGAGGAGTATCTAAGTAACCCTAATAGGGTTTTCCTCTAGCTCACACCCCTTCATCTTGTCCATAAGAATATCTTGAGAGGCTTTTGTCTCTTGTGTTCTGTTATGTGTTTAGCATTCATCTGTTCTCTTGGGCTATCCAAAAAGGAAGTGATGTTAGTCTGTCATTACTTATTTTCAAAGTGATGATTGCCATTTCTGTTTCTCTAAGTCATCTCTTTAATAATACGTTCAGTAATTTTACCAGGAATCCAATTCAAGCTTTATAACTTGTAGATTCCATCCTCTTCCTCTTTTAAAAAATTAAGACTTTTTTTCTTTTTTTTTACATGGTATCTTTCCCATTCTATATATTTTTTCATTCTGATTCTCAGTTCCTTCAGTAAAATTTGATTAGATTTGAACAAATAGAATATGACTGAGTGTTTAGATAATTATTTATCTTTTCAAACTTATAAATAATCTTTGATTGTATTTGAAATTTAAAATGCAGTTAGAAGCGTGAACATTTGAAAAAGAAAAAGAAATTTCTTGGGTAACTTAGAAAATTTTTAGGAAACTCTTCTCCTCTTTTCATCCTTCCCCCCATCCCATAATGATAAAATACTCTGCCTTTTAGGATGTTACATAAATCAGGATTTGCTTAGGAACTGAATGTTCACAGAAATTCTCCAGTGACTTTCAGTGAACCCATTATAGGCTCAAAATCAGAACCAGTATTCCTAGACTTCAGATCTTTACTTCTAAGAATAATTTATGTTTATTCTTTGTCTCTATGATAGCTGGGGTGGGGAGCAGGGAGGTACTCTTGTGGAGTGAAATAATTTCTGACTCTATACAAATTTATGCCAAATTGATCGGGTATTAAAATATTTTGGTCTTGATCTTAATGTAATTCATCTTTCTAATAGGTTGGGTTAAAACGAAGAAAGACCAGTTAATAAGTATGATAATAACATATTGTCTTTATCTAGGTATGAGGTAATGGGTACATGAACGAGGGTAGTCACCCTGGGCATGGAGCAAAAGGAGAAAGTTCAAGTGATACTGTGAAGGAAAAATGAACGTAACTTTTAAATTAATTGGATATGGCAGAGAAAGGGAAGAAAGAAAACAAAGATGATTTCAAGCTTTTGAGCTTGGACACTTGAGAAAATGATAGTCCCTTTGATAAAAATGGAAAAAATAAGAGGGGAAAAACAACTTCAGAAAAAATGTGATGATGTTAATTTGGGGAATGTTGAATTTGGTGTGGTAACAGGAAATTCAAGAGAAAATTCCTTTAGCACTTGGAAATATGGTACTGAAGCTCAGCTAGATTAGAGCTACTACTGTTGTTCCTTTCATTCTGAAGTTTCATTCAAATCAAATGTGAAAATTATAACTCTATATAGATTTTTTTTTCCAGGAAGCATATTGAATACTCCCACTTTTCCACACCTCTAGTCCTATCATCTCCTTAGTGTGTTGTCTTCTCCCATTAGAATGTAAATTCCTTGAGGGCAGGAACTGTGTTTCTTTTTTTTTTTTAATTGTATCCCCAGTGCTTTGCACTGTGCCTAGCACATAGTAGGCACTTAATATGTTTTTTGGATTGTATTGGATAGGATCATCCTACTTGTATTTGCATTCCCATCACTTTGCAAGGGGCCTGGCATATAAATGTTCTGTCTAGCATTGCTGATTACAATTATGTTTCCCAGTGTGGCTACTTTCATATTAAAAGAGAGAGAGAGAGAGAGAGAGAGAGAGAGAGAGAGAGAGAGAGAGACAGACAGACAGACAGACAGACAGACAGACAGAGAGAGAGAGAGACAGAGAGTGAGTGTGTGTGTGTGTGTGTGTGTGTGTGTGTGTGTGTGAAGTTTCCCTCATCTGCAAGATACCATCCTCTGAGACTTAGTTCAAGTAACCTCACATAATTAGTTACTGGAGAACTATGGGGAAACATTTTACAGGAGATAGCTACCAGCTGTTCTGTCTGTATTGAGGACAAACACAGTCTTCAGCACCAGAGATCCAAATTAACATCCTCAAAGTGTCAAGAGTGTTTAATGTTAGAAGAAGTTACTGTGGATGGTTTTAGAACCTCCAGAAGGTGTGCCAGCAAATGTTTAACAATTGGTTCTCCAGAAATGCACAATACACTTTCAAGTTTAATCTGTATTAATATTTTCTTCATTGTTTTCTTCAGGCCATCGAAAAATAAAATAAAGTAAACTAAGCCCCTTTTGTTGCATTTGCTGATCTCCAAAGTAGAGGCTCAAACTGAAAATTTAACAATTGCCTCTTAGGAGCCAGTGTGAGCTTACTCCAGTACACCTCTCGATATTGGATATATGCTCATATTGCCTTGAAATTGATGTGGCATGGGCCATGTGAGCTAAAATCCCTCGGATCCATCTGAGTCTCTTTCAGGTTGCTAACAATTTTATCCGCCACCCTCCCCACCCCACCCCAAAGTCTTGACAAAGTCCATGTCATAGGATACATTGAATTGCTAAGTGTGTAATACTAATGGCATTTGAGTGAGGACTTGGGGCTTTGCCTTACTGATTTTCTCTGGAAATCTAAGAATTTAGGGAAAATGATTTAATTGAGCTTTTAAAAAAAATTAAATCCCTATTCCAACATCTCTTAGAAGGATATGCCCCCAGATCACAGACTGCCAAGTCCAACTAATCTGAAAAGATTTTAAGTGGAGACCTGTCTATAGACTGTAGTGTCTGCTATTTGAGGACCAGTCTAGTCTAGGCTAGTTCACATAAGTTCATCACTAGAAGAATGGACACCACATAATAGGAATTTTTTTGAGTCACAGCAATACATGACCCTAAATGATATATTTGGTCTTTTGACTCTTTTTTTTTAACATCAAAATTTAAAACATAAAGAAGTTTTGTTGTTTTTTGGAGAATTTGATATTTTAAATTTTACAATCCTGTACAAACTTGATTAATTTTGCAAGCAAGGTTACCTCCAGAGCCCTCTTGAAACTTGTAGAAAGCATTAAATCATATGTGCGATGTGATGATAGTTGTTTCTGCTTAGCTATGCCTGCAGATTTGGAATTATTAGCTTTTTTTTTTTTTAAGTTCTTGTGGCATCCTCCTAGTCTCTTGTCAAACCAGAGATATAATTGGAACACCTGTGTTCACAGTCTTGCAATATTTTCCCTTCCCTTCACTAGATCTTTATGTGTTCTTAAAGTGGTGAAGCATCTTGTTGGGGGCTACACAGTCTTTACCCCTCACTACTTCAAAAACAATTTTCTCACACTGGGCAATCTGTGTCTTTGTTTTGTTTTTCCTGTAGGAGATTAGGTTAGGTAGAAATCAGAACAGGCTTCCAGTCTGCTGTAATCCAGATTTTTTCCTTCTGACAGCTGAGCTCATTTGTGAATGTAATTAGGAGGAGTTTAATATAGACGGATGGGATGGGGTTTGGAGGAAACATTTTGGAGAGTTGTGCCTCTTTGATCAGAGGGCTTTCAAGAATAGTTAATTTTACAAAAGCTTGAAGCAATATTGACCCAGTTTGAATAACCCAGGCACATGTAGTTTTAATCAGTTCTTAGGTATCTTTCTCAGGAAGACCTTCAGTACAAGGCAAAAGCCAAGGTTGCTGGCTTTGGTTGGCTTTTACATCAGCCAGTGTTATCAGAAATGACATCAGGTGCCTTTGTTCAAAGTTCGTAGGTTGTTTTACTTAGAAAGCCTACTCAAAGTTTGGAAAATACTGAATACAAATACCATCTCTCAACACATCAGTAGCCCTGGATCAAATAAAAGCAGCTTTTCAGTTAGTTTTATAACATGTGTGTTAAGTCATTCTACATTTTTAATACACACTCACGTTTTCCCCCCCTCTCTTCTCCATTAAAAACCTGGTATCTGTTTTTGCTCTCTACAAGCTATTTCTCTGTTTCCTTCAACATCTTAAGTTCATAAGTTTAGTAACCAGAGATATTTTTGAAAAAAGAAAATGAATAATTGAAGCTGCCTGACCCCCAACACACTGTTTTGTTTTTACTCCCATTTACCAATCCTAGTTCTTGTACTTAGTCAAGTACTTTGGCCTATGTAGCAAGTTATCTATCCTGTCTCAGAATAGAAATATATACAAGGTCATGACTATAACTTAATTCACTAAACCTCTTTATGTCCTTCTTGAAATTGCATGTCTGTATTACATAAAGACTGTTAATTGCTACTAGTTCAAAGCAGTTGTCTGAGGAATTTTTGAGCTGCAATTTTGGAATATTTTTGTCTATTAAATAAGAGGGTAATTTCCTCAGCCTGTTTTAAAGTATAACATTGGTTAGGATGTGTTCTACCATGGAACAGTACTGCCGGGAATCTCACAGACTATTAAAATCATTTTTTTAAAATGGAAATTCCTATTATGGAATAACATAGCCCATGTGAAATGTTATAGTAGGAACTGAGCAGAGAAACAAAATAGCATCATTGTGTTTTTAGTTCAAGTCAAAACCTACAGTGATTTTCTCAGATAAATATCTAGGTTGCTGCCTTACTTTCGTGTTAGCAACATCCTGTTCATTTTTACTTTGCTCTATATCAGACAGTGCAACTGATTTTGATTTTTGGATAGGATTTTTTTAAAAAATGTAATCAGCTTTCATCTTGCAATTTTGTGGTGCATATAGAAGTCTAGACTATCTACAAAATCTTTCCCTAGGAATCCTTTATCATTAGGACGTGGTTTTGCTTACTATGCATATTGTGATTGCTAAGGGAGAGGGAAAGTATATGAGTCATGTAAATCAGTTGTATAATTCAAGCTTGAAATTCACATTTTTTCATCTAGGCAAAAATTATAGTGGTACACAAAACCTTCCATCTATCACCCATTTCACACTTACCAGTGTCATAGAAATAGCAATCATCAATTGCTTAAAGCTATATAGCATCTGTGCTTACCTGATAGTATTGATTTTTGCTAAAAATTTTCATTTTCTCATAGGATAATTATTGTTCTTTTATGATTTTATTTTGGTCTGAGCCCTGTGGGTTTGGGCTGATTTGCATAACTAGTATAAATATAGTTTTTATATCAAAAGCATTTTTTAATAGTTTCAAACCAACAAAAAAAACCCAAACAGGTAAGTTTACCTTTTTTGTCCTCAGTCTCTGATTTTGAACTGACGTCCTTTGAAGGTCACATTTTAGATGGGGTACTCAGTTAATCAGTAAACATATATTAAGCACCTGCTATGTACCAGGCGCTGTGCAAAGCCCAGGGGATGCAAAGAAAGACAAAAGAAAGTCCCTGCCCTCAAGGAGCTCACAGTTTAATGGGGGTGGGGGCAACATGCAAACAACTATGGACAATCAATCCATATACAGGATAAACAGGCATAGAAAATTCTGTCAGGTAAAGGCTATTAAAAATCACTCTAAAGGACAACACATTCTTCCTGGACCTCATAAATGACACACATGTTGATGAATCATACACAGTATGTATGAGAAGCTGTTTTCACCTGAGCTGCCCTTAATTTGGGTTACTCGGGTTTGTCATGATTGTTTTAGAGCAACAACGTATGATGCCCTTGCCGAAGAGAGAACAGTCAGCTTTCTTTCAGGAGCAAGCAGGGCCTTTACAACACTCGTGTTCCTCTCTTTGTCACTTGTGAGCCTGGGCACCCATCTCAGTGTCTAGAACACCCTTCACCATATCGCCTTTCATGACAGTGTCTGGAGTTGATAGCAGTGAGCAGCATGCCCTGTTTAAGCAGCACAATAGAAAGATAGACATAACTGTAAAAAAAAAAAAAAGATAAAACTCTTGCATACAGTTTTTATAAGGTTCATTATTCTTATGTTAGATGGGTAGTCAGGGAACATTTCCCCTCCCCCACAATGCACAAACAAGATTTCTGCTTCTGTTTCATCACTGTTACACTGATGGACGCCAAATTAAAGACAAGAACCTTGACTCAAAAATTTAGTATTTGAATAGAATATAGTTCCTGGCACATAGTAGATGCTTAACAAATATTTGTTGATTGATGATGCATAATCAATATGTACGTCTTTTGCCAGGGATTGAAAACAGGGTAGTTGTGCCAGAATATCCTTATGTTGGGCCAACAAAGCAGTGGGAAGAAAACAGGAGCAAAGAGGAAAAATCTGTGGTGACTTGATAGTACCAATTGCAAACCATTATCCTTCCTTTGATTATAGCCTCTCTCTTTCTCTCTGTGGCCTTCTCCCATTTCCCCCACTCCTGCATTTTGAGCAATGGTTTTATTGGCCTGGCCTTCTGGATTAGCATTTGAGTGTCCATTGGAAGTAAATGGAGTATCTTGATACTCTGTGAGGTGTCTTGAGTGGGAAAAAATAAGATGTACATAAAGCTGCGCAAGAGAATTGTATCCAGCTATTGTATTTCTCTGTCATCTATATATCATCCCGCATGGGGATAAGAATTTACTCTCAGGAGTAAGATGTATCTCAAAGAGGAAGTGCCCTGGGATTCAGCTCAATGAGTATTTATTAAGTGATTATTCTGTGCCAAGTACTATACTAGGTGTCGTAGGGTTATAAAAGTAAGTAAGTATAAGACAATGTCTCTTTTCTCAAGAAGCTTATAATCTAGTTGAGATAAGAGGCATAATTGGGGCAGCTAGGTGGCACTGTGGGTAGAGCACCGGCCCTGAATCCAGGAGGACCGGAGTTCAAATCCAGCCTCAGACACATAACACTTACTAGCTGTGTGACCCTGGGTAAGTCACTTAACCCCATTGCCTAGCCACCCCCCCAAAAAAAAAAGAGATAAGAGACATAATTTACAGAAAGGGCAGAGGACTGTTGTTTCTGGCTGCAGGTATATGTTGCAGTGGCTTTTTCATGATTGGAATACAATGCAGATTTCTTAGCAACACTGCTTATCTCCTGATGAGAAATTAGTGGCTAATTATGCATTACTGCTAACTTCTGTGGTTAGATAAAACCTGAGCTCTTTCCTGTCTAAACTGTACTTTGGTTAAGATGAATTGTAATCAAAGTAGGGGGTTACTGATGGAAGTGGAGAAGACAAGTATCCCTTACTTGGCTTGTCTCTATCTCAAGAGGGAATTGCATATATGCGGTGCCTTGACGTGGAGACCTGAAGAATGTGTATGGTGTAGCAATGTACATTCTTAAAGTGTCACATACTTAAAGTGTCAGTGTATGTAAGATCCCATTTATCCTAGCTTTTCCTTTTGACCTGCACCTGTAAGATAGATGCCAAGATGGCATGGGTGGATAGGTGGATGGTATGTGAAGGATGGTGTTTGGTCTGGGGCCATCCAGACTACTGGCCTAAGCAAGTTTGCACTTAATCATTAATCAAGGCAATTTCACCCCAGACATACAACATTCACTTTGGTGGCTTCTCACATGTCTTTACACAGATGCCAAATTGCTCAAGCAGTATGGAATGAGCCCTACTGTACCACTCACAAGACTTATTAAGTGTCCACTAAGAATTGGATTCTGACTCTCTGTTAAAGATGGGAAGAGACTAGGACAAAAGGAGACTTTTAAAAAAAACTTCTAGGTACCTCACAAGCAGTAAGTCATTAATTACAGCTTTATTCTCCTCTCTTTCTTCCATACTAAAATGGGTAGTACACACAGTGTCTTTGGTGAGGCCTTCAATTTGCCCTGCTGTCAGGATGTAGTAATCTCAAAAGTTTGGCATTTTCCTGAGTCAGGTTTGAAGAGATTAGAGTCACTTATTTATTTCTAGGCTGCATTTTTTATACCCCGTATATCTCTCTCCACACCATCTACTTACTGGCTTCATTCTACCAGGTATGGATTATGTTATCTTTTTCTCATCTGTGAGGGGAACAATTCCTGAAAAACCACAAGTGTCAGCCTATAAGCTAATTAGTTACAGGAGAAGAGATTGTTCTACCACGATCTGAACAACTGCTGCTTTTTTTCTGGAACAGAGGTGTGTTATATCAACATTCCTGGAGTATCACATGTTATCCCAGGGGTGAAAAAGAGCCATATGATTTCTCCTAAAACTCATGTCTGACTGTTTCTGTACTATAAGATAAAACTTAACATTTTTACTTCTTTTGTTCAGTCATTTTCATTTGTGTCTAATTTTTTGTGACCCCATTTGGGGCTTTCTTGGCAAATATACTGGAGTGGCTTGTCATTTCCTTTTCCAGCTCCTCATTTTACAGACAAAGAAACAGAGGAAAATAGGGTTAAGTGACTTGTCCAGGGTCACACAGCTAGTAAGTATCCAAGGCCAGATTTGAACTCAGGTCTTCTTGACTCCAGTCCCAGCACGACTTTTACATAGGATGCCCCAAAAGTATTAGTTAAGCTTTATACAGGATGCCCAAAAGTCTTAGTTAAGCTATGAAAGCTTAAAACTGCACTGAGACTTTTGGGGCACCCTGTGTTTGGAGTTATAGACACTGTTTTTAAGGACAATCAATAGCAGAATATTTTGCAGCCTATTTGTGTCCGCTGCGTACGTTTCTCCATTGTCCTTTGCATTACCTGTAGCTTTGATTACTTCAGGGTGCCGGGAATATCAGGCAGCAAGCATTTATTAAGTGCTTATTGATGAAGCACAATTGGGCCTCAAGGTGGTACAGTGGATAAAACACTGGACCTGGAGTCAAGAAGACCTGAGCTCAGATTGGCCTCAGACACTTACTAGCTGTGTGACTGTGGGCAAGTCACTAAACCTGTCTTTGTCTCAGTTTCCTCATCTGTAAAATGAGGTTAATAACACCTACCTCCCAGGGTTGTTGTGAGGATCAAATGAGATAATAATTGTAAGGCACTTGTTGTAGTTCCTAGCACATACTATGCATTATATAAATGTTACATTTATATATAACATTTATATAAATTACATGTGTGTGTGTGTGTGTGTGTGTGTGTATGTGTATGTGTATACACACACACACACACAACAGAGAGAATCTGATTCTTGGTAGACACTTAATAAGTCATCTGAGTGGTACAGTAGGGCTCATTCCATACTGCTTTCATACACACACACACACACACACACACACACACACACACACACACATATGTATATATATATTTATATAACATAAATGTTGTAATAGCTATTATTAATAGTATTATTATTACTATAGGTCAGGTACTAGCTAAATACTAGAGATGCAACAAAAGGAAGAATCACGGTCCCTACCCTCAGGGGGTTCACATTCTAATGAGTCAACATGCAAATAACAACGTAGATATAAGATATAGAGTGTGGAAGGTAACCTTGGAAAGCATTTATAGTGGTGGATGAGGGTGTTAGGGACTGGAAACAGACTTCTACAAATGAATGTTGAAGGATGCCAAAGAAAGTAGGAGTTAGAGGTAAGGAGAGTGAGCATTCCAGGCATGAGAAACAGTGGCCAGAGCCAAGGCATGGAATTGGAGGCTAGAGCATCATTACAAAGAATAGCAAATAATCAAATAACATATCATAGAGTATGGGAAGGGGAATAAAATATAAGAAAACTAGACATGTAGGAAAGACCAGATTGCAAAAGATTTTAAATGCCAAATAGAGGATTTTATGAATGAATGAATGAATGAATGAATGAATGAATGAATGAATGAAAACATATTAAGTACTGTAGCCAAGGACTATGCTAAGTTCTAATTATGCAAATATAAGCAAGTAAAATAGTCCAGTGATAAAGATTCTTAAAGAAACTTCCATTTTAATAGGGGAAGACAATACACTTATGGTGTAACAGCCAGAAAGAGGAGTACTTTGATTAAGGAAGTCAGAAAGAATGGTGATTGCAGCCATAAGGTAATTGATTGATGCATCCTTTTCAGGGATAGTAGCAGTGATTTGATTACTATTTGCAGAGCTAGAGTTGAGGTAGGAAGGATGGCATGTACTTGGAAGCAGGGTGTGGAGATGACGGAAAAGTTGCATGGTCAGCCAGAGATGGAGCAAGATTTTTATCAAAGTTTTCAGTGAGCATACCCTTGATACTTGTATAGACCCTTCTTATAAATCTTTATATGAATGAAAAAGTAGGCATATATGTCATTGGACTTTGATATTTCCTCAGTCTCCTTTTGGAGGGTAATTTTATCATTGCTACCATTTCCTCTTTGTTCTTTTGGTATCATGCCCATTTTGAAATCTTAAAATAAATCCTAAGGTGCATTATAAAATTCTTTTGCATCTGGTACTGATTTCTTCTGTGTGCATTTGGTCAGGTCCAATTGCTTTCCCAACTTACTGGTCTTCTACTTCCTCACTTAGAACTGTGGGTTCTGAGGTGATGGTTCAGTTATCACCCAGGATAACAATATATTGTTATGGAAATGATGTCAGATCTATTCCATTTGTTGTCTATCTTTTGGGTTCATCTATAAATGCTCTTGGGATGATCTGGCTTAGTTGGGTCTTCCTAAACTAAACTAAACTAAGCTATCTACAGGTTTGTTTTTCCTTCCACTGTTTCTTTTTAATGTTTTGTGACATAATATCGTTCGTAACCTGCCGCCATTCTGTGACATAACATTTTGGAAATGTGCTTATATTCAAAATGATATTAGCCTTTACCACCATGTTTCTTCATGTAGCATGGAGACTAAACGTTTGCTGACTGACACAATTTCTAGGCTTTTTTGATCCCCTCATTGTAGTGAAATTTCCTTTGATTTTTACCATTGCAGAGAAGTTTAACCAGCATCACTGTGGTTAACTTCCCTCCCTCTCTCATTTAGCAGTGTTATTAGTTTGTTCAAATATGCCAGGTTGGAGCTGTCAAAATTACATGGAATGCCATCTTCCTGTCATTATCCTTAATTAGAATTTGGTTTTCATTCTTACCTTTGATTTAAATTGGTCTTTGGTTCTACTGAACTTAGCTGATTTGTAAATTCCTATTCCATTAGTAAACAGTCATTTCCTCTGTTAAGACGTGGCCAGTTTCTTTCTTTTTCTTTTCTTTTTTATTCGGGGATGGTAGTTGATGCTTTCCACCTCCAGAGCCTCTCTTTTTTCTGCAGTATACTTTTAGTACTCTTTTACCTTTACTTAATCAGCATTTATACTGTGACATGATTGTTTTGAGAGACCATGTATAAGTAGTTCTATGTTCAGACTCCCGGAAAATATCTTCCTTTCAAAGACAGTGAAGAAAAAGCTCCCCAAACAGCGTTGGGATTGAAGGGAGGAATGAGATAGAGTGGTAGCTCCCCTTGACATAAGGAGCTCCTCAGTCAGCAAGATCAAGGATTCTGACAGAAGAGAGAATACAGTACACACCAATGGACATCTAAATGGAAATCTAAAATCTACATAAGTGAAGGCAACCTGCCTACTACTAAATAAAATATATAAATCATAAAGTAAATTTCTCCATAGGAGTTCTGAATGTAAGAAAGGACAGTTGCCCCATGGAGACAGGACTCTAGTTGTGAATTATTTCCCATTCACTTGAAAATCAGTGTAGTATATAGTGGAAAGAGCAATGGAATTATTGGAAAACCTGAATTCAAATCTTGTGTCCACTACTTGTTAGTATTAGCCATGTGATTCTGGGCAAGTTTAACTTCTCTGGATCTCTTTTTTCTCACATATAAAATGGGGATGATAATACATGTTATTTTTACTTTATATATACTACCAACTGATATAATGTAAAGTAACCTGTAAATTTTAGAGTGCTGTGTAGCTACTTTGATGGATGACTTTATTAAAAATCTCACAAATAGTACAGAGTGCAAGCCCATGCTGAGTAACTTCTGTCCATGTCCTCATGTAAATCTGCTACATGAGGTCAGCCTAACATACTGGAGGCCTTTTTGTGCAACGCCGTGAGTATTATGATTGGCAATCTGTGAATCAGTCCATCAACAAGCATTTATTGCTGTTTATGTACACCTCCTACGCGCCAGGCATTGTGCTATAGGTTGGAGATACACACAAATGACAGTTTCTTCTCTCAAGAAGCTTGCATTCTGTAGAAAGATCCAACATATGTAACATACAAACATGTAAAGATAGGGACTGGATCTGTGATTTCATCAGTTTAGGGAAGTCCCGGGTGAAGAAATTTCCTCTACCAGTGTAGGTCAGCACCTTCTCAAACAGCTACCTAGAGTACACAGAAGTTGTGACTCACTTAAGGTGTCCTGGCTTGAAGGTTAAATCTCTATCCACTACTCCGTGCTGTGTCTCAAACCCACATAGAAGTAGGTGTAAAATTAATTCTTGGTAATTTTAGAAAGAAGGTCTTAGCCCTTGAGGGAAGACATCATGTAGGAGGTTGCTTTTGAATTGGCCTTTGAAGAAAACTACAGATTCTAAGAAGTGGAGATGAAGAGGGAGTGTGTTCTAGGCTTGATGGGGACAGTGCAAAGTCACAGAGCTTAGAGATGGAATGTTGCATGTGAAGAATGGTAAGAAGGCCAGTTTGACTAGACTATAGATTGGAAAAAGGGGGAGTAAGTATAATAAATCTGGAAAGATAGGTTACAGCCAGGTTGTGAAGAAATTTAAATGCCAAAGAGAGGAATTTGTATTTGATCCTGGAACTAACAGGCAACCTGTTATTGAGAAGGGGAATGGTATAATTGGATATGTGCATAGGTATCTGTGTGAAGGAAGAATTTCAGATGGGAGAGACCAGAGGCAAGAAGACCAATTAGGCAATTCTGAAGTCCAGAATTAAAATGGGGGCCACTTGTGTTTCCATCTACTCGTTAGCTTTCTTTCACCATCCCTATAACTTTTAAGCCAAAATACCCTTTCCTGGCCACTGTTTCTCTATATGTGTTATTTCTCTCTATCAAAAAAAATGTAATTTCCTTGATGTTGAGAACTGTTTTCAGTTTTGTATTTGTATCCCTAAGGTTTGGTCCAGTGCTTGGCGCATGGCAAGCTTTTATTTAATAAGCAGTAATATGGACGTTTTTCATTCATTCATTCACCCAAATAGAGGGAAGAGAACAGAATGTAATAGATGCTGTGGGGATAGAATCAACAAGATTTGACAAGTAATTAGATATGGAAAATAGATAACCAACAGTCAGGTTGTAAACCTCTGTAAATAGAATTTCTTATTTGTGTGTGTGTGTGTGTGTGTGTGTGTGTGTGTGTGTGTGTGTGTGTGTGTGACGGACTCCTTTGTCAATCTGGTGAAAACATTTTCGCCAAATAATATTTTCAAATATGTAAAGTAAGATAAATAGGATTACATAGGAAAGTAGTTATGTTGAAAAAAAGTATAGTTTCTTTTTTTCTCCATCCACTCAAAGATCCCTGAGATTTTTCCCTGGACGCTTTTGGAGTTCATAGATCTTAGGTTAAGAACCCCTGAACTAGAAGGATGATATTGCCCAGTACACTCCAAGCTATACTCCTGAAACTCCCAGACTTTCTCTCCAACACCCCAGAAACCTCTTTATCCTGAAGGGTCACAACTCTCAGACTATACACATTTGAAGTACTCTCTGTTCTGGTGGCCTCTCCCTCTGATTTGGCAAATTCCTCTCAGAACCTCCATTTTAAGGAAGGGACACAGACTAGCCATGTCTGCATTCCTTGGAGGCTGTGATCCTGACTTTTCTGGACCTTCTCTAAAATGTCCTTGTGCTAAATACCTTCTCATCTTCCCCATCTCTTTCAAAATTTTTAGCTTCTTTTTGTGTGTTTGTCTTCACCTGTGAGAATATAAGCTCCTTGAGGGCAATGGCTATCTTTCCTTCTGCTTGTGTTTGTATTTCCAGTGTTTAGCACATTTCCTGGTACATAGTAAATCCTTAATAAATGCTCATTGACTTGACATGCTAATTCAGCATATTTGGATAAGTTTTTGGAGAAAGATAGTAAGTTCCATTTTACCCATATTGAATTCAAGATATCTGTGGTGCATCAAGTTTGATATATCCTGTAGTCAATTGGTGATATGGATAATGAGCTAGCAAAGGAGAGTGAGATAGAGTGGTCAGACGAGTGGGTGGAACCAGTTTTAGTTGATTAGGGAGATTGGAAGCAAAATAGCAGGGGATTGAAGAAATTCTTATTTTTAAAAAATATTAATTAAAGCCCTCTCCCCTGAAAAATCTTTGTAATTTTTCTTTTACAAAGATTTTTCAGAGGAAAGAGCTTTATAAATGTTATACTTTGTATAAAATTTGTACTCTGTAAATGTGGCATTGAAAGGCAATATCTTTTAGTGGATAAAGTGAATAAAGAGCAGACCTCTGACATACGGCGGCTGTGTAACCTTAGACAAGTCATTAACCCTCTCAGTACCCTTAGACAATTTTCCAAGAGTATAAATTGAAGGCAAGGTACTTCATCGGTAAAGGAAGTTCCACACTAGGAGTTTCCTACTGGGATAAAATCCAGGGGTCTGGTCCAAAAATAATGAAGCATGCTATTTATTGAACTTTAAATAGATCCTGGTGGTTTACAGATTATTTCCTTCTAAGGACAAGAGTGTTCCCAATAGGTAATGCAGAAATTAGCATGATTAGCAGATTTTGTGAGAGATGGTATAACTAATCATTATTTTAAAAATCTTAAATCTCTTACTAGGAAAAGATAAATAATGAGTATGGGCATTTATTAAACATTAGACAGGGATAGAATTACAAATTAACCTTGCAAGAGAACTATGAGATACCCATGTGTGTATTGTCATATCTTGTGCTGTATCTGACCTTTATCTGTTGATTTTAATATCCTTTGTGGTTTCTAGTGACGTGGTTTGTTTTAGACTTTGAGGGATTTCTGTTCTTGTTTATTTCATCAGTTTGTCAGTGGTTCATTATACAGTCTTCCATTAAACAATTAACCATAAAAAAGCATAAGGAAAATAAAAACATCTAAGTGGCATAAAGACATCAAGATATTCATTTGTATGAATGGTGGAAACATTTATCTGAAGTTGTAGAAAAACTGTTTTAGAACATTTACATTTCAGTCAGTCCTAAAGGAAATATGTTGTTTAATTATCTGACATGTTTTCAAGTGTGCCAGTTTTTTTTTTTACCAAAGATGCATGTCATATTCTCTAATGTATCAAGTCAAAAATTTCCCCTTGCCTGTATATGATTAGTTACTTACTATAAAATGCACAATTATTTATCTTGGAAGATTTTTTTTTTGTGTAGGCTAGAAAATATAGCATTGACTTGAGACAAGCATCTTTACTGCTGAAGGAAATTAGCATGAGTAGGAGAGAGAAGGCAAAACACAAAGAAATATAAATAAAAATTAAATAAAGGAGAAATATCCATCAATCTGGGGAATCAGGATCAACTTTTATGGAGGAAATGTTATTTGAGCTGAGTATTGAATGATGTGTATGATTTTGATAGGCAATTATGTATGTCTACAGGATTGGGGTTGGATCATGAGTGGCAATAAGAACAAAAATATCAAGATTTATCATGAGAAAAATAAGAAATGCTAAAAAGATAACAAAATCAGAAAAGCCTGAAAGGACTTTTATGAACTGATATAGAGTGAAGCAAACAGAATTAAGAGGACATTTATGTAATGACTACAATAAAGTAAATGAAACAACTTTGAAAAATTCAAGAACTCTTATCAAGGCAGTTACTAACCATGATTAGAGAAGACTGATGATGGCCTTTTCTCAATGCTTATAATTGATCTCTATATAGCATTTAATATGATTGACCTCCCCCATACTTCTCTCTCTTTTCCTCTTCCCCTCCCTCCTTCCCCCAGTTTTCTCTCTCTCCCTTCTCCCTTCTTCACTTCCTCCTCTCATCTGTCTGATTGCTCCTTTTCTGTCTCCTTTACTGAATATTCATGCACATTAACAATGGGTCCCCCAAGATCCAGTCCTGGGTCCTCTTCTCTCTCTACTGTATCACTTGGTGATCTCACTAGCTCCCGTAGCTTTGGTTATCATCATTCAGTTATCAGCATATGTAGCTGACTTAAAGATAGAGCTAGAGATGGGGATAGAGATAGGGATAGAGATGACATCTAGTCCTAGTCTCTTTCATCAGCTCCTGTTCCACATTGTAAACTTAGAATTGCACATTTTAAACTTGATGTTTCACAGACATTTCAAAATCAGTTTGTCCAAAACAACTCATTTTCTTTTTCCCCAAACCCTAAACCCTTGCCTCTTCCAGACTTTCCTGTTATTGTTGAGGGTATCACCAACTTCAGTGTCATCTTTGACTTATCACTCTCCCTCTCCCCCTCTTTCACTGCCCTATCTAATCATCCAATCAGTTGCCAGATCTCATAATTTTTATCTCCAAATATATCTCATACCTGTCTTCTCCCCACTCACAGCCAGAATCCTAATCCAGGCCCTCATCACTTCTTGCTTATTACAGTTTTCTCCTAATTGGTCTCCTGGCTTAAAAATCTGTCCTCACTCCTGTCATGCACATAGCTGATAAAGTGATTTTCCTCGAGTGACCACCGTATTATCTCCAGGATAAAACTTGGCATTTAAAGCTCTTCACAACCTGGTCCCTTCCTATCTTTTCAGTCTTCTTCCTATGGTCTTATATGGGCCTTCTTCCAATCTGCACACACAATAATCTCCTGTCTCTGTGCCTTTTTACGCTGGCTATCCCTCATAACTAACGCTCCCCCTCCTCTTAGAAAAACTGGCTTCCTTGAAGACTTCCTTCCTTCCATCAGACTTCAGTTTTGACAATGTCTTTTCCATTCTACCCAGCTGCTAATGACTTCCTCACTAAAGTTAATTTATACGCACTTTGTGTGTATCGTGTATTTACATATATACATATTTCCCCAATTAGAATATAAGGGTCCTTGAGGTCAGGAGCTATTTTTTTTTCTTCCCTTTGTATTCCCAGTGCTTAGTAAAGTGCTTGGCATATAATAAACATTTGATAAGTGTCAGTTGATTGATTGATGATAAAGGTATCTGCCCTCTATTAAGCAGAAAGATGATGGACTGGAGATATAGAATAAGGCATGTATTTTCAGACATGGTCATTTATATGAGTTGAGAATGTCTACCTTTCTGTCAGAGAAGTCTGGAACAGAGCTGTGATCTCTTTCCAGGGGTGGGAAAAAAAAGATTTTAATCTTAGGCTAGAGTATTATGCTGGACTTTTATTAGAAGTAGTAAGCCATCAGTGTCCCCTTATCAGTAAGAAGTTTTAGCTTTTTTACCGTGGCATACTGAACTGAGATGGTCAGTCAGTGACTCTGAAGAGATGAAGCCCAGAATTTGGTGGCAGGGAATAGGGAAGAATACCTATCCAAGAGTATAAGCTCAGAAACTATCATAAGAACATCTAAGAAATTTTCAGAAGAGACTTCCATGATTAGCCACCAAGACATACCTAGAAATCGACTGTGCAGAAGCCACCATGAAATCAGTAGGGACTAGTGGAACGATGTGTCCAGAGGAGATGCCACAACCTGCAGGGAGCAGGCCAGTGAGAGTAGTGCAATAATTGGGTACGGAGGCACACACCTGTAATCCCTGCTTTTGGAGAGACTGATGCTGGCAGATCTCTTCAGCTCAGGAGTTATAAACTGCAATAGGCTAAGCCAGTGGAGTGTCGCATTGTTTAGCACCAGTATGGTGAGCCTTCAGAAGCAAGAGCCCATCAGGCTGCCAAAGGAAGGGTGAACCAACCCAGGGTCAGGAATCTCAAGAGGGAAAAGAGCAGGGGAGAGGGGGAACAGAGAAGTAGAGGGAGAAGGAGAAATACAATAACATTATTGGAGACTCTTGAGTAGCTCCACCACATGTATTCTGGTGCTCCTTACACATTCCCATTACCTGTGATCCCAATGAATGCCCGTTCTTCCCACTGATGGTAAGTGTATTTTTAAGAGAGTGTGTCCCCCTGGGTTTATGGGGGAAAGAGCCTCTTGTGACTTTTTTTTTACTATGTTATTTCATTAAATCCCTTCAGTTTGAATTAATTGTATCCTTTGGCTAACTAGAGAAAAGGTGAACAAATTAGTGGGCGCTCATGAGCTGTGAAGGGCAAGCTAGGTGGCTCAGTGGATAGAATGCCAGGCCTGGAGTCAGGAACACCTGAGTTCAAATCCAGCTCCAGATACTTACTAGCTGTGTGACCCTGGGCAAGTCATGTAACCCTGTTTACCTCAGTTTCCTCATCTGTAAAATGAGGAGCTGGAGAAGGAAATGGAAAACTACTCCAGTATCTTTGTGAAGAAAGTCCCCAAAGGGGGTCACAAAGAGTTAGATGTGACAGAAATGACTGAACAACAACATGAGCTGTGGTTTGGACTTCATGCAGTCCCACCACACACTTCGAAACTGGGGTAGAAATGATCTAAGACACTTCTGAAGGATTGGTGATGAAAAATGCTGTCTACCTCCAAGGAAAGAACTGCTGGAGTCTGAGTGCAGATTGAACCATAATTTTTTTTTTAACTTTACTTTTCTTGATGTTTTTATCGGAGGTGGGGGAAGGGGTCTGTGTTTTCTTTCACAACATGACTAATATGGAAATAGGTTCTACATGACTACACATGTATAACCTATATCAAATTACTTGCCTTCTCAATGAGGAGGGAGGGAGGGTTGGAGAGAGTTTGGAACTGGAAAATTTTTTAAAAACATGTTAAAAATTGTTTTACAATTGGAAAAAATGCAGATTAGAAAATTGGAATGTAATTTGGAATAGGAAAAATTATAATTTGAAAAAAATAAAAGATTAAAAAAAAAAGAAACAGGGGTAGATATTGTGGGGACCTCACTTGTGTTGGACAGTGCCCCAAGTGCTACATTTGTAATTCTAATTTTACTTTCTGTGAAGGCTCAAGTCATTGATTGGCTTGTACTTTAAACCTCAAGTCATTAGTCTTTTTTTACTGTAAGGATAAACAAGCCATCTTTGTCTTTCACACTGGCAACATTGTTAATTGAAGAGAGGCACATTATAAGCACTTAATTTTTTTTAAATTCACTCATACGTTCATTCACATGATATGGAGAAGGGGATGGATGTAGAATTTACAGTGTTTGACAACTAATTGGTATATGGAGGGCAGACAGCCAATAATGACAAGCAGTCTTCCATTTTCTGCTTTCCCTCACACTGAAAGCTTTCGGTGTCCCAACTCTTTATCCTTCCCAAACTAAAAGTCATCTCTTTGTATCTCCAAGTTTTGTAAATTATTGTTTCTATATGAAGATACAGAATCTTGGTGTGGTTAACACCTTTATTTTTTAAGTGGCCACACTATCTCTGAGGTTGAAAAAGTAGAAGCTTATTTAGCATGATGATTGATTACTCTTTTAATCACCTGGTTACTTTGTTCTCTTGTTCTCTCTGAGAGGAAGTAGTTGCTGAGTAGCAAAGTCTATACTTGCCAGTTTCTTATATTTTGTGTTTCCATCTGAAAAATCCTCTTAAACCTATTGTTTTAAAAATATTTTAAATAGATGCTTTCAGGATTTAGAGTGCATATTTTCCTTAAACATATTCTTGGAAAATGATAACTTTTTCCAGAAAAGGGCATTTTAAGAAAATAAAATATGATTTTAAATGGCTATATTCTAAGATGAATTTGCTAAAAATATTTCCTTGCTCAACTTGATGCAAGAGGCAATTACTCCATTTTTTTTCTCAGTTCCTCCTTAGTGCTAGGAAGATTAAGCAAACTCAAGTACAGGTTTTGTTTTATTTTAGGTTAATTTCCACCCTGTGAAATTATTTCTGAGTGGATTTAAAATTAATTTGCCATTCCATGACTTGCATACTTTGAGTAGAACTTAAACTGGAGCATAGAGAACTGTTTCCCAAAAGTTCCTCAGTTCTTTAAGGAAGTAGTATTTGTTCTTTAGAGAAAATACAAATATTTATGCGTTGTCACTTAGGTTCCTTTAATGGTCTTTATCATCAAGAAATATTTTTTTTACCATTAAATAAAGGGTTTTTTAAAAATTTATAAATTTATTTTTACAAGTATTTATTATTATTCTCTCTCACTCCTCGTCCATTGAGTAATAAAAAGAAAAAAAGAAAACCCTCACAATAAATATGGATAGTCCAGCAAAACAAATTCCTATATTGTTCTAACTCTGCTTACTTTACTCTGCATTAGTTCATAGCTGTCTTCCCAGCATCCTCAGAAACTTTCCATTTTGTCATTTCTTGTGGCTTAATAACACTTCGTTAAATTCAGATACCATAATTTGTTCAGTCATTCCCCAGTAGGTGGACATCTCTTTAGTTTTGGGCTACTACAAAAGCATTGTTATTAAGTATTTTTGCACATATGCGTTCTTTTCCTCTTTCTTTGATCTCTTTGGGGTATAGGCCTAGTAGTGGCATGAATGGGCCAGAGGGTATGGACAGTTCAGTAGCTTTTGGGGCATGATTCCAAATCAGTTCCAGAATGGCCAGACCAGTTCAGAATTCCACCAACTTTGCACTTTTCTAGTATATCTCTTTTCCTGCATTCTCTCCAATGTTTGTCATTTTTTTCTTTTGTTATCTTTGCCAATCAGATGGATATGAGGTAGAACCTTCACAGTTGCTTTAATTTGTAGTTTTCTAATTATTACTGATTTGGAGCATTAGTTTTCTTCCTTTGAAAACTGCCTATTCATATCTCTGACATTTATCAATTGAGTAATGGCTCTTAATCTTATAAATTTGAAACAGTAAGGAAGAGTTCTTTAAAAGGGACTAAAATGTAGCCCATAAAATGTGTGTGTGTGTGTGTGTGTGTGTGTGTGTGTGTGTGTGTTACTTTGGAGATATATTGTGTCTTTAAAACATATACATATATAAGAACATAAGCCTTCAAAACTGAATCCTTCTTTGCCTGGCCTGTATCTCTTATCCTTCTAAAAGATTAGCTGTTCTCATACAGTTTACCAGAGGGAGTTCCAGACACAAATACAGCTTCTGCAATGAAATTCACAACTTTTTTTTTCCATGTTAAGTTTTTACAAAATTAAAGCCTTTTGAAAAAATGTGCTTGCCTCATTGTTTCTACCACTTCTCCAGCCTCGGGTATAAATGTATCCCTTCTTTCCTTTCCTATATACTATACCATTTTTAGTTATATAAATAATGAGTATCAAAGAGCCTGTACAAGTACATGTTCATTTCATTTTTCTTCCATAAGAAAATAATCTTAAATCCATGGGGTTAAAAGGTATCTCCAAAAGGTCAGTCTACCTTCCTGCCTTGAAGCATTCAGGGCATTTAACTATTCTAGGCAGATTGGTATCTACCCTATCTTCAGTTCCTGAGGGGGAAAAAGATTTCTTAATCTTTTTTTGGAAACCTTGTACAGTATTTTATATCCTTCTTATGCTGTGAAAATGTTCCCATATATCTAATTTAAATATCTGCTGCTGCTTAAGCATGTTTCAGTCAATCCTTGGTGTAGTGGAAAGAATGCTGCATTTGAGTTCAAATTCCATTTCTAACATTTATTAGCTAAATAGCAAGTTAAAGACATCTTTTGCTTTTCTTCTCTCTGCACCTCCTCCAATTCAACCAATTGCCAATTCCTGTTGATTCTGCCTTTGCAGTATTCTTTATATCTGTTTCCTTATCAACAAGTCCTATCATACTGCTACCACATCATCATCTCTGTAGGTCGGTAATTATAATAGTCTCCGAAAGGTCACCTCACTTTTTCAGGTAACCAGCCAATATTATCTTCCTAATGCACACCCCTCCCCCAAAACCTTTCATAGTTCCCTATTGTCTATAAAATAAAATACAGACACCTTTGTCTGGTTTTAAAGTCGTCTGTAATTTGGCTGCCGCCTATCTCAAGAGAAGTGATATTTGTAAAAGTCTTTAACACAGCACCTGGCATGTGGTAAGTGCTACAGAATGCTTATTTCCGCCTTCCCTCTCCTCCTTTTCCAGTCTTCTGTTCCCCTTCAGACACTGTATTCTTTGTCAGTGGACTGAATCTCATCTTGCCCTCCTTGCTTGGAAATCACTTGCTCTATATCTCTGCCCCTTTTGAAGACAAAAAATATTTCATTTTTCTCTCAGTATTCCAGCATCCCTAGTACACAGTGCATTGCATAATATTTTAAATGAATAAAAGACTGCATAAATTAAGAGGCGTTTATTAAGCATTTACTACATGCAAAGTACTTGGGATCCTAACAGAAGATAGGGAGTCCGTTTTCCCAAAGAGCTCACATACTAATAGCAGGAGACAGCACATATAGTAGCTACTTAGTAAACTTTTGTTGAAATTGAAACACTTTCCTTTGAGAATGAATTCAGGAAACCACATCCTTCCCTCTTTCTCTGATTTCCCCAGCTGAAAGTGATCTCTTCCTCCTGAAATTTCTTATATCACATTGTCTAGAAGACTTTTTTTTGCCTTTATCACATTTTTCCTTCTGTCATGCTTGTGTGTATCTGATACCACCATTAGATTCTAGCTTCCCTGAGGGCAAGGTCATCTTGCACATAAGAAGAGCTTAATAAATGTTTGTGTTTCATATAATTTGGATCTACAGAAATACATATGTTTTTCTATCTCTTTTCCCTACCATACATGCATGCACCTTTTTCCATGGGCAAGTTAGGACAGTTCATTAGGAATCTGGTGAACAGCAACCTATCTGGTTTATGTTTGGTAAGCCAAGTTTACTTAAAATCTCACTATTTATATGTTTTGTAGAATGAGAATGTCAAACTTTTAACAAAAACATAATTGAATTTTTGGTCACATGTTAAATTGATAATTACAATAAATTATAATCTTTTATGAGAGTAGAGTTGTATACTGGTGAGCACTGGGTTTCCACTCCCATCCTCATGAGTTAATTGGATAATTGGTTGGTTTATTTATTTAGGGAAGCTAACATAATTTGAAGCTTAACCTATATTTAGCTTGGTATCTTTCTTTGATTTGGAGAGATCATATGAACTAGAGATTATAGGTTACATTTTACTACAGTCTAGGATAAGATAATATGGTTAAGAAATTAAATCTGTCCCAAAAATGGGGAAAAATTCCTTTAAAAAAAAGATTGCCTAATGGGGAGGATATTCTTGTATAACAAGAATACTTCCCTAATTTGGAAAACTGATCCTTTGTACTGGCCTTCCCCATTGCCTGTACGGTACACCTTCTTAGAATCCTTCGCCTCCTTTAAGATGCACCTCAGTCACCACCTTTCTCACCCCCCAAGTCTGCAAAATCTCCATACCTTGTGTTTTAACTACCTTGTACTTTTTTTGTATAACACATATATATTCTATGTATAGTAGTGTATTTACTTGTTATATCCCTGGATAGAATGAGCTACTCGCAAATAAGAATTGTTTCATTTATTGTATGTTTATCCCTCTCACCTAGCAATGTCTGGCACATAGTGGTGCATAATAAGTGCTTGTTGATTACCACATCCCTTTACTAACTAATGATCTATCTAGCAATAATAATAATGCCATAATGACCTATTTGCTTTCCTTCCTGCTACTTGTTAGAATTTCTCATTTCCCTTCCCTTCCCTACTCTCTACTACAGAGATCCCAGCTGTTTGTTGTGCTCTGACCTCCAATCCTCACCCCTATCTTTTACTTCATCCCAGTGATAGCCAGTATATTTAGTGACAGGAGTAGTGGTAGCTATCAGAAAATGAAGTGTACACCATAAGCCTTTCTTATGTACCCTCAGCCATTCTCAATCTCCCTTGTATACCCCCAGTTTTAGAAGGCTTCTGAAACAGAGATGATGGTTACTTTAATCCTTAATAACAGAAAAATCTTTAGTAAACATCAAAGGAACAAAGGGATGGGAGAGAAGCCATACAATTTTATTTTATTTTATTTTATTTTATTTTATTTTATTTTATTTTATTTTATTTTATTTTATTTATATTTTTTTTTTTACCAGGAATGAGGGCAACCTGTATTACAAGTAGGGTGTGGTAGCAGCATTAAGGGAAGTTGGTAGGTTAGTCCTTTTGGCTCTGAGAAGGAAAGTAAAGGAGTTCAGAGGAAGCCACATGCATGAAGTAGTATTCCCTGGAGATTTATACTGGCAAGGAGCCCAGTACTTCTCAATTCTTTATCCACCTGGTCTCTTGGAGTTATCCCCACTGTTTCTGTTCCTGCATCTCTCCCACTCAGCCCCTGACCAGCTGAAGCTCTGGAACAGAGGCAATCACAAGCCCACTGCCAGGGCCACAGTTCAATGCAGGAGGGGAAAGATTGGTTCCTGACTTGAATTTTGAATGCATTTTCCCATAGAAACATTATTATACAGTGATACAGGTTTTGTAATACTGTACATTCAGTATTATAGATTTAGATTGAGAAGGGATCTTAAGGATCATCTGAATCAATCCCTTCATTTTAAAACTGATGAAACCAAGACCTAGAGAGGTTAATTCACTTGCCCAAGTTTACACAGATGACAAACAAAAGTTAGTATTTGAACGCAGCTCTCTTGAGTACAGATCTAGTGCTTTTTCATTATGCCTAAAGGACCTTTAGTTATATTATGCCTTACTTCAGTTAGATTATGGCTTTAATATGCTTTTGTGGACTGTCCTGGGGACCAGAATCAATGTTTATGATACTGTTGCTATGGGAAAATATATTCTAAGATCCAGACTTGTAAACTTCTTACAAACTTCTGAGAATGTGACTTGTATAAACTGGAGGGTTTTTTATACTCATAACAAGCAAGACTTTTAGTTTATAAAAAAATTAAAGAAAATCAAAGATTATTATTTTTGAGGCAACATTGTCAGCTAATGTGTAAAAATGACTTGATGTTCTATTTAGAATTAGATTTTCTCTAACTTATGAGATAACATGTGTGTGTGTATGTATATATATAATATAATATATATATATATATATATATATATATAAAATTTAATAAGGGCTCACCCAAATACCTTGTTTTTTAGAGAGAAGGTAATTTGAAAATCTTTTTTTTAAAGAAAAAAAACTAAGTTCTTCTTCCTTGGAAGATATGAACCAAAAAAGTGCTTATTCTCTTCCTAAAAAGCAGAATAAAATTTTGATTTGATGGTCAAGTATCCTGTACACTTTCATTAATTTTTTTTATGGTTTTTGTTGTTGTTTACATTTTACATTGGTTTTATCTAGCAAAATGTAGATAAGGAGAACTAAAAGTGGCTTAGAATTCCATAACTATATACTAGTATTTCAGTTCACAATTTCCCTTTTTGGCTATTTCAAGCCTAGACAAATGCTTCATTCTTTACTTAGACTATTCTATCTATCTACCAGACTATATGTTCTTCTGTACTTATATGTTGAAAGCATCCATCCACAAATCACTAACAAACATGGCTACAAAGGAAGGTTCTGGGGCAGTATGTGTTGCCTTCAAGTATAGCCTCTTGGAATACTCCCTATGACAGCATTTGAATCCCAGAGGTCATAGCTGAAAGGTCTCTGCCCACGCTTAATTCAGTCATTCAAACATTTATCAAACCCCTATAACGTGCATCATTAAACATTAAGCACTGTTCAGTTCTGGCAATATGACAGCAGGTATGACCGAGAGCATGCTCCTAAGGAGCTTACAATGTAATAGGAGAAAAATAACACATGTACTAATAATTGTGAAGCAAAGGAATGTGCTAAGTGCAAAGGACACCTGTAAGCAAAGTATAATGAGAAATCTGAGGAGGAAGATAAGATCTCTTTCAGCTGGGATTACAGGTGAGTGTAAAAATCGGCCCAGAAAAGTTCCTATGTTTTGATGAGGCTTCCTCATAGTCAGTCTATAGCTAGTTCTATTAGGAAAGTAAATTTAGTATCTGCAAGGAATGTAAGCAGCTCTTAGTGGAATAGGTGATATAAAGAAGAGGGCTCTTGTCACTTATTCTTTGTCCATTCATTATCAGCCTCCTTCACCCCACCCCCCCAAAAAAATAGCAGTAGAAATGAGAGATGAAGTCTTATGCAGCTTCAGAAAGCTGGCTAGACTTTTTAGATTCGCATATTGAAGCCCATAAAAGCACAATGGAGTTTACTCAGGCCAAAAAGTAAATTTGTTCTCTTTTTGCATTTTTAGTCTCTTAGCACTACAAAATTCAGTCCTCCTGAGTGCTTCCTTGAAAAATAATTCTGATTAAAATTTTGGACACATCCTGCTACATTTTGCTGTGCTATGGATGCTATGTGACTTCTGATGTTTTTCAATACCTCCAGCTTGCTGAGACCAATCTATGCTATTCAAGAGAAAATATACTTAATGTGTGAACAGCTTTGCTTTAATCCAGTAAACATCTTACTCCATTTTGTATTGAAGGCAGTATGCCTTTTTATTATTGTCTTGCTAATTTTGTGTATTCAGCTGGGGTTTGTACTGTTTGAAACTGTAAAAATGGTTTTTAGTTAGTTTTCTCTGTTTGCCACTCCATGTCAGTAATTGAATGGAGGCCTGTGACCTTTGAGGACCAGACAGATTTGGAGTTTTGAGCTGATTCCCTTAAATCATCGCATGTCTGTATGGCACTCTTTTTCATCCCTTGTCTTCATGAGTTTCCTGGATGGCCATTCAGCATAGGCCCTTTTGTTCTGAAATTTTTCTCAAAGTTTCAATCTAACAGATCAGTTTAAGAAGTTTCATGGGTTTTGTGGGATTTTTTTTCAACCATTTGACTTGCATTCCAACATTACTCTTTTTCTCCTTCTGACCTGGGACACCATATTGTAACACTATAGTTTGGTTTTCCTGTCATATCTTATTGCAATTTTTATTGCTTTTTCTCTAGTCTTATAAAAGTGAAGGATTTGACCATTAAAAACATTATTTACAAGTTAAAAATGGCAGTCTTCATTAAAATGACCTGTACTACAAGGATATACTTTAGTAATACAGTACAGAGATATGTTTATTTTTCATGCCTACTAACCTAGAGCTATAAAGATTTTGGGTTTTTCTTGTTTTGCTGGAATGTAAATGTTCTGGACTTATTTTCAGGTTGTTAAATTCTTCAGCTAACCAGTGATTGTTCTATTTCTTCTTAAAGCACTTGTTTATCAAACATTTCAATCTCAATCACTGTAAATAAAACTAAGTAAATAAATTGGAGGGATATGTAAACTGGAGTGAGACTTTGAGGCTTTAGTCTAGTTAGGTCACTTTGGTCTTCTTATGTTACTAGTGAAAATGGGCATAATTGAAAATTAATATCTGAGTACTGACCTACATATTTCTTTGGTTAAGTTCGGGTTTGTTTCCTTTATGTTTTTTCAGTATGGTATTTTTATTTCTTTTACTTTTTACTTGAATTAAATAAAATTTCCCCTTTTTTGGTTGAATAACTAGAGATTCTTAGGAATTTTACGGTAATAGTTGCTTATGTATTAAAAAGTACATAAACGTATGAATTGAAATGAGTGACACTCAGAAGTTCCCTTGAAACTTATCAATAATGAAACCACTTAAACTTTCTGTTTCAACAACTTTATTCAGTTCTGTATAAATGTTGATCAAAATTGGGTTTGTTCTGAAAAAAATATTTACCTCTTTAAGTTTAAAATATAAACTCAGATTTCATGACTCTTTATGTAGGCAATTTATAACAGGAATCCCAGTTTTTAGCTCATCTGGTGTGATGGTTTGTTAAAAGAATGTACTTCATCCCTAATTCACACCAAGGCTCACTGGTAATTTCCTGTTGAAGGGGTCAACTTTTTCTTTCCTTTTGAAAAGTGGGCAAATGGAAAGCAACTTTGTTCTGATTGAAGAATGTAGTTACAAAGGGGAGATGGTACTGACCTAGATGCAGCATTACTTTCTTCATACATCTTTCTCCTCTGTTAGAGTGACAGGAAAACAAAAAAATTTTCTTCATGAGAAGAGGGCTAAAAAAACCAGCTAAATTGTATCCCATTTTTAGAATTATTAGAAAACCAACAGAATTAGTTGTCTGGTAGCAGATAGAGAGGAAAAGTTGTGAACAACTAGAAGGTTGAGGGCAGACAAGTTGGAAGAGAAGCAATAGAATATAAGCTTCTGGAAGGCAAGATATGTTTTTCATGTATCCCCAGTGCCTATCACAGTGATTTATAAATAATATTTGTTGAATTGTGCCAATATCTGAATATCTCAAACCATTTCTAGGGAAGGTCTGATTCCAGGATAAAGGACCAGAGAAATGTTCTATTTAAGCCTAGGAACAAAACCAGGATATATTAAGTAGTGCATAGTGATCCCTTTTACCTAAAAGTTCATATTACTTTACTCTGACAAGATTATCCGTTTTACCGCATCAAGTTTGTATGTAATTGGTTTATTAAGAGGTTTTTAAAAAAAACAACAAAGCAGAGTTGAATAGAAAAGCATAATGATCTAGCTCAAACAGCCCAGCTGCTTGGACCAACACTCCTCACCTTGTAGTAACTCTCATAGCCTCATTGTGGGGAAAGTACCTAAGAAAATAATTAGCCTCTTGAGTGCTAGACTTGTGACCCATATAATGTAATGTCCTAGCATTATTTATTTAGAATGTTAGTGATCCAAAACATATTTTAGACACTCTAAAGGCTCTTTTCTGCCTGTAGCAGTAAACAAGAGAATGAGAGAAATCAAGCAATGTATCCCCAACACAGATTTATTTATTTATTTAAATTTATTTTATATTTAGTTTATGGAATAAAACAAATATTTCCATAATATGGTGTAATAAAAAAGATGATTGCACATGAAACTGCAAATCCATTATGTATAAATTGCTGTTCCTTTTAAATACATAATAAAGTTATGCGTGTGTGTATGCATATATACATATAAAATTATTCTGTGCATACTTCTATTTATCAGTTCTTTCTCTGGTTGCAGATAGTGTCTTTCTTCATGTGTCCTTTATTTTTAATTTGTGTATTTATAATAGTCAAAATGACTTAGTTGCTCAGTCGTTCTTAAAACAATATAGCTGTTACCATATACAGTGTTCTCTTGGTTCTGCTCATTTTGCTCTTCATAATTTTGTGCAAGTCTTGCCATGCCTTTCTAAGATCATTGAGCTCATCATTTCTTAAAGCACAGTAGTATTGCATCACATTTGAGGCCTAGGGCAACAGTTTTATTTGTTGAAAATTATTTATTGTACTCAAATTATTGTGATGTAAAGACAGAGAAGGATTAATCTGAGATTTTCCTGATTAATCCCAAAATTCAATCCTGGTGGCTTTGAGATAAGTCTGGTCTGGAAGAATGATCAGTTGTATTTTATATCAAAAACTATTATGCTTAATTTATAAATGAAAGAAATCATGATTCAGGGCAGCTAGGTGGTGCAGGGGATAGAGTGCTGGGCCTGGAGTCAGGAAGACTCATCTTCCCAAGTTCAAATCTGACCTCGGATACTTATTAGCTGTGTGACCCTGGGCAAGTCACTTAATCCTGTTTGCCTCAGTTCCTTATCTGTATAGTGAGCTAGAGAAGGAAATGGCAAACCACTCCAGTACCTTTGCCAAGAAAACCTCAAAAAGGGGTCACGAAGAGTCAGATACAACCAAAAGAACTGAACAACAACAGTAATCATGATTCAGGAAGAAGTTTTTTTTTTTAAATTACATATTGTTTGTAATAGGCTCCTACATTAGTATAGTTAAATGCATGCAGCAAATAACAAAATTCCAAATGTTACTGAGAAATCAACTTGAGAGTTACCATGTTTTTCTTCAGTTATTTTAAAGGCCTCTGAAAAAGGCCTTTATATAGTCTACCAACAGCATCGGACCGAACAAACACTTTTGTACCTTGAAAAGGGACCTTATTATTCCCATGAGAAATATTGTAATTATTTTTAAAATTATAATTTCCCAATGACCCTTTCCATCAAATGAAATTCTTTATTGTATAAAATATATGTTGTTTAGAAATAAGCCATGAAGCTTAAAGAATTTTGCATCCATATTTAATCTTTTTGTATGCTTTGCAGTCTTCTAGAAAGTACATGGTATCAGATATGTTCTGTTCATACTGTGCTTTAATGAGGAAAAAGCATCATCTTTGTATATTAAAGACAGGACAGGCATACTCTACTATAAATATCAAACCTGTATGTCAATGCTTTATCAACACTTCTCAGTTAAGTTTTTCTGATTTGGGAAGTGTGAAGGTTGTATGGAACTAGCAGGAAGCACGAAAAGCTCTATGTCAAAACATATAAGAGTCAGCTACTTTTAACAGTGTATTATAGAGAGCTGGGCCTGGAATCAAGAAGTTCTGAAGTCAAATCTGGCTTTAGACACTGTATGATTTTGGACAAGTCATTTAACATGTATTTACCTGAGTTTCCTTACCTGTAAAATGGGGATTAAAAAAAACGCTTTCATCCCAGGATTGTTGTGAGGATGAAATAAGATGAAATTTTTGAAGCTCTTTTGCAAACCTTAAAGCACTATTTAAATGCCTATTATTATTATTATTATTATTATTATATCTTTTTTAACCTTTGTAGATGTTTATAAGTAAAATGAAATTAGTCTGTTGAGAACCAAAATAAGTATGAAGTTTTCTTCTCTTGACTTCATAGGGATACTATCTAGTCAAAACTAATTATTTTTAGGTATTTCTCAATTTTTTTAAAAATTAATTTTTCCTGTACATACCCATTTATGTGTTTAAAGTGTTTCCTCAAATATGGGGCTTTAGATGTTTTTGTAGCAAGAAGAAACCTCAAATATACTAGTTTTCCTAGAACTTTGCTCATTTTTGTCATTTCACTTTCTATATGACTGAACATGTGATGGGTTTAGTTCTCATGTTGGTAGAAATTTCTAGAAGTATATGGGTGTTCTTGTTACAATCCAGATAGGTTTATATTATATTTTATTGATATGCTTTTATAGGCTTGTTATCCCTTGTACTGTTTTTCTGATGATATCCTTTTACACACAAGAGATGAGGAACAAAAGAATGAGAAGGCCCCCAGTCTTTTAGATGGACAACCTCCAGGGGTAGATTGATGAGGGGATATGAACAAGAGTCTTTTTAAAAAATTCATTTATTTTTATTTATTTATTTGTTTGTTTGTTTGTTTCTTTTTGTGAGCAAGAGTCTTGCAGGATGGGCAGGCATAGATCATAGAGTCATAGATCTAGAGATAGAAAAGACTTCAGAGGACATCTAGTCAAATCTCCTTGTTTTGTCTGATGGCAGTGAAGTAACTTGCCCAACATCACAAGGGTAGTAACAGTCAGGGCAGGATGAGAAGCCAGGTCTTCTCACTGCAGAATTGGTGATTTTCCACTTTATCACATCTTTAGAGTCCATATCCCCATTGCTTAGGTCACGGATCCATTGCAGTATAAATGACTGGTTCAAAATTTCTGACCTTTTTTTACTACAACTAGCACAGGAGTCATGCTTAGTGATTACTTAGAACACCAAAGATTAAGTGACTTTTTTAGGGGAATACAGTTTGTATGTATCAGAGGTATAATTTGAACCCAGGTCTTCCTGGCTTTTAGGTCAGTTCTCTAACCACTACTCACACGTCCTCTGCAGAATATGTCTAAGCCACCTTAAAGAGACCTTGCAACTCCAAAGTTTCATGAGTCTGTGAACAATGATGGAGAAATGCTAAGGAGTGAGCAAGAGAAAGTATGAATAGAACATATCTGATACCATGTACTTTCTAGAAAATTGTAAAGCATACAAAAAGATTAAATATGAATGCAAAATTCTTTAAACTTCATGGCTTATTTCTAAAAAACATATATTTTATACAATAAGAAATTTCATTTGATAGAAAGGGTCATTGGGAAATTATAATTTTAAGAATAATTACAGAATTTCTCATGGGAATAATAAGGTCCCTTTTCAAGAAACAAATTGCAGAAACAATAATTACATGATGTTTCTTCATTCATTCATGCTAAAATCCTAAGAATCCTGTGATTATGGAGTTTCTTCTGTACAAGTTGAGAATGAATTACAAATTATTTCATTCTGAGTCTTTGGTTCAGCAATAGGATGACAAGTCTATAAATCTTCATTCTCATGTTAGCAATGTAACCCTCCTTCACTTCTCTCTGGGCTGACTTCTAACTCTCCAGCCAGCTTTTTCCACTATGCTTTAGCATCTTCTCATCCTGACAAATTCCACCATCCCTGTGGCCCTTTCCTCTGTTTGTTGGTTTCCTTCCAGGACCTTCATTTTAAAGTAAGGCCACCCATTTTCATTCATTCATTCATTCATTCATTCATTCATTCATTCATTCATTCATTCATTCTTCTCTAACTCTGCTCCTGACTTTCTGGACTTTTTTCTCCACCATTGCTCTCCTACTCCCACTGCCCTTTTTCAGCTTCTTTTTTTTTTGTGTTATCTTCTGTCATTGGACCTTCCTTTTTGCTTCTCTTTGGATCTTGAGTACACAGCATAGTGCCTAGCACATTGTAATAAATGCCTCTTGCCCATACGCATGTACACCAGTCCAGCCTTCTCATACCTACATACGTCTAAAACTTTTTAAATACCCTTTCCTTCCCTGCTCCTCTCTCCCTCAACAATCCAACCAATCCCATTCTATTCAAGGGGGCAAAATTTGCTTTCTTTGCCAGCTTGGTTTAGAAAATTTTTTTCTTCCTGAAAGATTATGGAAATCATAATATATTGAAAACTTAGAAGGAATACAGTCATTCATTTAGCTAGATTACTAAACATAGCTGGCATAGAAAAATAAAAACTTTCAAGACGGTTACATGCCATAGGAAAATAAACAAAAACAAAACATCAATCACAAACCTCATATTTCCTGAAAATGGTTTCCAAACACCTTTAATGGTAGTAGAAAATGAGATCTAATGCTTTTTTTCCCCTTCTCTGGTCTAAGTGACATAACAAACATTTCTATTAAAATGTTTCCTGTTTACTTGTGTGCTAAATATAACATTGTCTGGTGAGGAGAAGCTAAAAATCTTCCTTATTATAACTCAACTGTTTAACTAGTTTTGTTTCTAAGATTTACTTGTAAAATATTTTCCTAAGTGGACATTTTCATTAGTTAAGCCCTATAGCTGGTGGAAAGAGTTCTGACCGGGAGACAGCACACTTGGATCTCACTGCTGACTCTCTCTCTTTAGCTCTTTTAATCATAGAGAGGTTAAGTGAACTGACAAAACCAATTACTCTTTCTATAAAAGTAAGAAGAATAATTCCTATCACTATGACATTTACCTCTTTTGGCTATTGTTAAAAATATATATTAAGTGGTTAGAAGTCCTTGTAAGAAAAACTTAGTGTAGGACCAGTGTCATGATGGTGTTTGTTATTTTTGAAGGTTATATGTTGAATTTATTATAGACTATAAAATAAAAGAAAGCTCTGCATAATGGAGATTTGCAGTTTTATTATACATTCTTTTTCCTATTCTGTAATGTACATAGAAACACTCATTTTATTTGATGTTAAATTCAGAACAAAAGGAAGTGAGGAAAAATGATTTTCCCACATAAATTTTGTACTAATTTTATCTAATACAGTGAAGGAGAGAGGCAGCATGGCACAGAGGATGGTAAGCTGGCCTTGGAGCCAAGGTGACCTGAGTTCAAATCCTACCTATTGGCTGTGTGAATCTGGGCAAGTCATCTAATCTCCCAATGCTGTGGGAAACTCTCTAAGACTACTGATTGCAGAGATAGTACTAACTTGAATTCATAAAGTGAGTTTCTATATACCAGTGCATTCATAGGTCTAATCTCTATCCCTAACTATAAAGAAAGCCATACAGTTTTCAGATGAAGAAATTAAAACTATCTACAGTCATGTGAAAAAAAATGCTCCAAATCACTATTAATTAGAGAAATGCAAATTAAAATAACTCTGAGGTACCACATCACACCTATCAGATTGGTTAACATAACACAACAGGAAAATGATAAATGTTGGAGAAGATGTGGGAAAATTGGAACACTAATACAGTTTTGGTGGACTTGTAGACTGATCCAACTATTCTGGAGAGCAATTTGGAACTATACCCAAAGGGCTATAAAACTATGCATATCCTTTGATCCAACAATACCACTACCAGGTCTGTATCCCAAAGAGATCATAAAAAAAGGAAAAAGAACCCACGTGTACAAAAATATTTATAGCAGCCCTTTTGTGGTGGCAAAGAATTGGAAATTGAGGGGAACTGTGCATCAGTTGGGGAATGGCTGAACAAGTTATGGTATATGAATGTTATTGGATACTATTGTTCCATAAAAAATGATTGTGCAGGCAGATGTGAGAAAAACCTAGAAAGACCTGCATGAATTGATGCTGAGTAAAGTGAGCAGAACCAGGAGAACTTGTGCATAGTAACAGCAACATTTTGTAATAATTGATTTTGTTAGATTTAGCTCTTCTGAGCAATGCTGTGATCTAAGACAGTTCCAAAAGACTCATGATGGAAAATGCTATCCACAACCAGAGAAAGAGGTATGGAGTCTGAATGCAGATGAAAGCATACTATTTTCTCTTTTTGTTTTTGTTTTTTTCTTTTTCATGGTTTTTCCCTTTTGTTCTGATTCTTCTTTCACAACATGACTAATGTGGAAATATGTTTAATATGTACATAATAATAATATAGGCCTACATGTATAGCCTATATCAGATTGCATGCTGTCTTGGGGAGAGAGGAGAGAAGGGGAAAAATTTAGAACTCAAAATCTTACAAAAGTGAATGTTGAAAACTAACTAACTAAATAAATAAAGCCATGGATATTTTCATTGGTATAGCATTGAATCTCTAATTAACTTGAGAACTATTAACATTTTTGAGAGAGACATTATATTTAGTATTTGTCTGTCCTTTCTACATGCAAGGGATAGCCCTTCAGGTGGTCATTTTTTTAAACCAATTTTATAATGTGTAGATTTTTTTATGTTTTATTAATATTTTGTTTTTAATATTAAAAACACTTGTAAGTTACTTCTACATCTGAGAGATCTCTTACAACAAAATAAAACAAAAACAAAAAAATAGCGACCTCATCTGAAAGCACGTATATTTTGCATCTCTGACATCCACCTCAACTCTTTTTTTTAAATGAACAGAAACTTGTGTTCTCTTTCTCGCTCAACCCTCCAACCCACTGAAAAAAGAAAAGAAAAACTAATTTCTTGTAACAAATATGTATACTCAAGCAAAACAAATCTCTTCAATGGCTGTGTTTATTATTAAGTGATTATATTTAGGCAAGAATTTAAGGAATGGAGAGACAGTGTGATAGAGTGGATTGCAGGCCCACCTTGGAGTCAGGAAGACTTGGCTTCTAACCGTTAGATAGGTGACCATGGGCAAGTTGTTTAATGTGCCAAACAGCTCCCTTAAGATATTAAGTTGTTGACAACTTTCCTCCCTCACAAACACATCAAAGAAATGATAGGTCTGCCCAATCCTCAAAAAAAAAAAAACCCAAAACCCAAAAACCAGGCAACTTACAATACAGTTACAGGATGTAGTAATTTTCTGTTAGTCCTTGGATTTTTAAAGTGTTTTTTAAGTTAATAAAACATATTCTTAGGTAAAACTTATTCTGTGTAGACTTTGCAGAGTTGTCTTCTGATAGTTCCCTCCAAAATGATAATTGACTTTAGAGGCATGATTACAGCATATTTGCTCTGTGTTTTTGCTTTTGGCAATTATGATGTGTTTCCTTAAAAGAAATCATAAGTTTTCTGTGTTATATAAAGGCATCATTTCTTATATTATTTCTTTAATATTCCATCAAATTGACATATCTGAATCATTTAGCAATCCTCCCCTCAATAGGCATCTATTTTATTTCCAAGTCTTTGCTAAAAACAAACAAAAAATAGTGCTATAAGATTATTATTTGTGGTTACTTTCTTCTCTGTTTACCCTCCTTAGCCCAGTAGTGACCCCTCTGAATCAAAGGATATGAAAGTTTTCATCATTTTCTTTGTATAATTCCAAATTAATTTCCAGAATGGATGAGCCAGTTTACCCCTCCACCAATCGTGGAGATTGATACACATGCTTCCACAACCATTCTAACATTGACTATAGCCATCTTTTTTCATATCTGCCAATTTACTGAGTGTGAAGTCGTTTTGATTTGCATTTTTCTGGTATCAGTGATTTGTAATATGGTTGTTAATGATTTGCCATTTTCTCAGAAAGCGTTTGTTTTGTATCATTTGACCATATATCCATTGGCTCTCAATCTTGCATATTTTACAGTCTTCAGAATTGAAATTTAGAAAGGATCTCTAGTCTAACCCACACACAAATGGAATCCTCACCTTAATACACTCAACAAGTGATTGTCTGGCCTTTGCTTGAAGAGTTCTGTGCCTTTTCATTGGCCTTATCAAATGCTTAGAATGATTTGGCCCCTCATCTCTGCTTCTTAGATCCCATGATTTCCTTCACAGCTGAGCTCAAATCCTACCTTTTGCTATAGACCTTCCCCAGTTTCCCAAAAGCATATAATGCTTTCCCCTTTCAGATTGCCTTCATCTACTCTATATTATGTATTAACATCATATCTTCTATGTATTCCTGTTAAGTAAAAATTATTTTTCCCATTAAAATGTTTATTTCTTAAGGGAGGGACTTTTTTTTTTTTAACTTTCATTGTATCCCCAGCACTGGGCATATTACCTGGCATATAGTAAACACCTAATAAATGCTTGGTGGGGCAGCTAGGTGGCACAGTGGATAAAGCTCCGGCTTTGGAGTCAGGAGGACCTCAGTTCAAATCTGGCCTCAGATACTTGACACTTGCTAGCTGTGTGACCCTGGGCAAGTCACTTAACCCTGATTGCCTCACCAAAAAGCAAAAGTTAAAAAAAAAGTGCTTGGTGACTGACAAGGAGAGGAAATCTACCTCCTTTTGAGACAGCTCATTCTGCTTTTGAATAATTTTAGAAGTTCTCTCCCCTCAAAGTCTGCTTTTTTGAGCCTTTCACTCATTTGTCCTCGTTAAGCATCTGGAGCCAAACAAAGCAATTCTAATACCTCCTCAAAATGACGTCCCTCAAATACTTGAAGACAGGTAACATATTCTCCCTGAGTCTTCTTTTTTCCCAGACTAAACATGTCCAGTTTCTCCAACCAGTTCTCCTAGATCATAGACTCAAGGGCTTTATATCCTGGTTGCTGTCCTCTGGATAGTCTCCAGTCTTTCTACGACCTTTTTGAACTGTGGTGTCCAGAGCTGAACATGATACTCTAGATGACGTCTGACCTTATCCCTGGGAAGCTCTTCCCTCTTAATTCAGCTCAGGATTGCATTAGCTTTTTTTGGTGGACACATCAGAGAGGTGACTCACATTGGACTTGCAGTCCACTAAAACCCCCAACTTTTTTTCAGAACAGTTGCTATCTAACTATGCTTGTCTGATCTTAAACTTGTGAAGTTTATTATTTTTTTTTTTGTATGGAAGTGCAAGATTTGACATTTTTTCCTACTGAATTCCCTTTTGTTAGGTAGATTCAGACCAAGGTACTAGGCTGTTCAGATCCTTTTGGATCCTGCCTCTGCCAACCACTATGTTCTCTATCTCTCCCAGCTTTGTGACATCTCTGATTGTTTGATGAGCTTGTCATCTCTGCCTTTATCCAAATCATTGATAAAAATATTGAACAGCACAGGGCCAAGCCAAGAGCACTTGACTGGCGATCTCTTGCCATATTGATAATGGACCATAACAGCTGACCACACAGCCGATTGTGAATTCATGGGCTTGTCTTATCATTTAATCCTCATCTGTCTTTTCTGCAAGAATTGTAGAAGTTACTGTATCAAAAGCTTAAATCTAGGTAATCCATATCCACAACATTCTTCCCATCAATTAATTTAATAATCCTGTCAAAAAAAGGAAATGAGGTTAATGATCTGTATTCCCCATTTCCCTTTTTACATGTTCCTCAACCATCTATTCAGTGACCCACTCCAGAATATTCCTAGGAATCGATGTCAAAACTACAGGCTTGCGTTTGTTTTCAATGTGTCTTGGATGTTAGACTCTTACAGAGAGATTTGAAGCACAGACCTCACCATCACTACCACCCTTAGTCAACAGCTTCCTTTCTTTAAAGTATTTTTTAAGTTAATAAAACATATTCTTAGGTAAAACTTAATCTGTGTAGACTTTGCAGAGTTGTCTTCTGATAGTTCCCTCCAAAATAATAATTGACTTTAGCATGATTACAGCACATTCACTCTGTGTTTTTGCCTTCAGCAATTATGATATGTTTCCTTAAAACAAATCATAAGTTTCTTATCCCTGTAGCTTTTCATTCTAATTTCAAAGATTTTTAACAAAATGACCTTAATGTCTTGACCAGGTTAGCCCCCTGCTTAAAAACATTTCATGGTTCCCTGTTGCCTATAGGATAAGACAGTAATTCCTTACCCTAGGATTTTAGGTCCTCCACTAAATGACTCCACCCTAACCCTCATAGTGATATTTTGTGCCCTTCCCTTCCTGGACCCACACTGTAGCCACACTTGACTTCTTGTTGTCACTGTCTCTGCACATTTTCAAAGGCTGTTCCTCAGGCCTGAAACATTATGTCTTTCAAAATTTTCCCAGAGTACCTCATCTAATCTCTCCTTTGCCCCATCTGTCTTTGTGGTATATCTATTTGTGCACATGCCCTATCCCCACTAAGAAGAATATAAACTCCTCAAGGTCAGAGACTGTGTCTTATTTATCTTTGAAGACTGGGTTTTTGAGTAATATGTAGCACTTATTAGATGCTTGCTGAATTTATTAAAAGGGTCCCAACTCCCATTCTTGGGCCCTTTTCAGTAGCTTGTTTCATTGAAGAAGGTTAACAAACACACTTTTAACTCCCACCATGTAAGTATTCTATAATTTAATTACCCATAATATAATTTATAATGCCATATATATTTGTGGCTAGCATTTCAAGTTACTTATACAAATTATAGAATTGTCCAGTGAGAACATATCGAATTCTTGAACAGATGTTTTAGGTGGTCTATTTCCTTCTCTTTAATGCTGTTTTCATAGGATCTCTGCATTGGAAGAGACCCTACAGATTATTTTATCTAATCCCTACTTGAGCACAAATCCCCTCTTCTGCATTTCCAACCAAGTCATCTAGTTTTCCATGAAGATCTCCATTGATGGGGAACATACCACTTCCTACTCTCAACTCACACAGCCATCCCACATGTTTAAGCAGTTGTCAAATATTGTTTCTACCTTCAAAACATCTTTCATATGTTCCCCCTTTTCTCCAGCCTGATTCCACCTAGTCACCATCCTAATAAAGTTTCTTATCACCATTCACCACGGAGACTACAGCAGTACCCTTCTAGTTTACTTCTCTGCCTCAAGTTTCTCTCCACTCCAATCCATTTTCCACTCAGCTGCCAAAGTGATTTTCCTAAAGTGCAGATCCATGTCATTCTCCTTCCCAATAAATGCCAATAGCTTCCTTTTGCCTCCAGGATCAAATGTAACATCCTCTGTTGACACTGAAAGGTCTTCACAACCTGATCTCTTTCCACCTTTCCAGTATCCTTGTTTTTGTTAAGTTTTTCCTTATACTATGCTGAAATCTGCCTCTTAGCCATTTCCACCCACTCCTGTTAGTTCTGGTTTCTGTAGGGCCCGTGAATCAGAGAACTGGGTTCCATAATAGGAAGAAAAAGAGGATGGATAATGAAAAGTGAGAGAAATACTTTTTGGAAAGCAGCACAAAAAATGAAATTTAGAAAAATTAATGAATAAAACTAATTTTAGGGGAGGAGAGGAAAAGGAAATCTATTTGGCAAACTGAGAGAATAAAAAAGGATGGAGGGAAGGGGAGGATTACATAACCAGATAAAAGCAGGAGAGAAAAAAAGAAACTAATAATTAAAATCCAAAGGGAAAGGGGTATCAAATGAGAAGGTTGAAGGGAAGAGAACCATGAGGAACAGAGCCATCTTACAAAAGATCAAGGTAAAGTAACTGAAGGAACATAGTATTATATTTACAGAAGAAGAGGACGAAAAATCGTAACTTGAAAAAAATATTGTAGATAGAAGAAAATTTAAACCTAACTCTCATAACTTTAAATGTGAATTGATTAACCAGTGCAATAAAATTAAAAAGAGTGACAAATTGGCTAAGCAAAAGAATCCTTACAATCTGTCACTTACCAAAAAAAACCCCACATTTTAAAAACAAAGACATATACACAAATTAAAAGTGAGGGGATGAGAAAAAAATTTACTGTGTATCAAGTAAGTTTTCAGAAAGCAAGAGATGCAATCATGCTATCTGATAAAGCAAAAACAAACATCCAAAAAATAAAGAGGGATAAACAAGGAAACTATATTGTGCTAAAAAGAACTATAGACAGCAAACCAATATTAGATATAGATGTGGATATGGATATAGAAAATAACAAAAACATAAGAAGCAACAATAGAAAGGGAAACCCTATTCCAAATAACTGCAAAATTGCATAGAATAGCTAGGGATTGACCTATCACATCACACAAGGAACTTGCATAGATTCAATTACAAAGTCTTCCTTAAAGAAATAAAGAACAACTTAAATAGTGGGAGGAATATTCAGTGCTCACAGCCAGGCTCTGCCGATATAATAAAAATGACAATGCTACCAAAATTAATTTGTACTTTTAATGCTATAGCACTCTGATTACCAAGAAGAACTTTATAGAACTTGACAAAATAATTACAGAATTCATTTAGAAGAACAAAAGATCTAGAATATTAAGGGAAATGATGAAAAGAAGTAGGGATGAGAGGGACTGGCATTTCCAGACCTCAGACTATATTATGAAGTAGTAGTAGTCATTATAACCATCTGGTGTTCATTAAAAAATAGAGATCAATGGAACAGAATAGACAAGGGAGAATCATTGGTGACCGCAGAGAAGTTTTAGTACCGGGCTTAGAAGTCAGCTTTTAAGTGGACTGTGGAGTTTATGGGATGGTGAGAAAATAGAAGTGCATGTTGATTTCTCTTTTTAGAAATTTAACAGTGAAGGGGAAGATATAGGATGACAGCCTAAGTGAATGGCATGGTCAAGGTAAAGTTTTTAGGTATAGTGAAGATCATTTATTTGTGTACATCTGGGAAAGAGCCAGTACATGAGGAGAAATCAGAAAGAGAAGAGAATAAGCACTTTTCATTCCATAGGTATTTATTAGTTTCACTCTGCTAGGTACAAACAAGATAGTCCCTGCCCAGGGGGCCTACATTTTGCAGAGGGAGGGAGGGATGTGGTATGTACATAGAAAAGTAAATATAAGAAGTAAATAAAATATTAAAAATAAATGTAAAGTAATTTCCACACCCGGATGAATGGAGGCAGGGAGAGGTGTAGGTTGGGAAGGTGCCATAAACTGAGGAAATCAGGAAAGGCTTCTTATAACAGGTAGCCATTAACTAGGCCTTGAATGGAAGTAAGCTTTCCATGAAATTAATGTGAAAAGAAGGCACGTGAGATAAAATCTGAGGGAAAGTATGGGCAACAGTAGATAGCATAGTTTTTAGGCTATCCTGAAGAGTATGTGAAGTGGAATAATTGATAATGAAATGGGAAAGTAGGTTGCATCTGGGTTGGGAAGGCTTTTAAATGCCAAACAGAAGAGTTTATGTTTGATCCTGTATGTAATAGGGAGACACTGGAGTTTATTGAGTAGAGAAGTGACATGATTAGTTGTGGGCTGTAAGACTATTACTTTGGCAGCTATGAAGGATGTATTAGAGAAGTACCAGGCAGAGAGACCATTGAGAGGCTATTGTAATAGTTCAGACTAATGGTGATGAGGGCCTGAACTGGAGGAAGCTGTAGTATAAGTAGAGAAAAGGGGATGAATTCAAGAGGTAATATGGAGGTGAAATTGATAAGACCACAACCAGTTGGCTAAGGGAGGTTAATGAAAATGAAAGGTCAAGGATGGTTCCTAGATTGAGAATCTGGGTGACTGGAACATTGATGATGCCCTCATCAGAAATAGGGAAGTGGAGAGTATTGGGTTTAATGCAAAAGATAAAGAACTCAGTTTTGGACATGTTGTATTTGGGATACCTATAGAATATTAAAGTGGATTTTTACAACAGACAGTTGGCGATATAGTGCTGGAGTTCAAGAGATAAATTATATTAAGTGATTACTGTATACCTGGCACTGTGCTAAATGCTTGAGATGCAAAGGGAGGCAAAGACATGGTTCCTGCCCTTAAGGAGCTAATATTGTAATGGGGGAGATGACATGCAGAGATCTATATGTATATAAGATATATGCAGAGTAGATGGAAGATGACCTTAGAAGGAAGTCACTAACAGCTGGGTGGGGAGTAGAGACCAGGAAAGATCTTCTGTAGAAGGCGAGATTTTAGCTAAATTTTAAAGGAAGCCAGGGAAGATAAGAGGTATGGAGGGAGAACATTTCAGGCGTAGGAGACAGTCAGTACAAAGGCATAGATTTATAAGTTAATGTCAAGTAGACCTATGTGTCTGAATCACAGAGTACATGAAGGACATTAACATGTAAGAAGACTGGAAAAATAAGAAGGGAGCAGGTTGTGAAGGGCTTCAAATGACAAAGGACTTAATATCTGGTCCTGAAAGGGACCAAAAAGAGAGGTGTTGGCCAAGTAGGGGGTGACATAGCTAGAGCTATGCCTTAGAAAAATCACTTTGTTAATAGAATGGAGGATTGATTGGAGTGGGGTAGAAATTTGAAGGAGACCACTGAAAAAGCTATTTCAGTAGTGCAGATAAGAGGTAATAATAGTCATAATACCGTGTGCCAGGCTAAGAATTTTACAATTTCTTTCTCTTTTGATTCTCACAATAGCCCTGGGAGGTAGGTGCTATTATTACATTTCATAGATGAGAAATCTAAGGCAAAGTGAAGTGTCCAGGGTCACACTGCTAGTAAGTCTGAGGCCAGGTATGAGCTCAGGTCTTCCTTTTTCCAGGCCTGGTGCTCTATCCACTGTGCTACATATAATGAGGACCTATACAAGAATGGTGGCTGTGTGAAGGGAGAGAACAGAGCATAAAAGAGACATGTGAAGGTAGAAATGAGATAGGACAACAGATTGGAATGTGAGTGAGGAACCAATGATGACACCAAGTTTGGAAGCCTAGGTGGCCACAAAGATGGTAGTCCCTCAGCAATAACAAGAAAGTTGGGAAGATGGAAAAATGTTTTTGTGAGTGCGTGTGTGTGTGTGTGTGTGTGTGTGTGTGTGTGTGTGTGTGTGTGTGTGTAAGGTTTTAAGATAATGGGTTCTGTTGAGTTTTACATGCCTATGAGACATCCAGATAAAGCTATCAAAAGAGCAGTTGCTGATTTAAGACTGAAGCTCAGGAGAGATACTAGGCCTGGATGTATAGATCTGGGAATCATCTGCATAGAGATGATGGTGGATCCAATGGGAGTCACTGAAATCACTAAACAAGATAGTCCAGAAGGAGAAGAAAAGCTGCTCTGCGACAAAACCTTAGGGGACTCCAGCATTTTGATAATTTTACAGGATGATAAAAATAACTCTCCTATGTCTCTTGGAAGTATGTAAAGCACTTGAATACCTTATCTCATTTGAGCCTTATAACCACCCTGTGAAATAGTTGCTTTATGTATTATTCCCATTTTACAGATGAGGAAATTAGACCCAGGCAGAGTTTTAACTTATCCACAGTCATACAATCTGTGTTCAAGACAAAAGTTAGACCAAGATATTCCTGCCTCCAAGTCTAAGATCTGTTCACTATATATCATGCTGCTTCTTACAGGTTTTAGAAGATAGGATCATAGGATTTAAGAACTGGAATGGACCTCAAAGATAAGCCTAATCTCATAATTTTACACATGAAGAAACTAAGGCCCAGAGAGATTAAGCGGCTTGTCCAGGGATAGGTACATAGGTAGTAAATAGCAGAAGTTCAGATTCTAATTCAGTCCCCACTGACCTCTGATCTAGTGTTATTTCTACTAATATGTGTTCCCTCACAGATCATACCCAGAGACAGAAAGTTATACATAAGACTAAAAGTGTGACTTCACTGCATAACCTCAGAAGCATTCTTCCTGGCATTAATGAGTTGAATATTTATGTAGTTACAGAGAAATATGGACTCAAACTACCATGTTTTCTGACAAAAACAACTCAAATGCAAAGCAATTGCATTTCTTTGCAAATGGTCTCTTAATCAATCTGATTGGTCTTTTCCCCAGTAAAGTTGAATTCATGGCATTTAACTGGATTTGATTATCAGACAGACGTGTTGCTTGTGTGTTTTTTATAATAGAGGGCTTGGGCAAGTCCTCTTAGGATCTCCATGGTGAAGTGTGACCCAGTTTTTAGAACAGAAGAGTGGGAAGCAAACAGCTTCCCAATTCTGGTTCCAGCTTCCTCTGTACTTTTGGATAAATGACTTGCCAGTTGTTTTTCCTTCTTTTAAGCAGTGTTAGTAACATTGACTGTCCATTAACACTTTAATCAATACCTTTGATGAAAAAATGAAAATTTTTCAGCCAATGTTTGAAAGTCTTTGGATATCACAGTTCACTTAAAAGTGCTAAGCCATTGTTTTATGTTGGTAACAAACAACCTTGATAAATCAGTGAAAGAAGACTAGATTTATAGTTTGCAGGTACGTCATTTGTTTCTGAAAACCTGCTGTTTTTGGATATAGTCTTACGTCACCTCTGTAACATGAAGAGTCCCCAAGGATTTATGAAGTAAGAGTCCTGAACCAGCTTCTGAACTTGGTTCAGTTAAAACTTCATTGCCAGGGCAGGAGACTGCTTTGGCCAAATACAAATGTATGTACTGCTGCCAAGTGATACAAATTTAATTGAAAAATAACATTGCTCACTATAAATTCATCAGATTTTTTCCCATCTTTTGATAAAGCTTAAAATATTCATTTACTATTTGTTTCCTTTTATTAACTGCCTCTTAGCTGACTTTGCGTTCTTTGAGTTTAAAATGAAAACCACAACTTGAAACCAATAATATATCTTTAATGATTGATAGAAGTACAGTCAGCTCAGTGTTCTATTTCATATTGCCATGGGATGGTGGAATTTTGAGTTATGACTTGATCAAGAATATTTAAAACTGTTTTGGAACCAAATGCATTTTGAAAGTAAAATCTTCTATTGAAGGGTATGTGAAGAATGAAAAGGAAATATGAGTATAAAATTTTGTATAAGTAACACATGTGTTGATAGGTTCAATTTACAGACAGGTATTAAACATCTTTTAAGTGCATCGCAAAAGGTCAACAGTGATACCTCCTCCTGCCAAAGTAGAAAGGTTTCAAGTACAAGCCAAGTGTCAAAAGCTCATGCTTTTCACTAACAGATCTGCGTAGTTAAATTCAGGGAGACTTATTATCAGAGAACTGACCATTAAGTGATGAATTCTTTTGGCCACAGAAACTTGTGAAACATTACTAAGGTATTGATGAAAGGGGTTTCCCCTTGCATCAGTGGAGGAAATCCTTGCTCACTGGGATACAATGAATTCACTCGCAGATTCTTACAGTGTTGATGTGTGTGCGCTAAGGGATGGACTAAATTTAGAAGGGATGTTGGCCCTGCTTCTTCACGATCCTCCTAGTCTACCAGGAGACTAGGATGTGTATACACATCGCTGTAATGCAAAATAATATTTGATATGTACTTAGGAGTGGTAGCAATAAAATGCTTACTGAGGCCTGAGAGTGAGGAAATAATTACCAAAAAGGAAATCAGAGGAGGCAGTATTTTAATTGAGCTTAAAAGGATGGCTAGGGTCTGAAAAGCCTTTCCGTTAAAGAAAGAGGGGAGGACATTCCTAGAAGAGACCAGCGCTTCTTAAACTGTGGGTGGTGACCCCATGTGGGGTCATGTAAGTGAACGTGGGAGTCGCGAAAAACTTGGCAACCGCAATAGGTTTCTGAACACCCAACAACCAAAAACTAATTCGCAATCAAACTTTTAATGAATCGGAGGTGTTTCTGGTAGCACGTGCTTGTGTTGCATCGAGCGACTTCACTGCCGCCTTAGTTCTAAACACATAAGATGCGCACTTTGCACTGCACGTGCTGTCATACCACGCAACGCCAACAAATCTGCCACAAACACCTTGGATCAGATTCAAAACTATCGTATGTTATGAATTGCAGTGTTTTTACTGTACATACAAAATCGTTAAATGAATTTTGGCTTGAGATTAGGACAGAATTTCCAACAATTTCTGAAATGACCCTAAACATACTTCTGCCATTTTGTACTACATATTTATGTGAAGCAGCATTCCAAAATATCGATCAACTCTGAAAAACATTGAAGATCCTCTACATACTACAGTATCAAATATTCCGCCAAGATTTAATTCTTTATGTAAAAATAAACAAGCACATCCATCTCATTAGTATGCAAATTTGTTTTCATCTTTAATAAATCGTAAAATTATATGTATACCAAAGAATTGTTTTTAAAATAAGTTTCTTCATGATTTATTATCAATAAATGTTTGATTTGTATACCTGTTTTACATACCTATATACCTGGGCCACGTAAAAATTTCTCAGGCAAAAAGGAGTCACAAGTAGAAAAAGTTTAAGAAGCCTTGGAATAGACAAAAATGTGAGAAAGAGTTGTCTGAAAGGTAGGGAGAGAACTAGGAGAGAATAGTGCATGGTACATAATATGTACTAGACATAATAGGTTTGTTAATTGACAGTTTGAATTTAAGCCCAAGTCCTCTGATCCAAAATCCATTACTCTTTCTAGCAGCAGCTCTGCCTGTCTGTCTATCTGTCTACCTATCTATCTGTCTATCTATCTATCTATCTATCTATCTATCTATCTATCTATCTATCTATCTATCTGTCTATCTATCTGTCTATTTATCTAGCAGATCAAGGGTCTGTTTGTCCTTGGAAATTATTCTCATGTCTCTCCCTTCTGCAATCCCTGTTCACCAAAATCCCTATTACTAATATTTATCAAAGGAGGCATTTGGCCCTAGACTATAGTACTATACTGCATACTAGAAATACAGTATTTACATGGATTAGATTAGATGAGGTTCTTGCCTTCAGGAATCAAACAGTCTTGTAGCAATCATACTAAGCCCAATACCATTGGACATATAAAGTTTATATAAGACTCAGAGCCTGCTTTTAAGTATAAAGAAGGGCCATAAAGGAAACTTTAGTGTCTTTGTGGAATTCAGTACCTTGGCCTCTCACCACACTTCTCCTTCCCCAAAAACAATTAATATAGAATATATGCCTTAATGCTACCCAGGCAATGTGCCCATTATCTTATTTAATAGTATAAACTTATGTGCTGGAAGAAAAAATAACTTGCATAAAACTGAAAATTATTCTCATAGCAACAGGCTGTGGGATGTAATCACTCACAGTGGAATCAGGAATCAGATATTCTCAGTGGTTGAAATGGCTGTTTGCACCTTCAAATATGACTTAAGTCTGAGACAAAGAACACAGAATCATTCCTACTAACTTCATAAGAGATATAACAGACAATAAATAGGAATAGAGATAGAACACTGAGGAGAACCCCTCCTCTACCATTTTATCATCAATTTAGAAATTAGAGGGTCTGGAAATGTGGAGCAGCCTCACAGGCCTTCTAGTAACACTCATAGCAAAGCCATCACAAAGGAGGTAATAACTGTGTGGGGAGAGGGATGGAAGGGATAAGTGATTAAAGCTCTCTCTCTGGGAATTATAGATAGAACTTGTAAGAAAGGGGTTCTTAACCTTTTTTTGAGTCACAAAATCCTTTGGTAGTCTGGTGAAGCTTATTGATCCCCTCCTAGAATAATATATTTAAATGCATAAAAGAAAATATACAGGATCACAGAGGAAACCAATTATATTGTAATATAGTTAACAAAATATTAAACAAACAAACAAACAAAAAAACCCCAAACCCATAAGTTCACAAACTCCAGGTTAAAAGCTCTTTTTATCTTTTTTTTTTTTGGTGGGGTAGTTGGGGTTAAGTGACTTGCCCAGGGTCACACAGGTAGCAAGTGTCAAGTGTCTTAGGCCAGATTTGAACTCAAGTCCTCCTGACTCCAGGGCCAGTGCTCTATTTACTGTGCCACCTAGTTGCCCCAAAAACTCCTTTTGTAAGGGCCCAGTTGAGAAGGAAGGAAGAAATGAAGGAAACATTTATCAAGTACTTACTTTGTGCTAGGGAGTGTGCCAGGCACTTTACAAATATTATCTAATTCAAGCCTCACAACAACCCTGGGAGGTAGGTGCTATTATTATTCTCATTTTACAGCTGAGGAAACTGAGGCAGACAGGTAAAGTGACTTACTTAGGGTCACACAGCTACTAAGTACATGAGGCTGAATTTGAACTTAGGTCTTCATGACTCCAGGTCCAGAGCTTTATTTTCTACATGGGGTCTGTGATACTCCCAAACTCTTATGGGAGATTTCACCAACTAGGACATTCCTTCTGCCAAGGGCGGCTAAGTTTTTCCCCTTTTGAGGCTAGTTATTTTACAGATGTTCATCAATTTACTAACTATAAAAAAGAGTAGGTTTGACATTCTGCAAAATTGTTGTTATTTTTCAAATTTCTGAGCTCCTTCCCTGCAAGCACCTGGAGGTTGCATTTTGAATACGCATTTATTTCATTCTTGGCTAGCTGATGCTATGTCAAAGGGAAATCTTGAGTACCAGAACTAAGGATTTGTCCATGTTAGCCTTGGTAACTGGGAATCTGTTTAAAAGCTGTCCTTCCTGAGGGCTTTTCAAGTCTGTATAGGCTGGTTTTTACCCCACCAAAGTCTTCTTCCAAGTATGTAAAAGAGATCTAGCTTGTTTTCCCATGGCAGAACAAGGCAATCTAAGTGTAGGAAGCTTGACTAAGAGGTCTCTGGTAAGGCCCTCCTGAATCCTTCTTGTGTCTTCTTAAGGAAGTGTAAGCTTCCCTTGAGAAGTTTAACCCTTTGTTCAAGTTAACTCTTCATTACCAAAGCTTCCATGGATGAAGGCTTTGTTTCTCTTTGACATGGCATTAAAGTAGTCACTAGTAAAACCCACCTTGATGAAGAAATATCAGCGATATTTATCAACCAGTTAATACCTCATTGCTGTTAAAGTAAGTTAATACTGGATTTGCACACTTCTAGTTGGCTTTTTGAAAAAGAAACAGATGATTCCCCCCCCCTCCAAAAAAAAAGAAACAGGTGGACAGAAGAGCTAAAGAGAACCAAAAGTGAGAGATGGAATGGGGAGAGGATTGAGACACAGAGACTTGGATTATGTTCGAGAGAGAGAGAGAGAGAAGAGAGAGAGAGACTGAGCATCTGCTGGGCCCATCAGGAAACCATAGGGCTCTAGAAATGGTAGCAGATGAAGGCGGTGGCAGGACGATAAGGAGTCCTAGACCAAGCCAGGAGCTGTTGGAAAAGAAAATGGAAGCAGTGATGGTGCAACAAAGTAATTTTTGGACCAAAGACCCAAAACCTAATAAAGGTTTTCCTGGACTGATAGAGGAAAGGTATTGCTAACTCTGTAGCAACCCCAAATTTTCTTCTTACTCAAGGTAGGAGGGAGTGGACCTCAACTTCAGAGTAGTACTAAAGGTTGAAAGTGCTGTGTAAGTCCCTAGGGCGGGTGGGACTCATGAGAGAGGAAAAGAAAGCTGGCTATAACTTCTTATAGGTTCGAGTGCAAGTCCTTTGTATCTTGTTGTACTTGTGGAGGGGTATAAAGCCTACTCTATCTTTGATGTGATGTTAGCTTGAGCATTTTCCTGGGAATTGAAGTCCCTTTAACTTTTCCTTAAAGACTTTGATGGGAGCCAGATTGGTATGCTTCTGGGGAAAATGATGGCTAGGGACAAAGCAATCCCAATTCTGATCCCATGAGAAACTCAGGGTGGAGATATGAGTCAACAAGAGATTGTATGAGATACCTGCTAGATTGAATGCACCTTGTGTAAATGCAGAGCTTCAGTTGTGGACACTTAGTTACCTAAACTAGGCATTTCAATGTAATTTTTTTAGTGCATCTAGCCTTAAAACATCAGCTTAAGAGGTGCCCATTGAAATAATTATTGTGAGAGCTGTCAACATTGTTGACTTTAGGCTGATTTTTAAATTGCCATTAAAGTGATCATTCTTCATATACTAGATTAAGCAATATGTGTATATATGCGTAATACAAATACATACATAATTCTTTCTTATCTCTTCTTCTTATCCAGGCATAAGCTGCTTCTTCATGATAAAAGTATTCCTATTATTATGAACACATACTTTTGCCAGAAAGTTGTCATCAAAGAAGATTCAGACAAACTCGATAAAATGCACTGTCTGGGGGTGTTGCCTACAAGAAGAAAAATCATTTCCTTGGCTCAGATGTTTAGATTTAAAAGCCAAATACATGATATTGCTCAGGAATCAGAAGGACATCAGGTAAATTCTTCTTGGATTAGGAAAATAAGTCTTTGTCTCAGTATTAGTTGAGAAGATTTTGTAAGTCATTGACATCTTTTGTCTCTAAAGAAATAAATAGCAAAACATGTTAGGGAGTTTTATTGTTCTTCACTGAATGGAAGAAGGATGTTTGACCCATCCAAGAACTTAGTGTTCAGTTGTGTTCTATTCTCATTATTTTTAATCTCAATGTTATTATACTGATTATATTACATTTTACTCATTTATTTAATTATGTAGAAGTTAGGCTGTTTTCCTCAACTTAGTACCAAATTGCCTGGTCCATTTGTCAGACATGTCTTAGGGATCTTAAAATGCTCCAGTACTTTGGTTTCAGTTTCCTTCTGAAAGCTGCTATTTTCCTTTGAGTGATTCTAACTTCATAATTCACTGCTCTTTGGTTTTTGGTTGAATTTTGAACTATATAATGCTAGAATTAGAAGAAATGGAATTAAGTAGAATTGAGAGATTTATGAAGAAATATATTCAGGGTTTTTATTCAGCTATTTTACAAGAGGTCAGGTAAAACATTTGAGCAGTAAACTCAATTATCAATGGAAATATTGAAGGGAGATGGTTATGATGATGAGAGATATATTCATCTTTTATTAATTTACATAATATCTGGGATTTAAAATAGTTTAAGGTAGATTAAAGCTCTGAATATAAAAATGAAAAAACATTATTTGATTGAATTAAAAGCATTTATCAAGTATTTACTATGCATCAAGCATAGGAGATACATTTATCTACAGTCCCTGCCCTGAGGAGCTTACATTCTAATAGAGAGAGATAAAACACTTAGGAAAGTAATGCACTGGGCTGGGAAGACAGAATAATACTGAGAGGAGCCTAAGGGAAGTTAGCTGACAAGCCCTCTCCAGAAGCAGTGGTAGTATTGATTTGATCACTGTTCTCAGAGTAACAGGTGAGTTACTGTGTTACAGAGACAGAGGGGGAGAGTTGCAATACTTTGATGGCAAAGGAAAGGTTCAGATGGGATGTGAAATATGGCATTTTGTCTGGAGATGGATACATTAATATTTTATTAATTTAATTGGTTTTTAGTTTATTGATTGTGTTTTATTAATTTGTATTTGTATTAATTTATGGAATAGGTCTAACTTGTTTTCACTGGCTGATTCTGCAATCAGGACAAAATATCCCCAGGGCTGTGGTTCCAGAGTTGAGTAGATTAAATCACTGAAGGTTCAATCTCAGGAAGAACAAAAAGATAAAAATATCTAGGACAATAATAATAATAGGTTACACTGCTCACTGTTCTCTCTGTTCCCTCTGCTTGTAATATCTGTCCCAGACATTAATAGTTGAAGTAGTGGAATCCAAAACAACAGTTCTGTCTTGGAGACCATTGTGTTCCACCATGTCTTTAGTGTTAACAGTTTTTTTAGTTGAACATAGAGGCGTTAAGTTTCTAGGATATACTCGGTTTGATGAATACCTTTTAAATCACTTTATCCTTTAAAAAAAATGGAAACAGGTTGAAATTTCCCTGAGTATGACAATGATAAATATAACCTCCTTGAGGACAAGGACTGTTTTTATTTTTTCTTTGTACTTCACGTAGGGTTTGACACATATTAAGAGCTTTGATGATTGATTATTAATAATGAAAATACCAGTAATAAGTTAAATCCCGGTTATTTCTCTCGAATGTCTTTGCCAGATAATGTGCACTAATGTTACTACTACCAAGACAGGGAGACCTCATGACTTCCAAGAAACAAAACAGGACATTCCAGCGCAGCTCTCCATAAGGGACTCCCTCTTGGATGTGGTCGAAAGCCAGGGAACAGCCAGATGGAAAGGAGTGCAGGTCCAGGTGGTAGTGCAAAGAGTATATTACCTTCCTATACGGGATGTCTCCAGATATCAACAAGGAAACAACTCTGCTCAGTTGGCTGCCACATTGGGAAATGCAGACCTTCACAGTGCTCGGTGAGTCGCCCAAAGAACCTTGGCATTCTGGTTCCATAAGCTAGTGTTTACTTTCATGTGAAGGAACTGCAGGGTCCTATTTCTCAACTCAACTCTTTGGAGCAAATGTTTAGCTAGGCCTAGGAACCTTATGGTTTATTTGAATTGGAAAAATAAATTAATAAACAACTACTTTGGAGACTTGATTAGGTGGTAAGCCAAGCCCATCCGGAAGGCAACACGTTTATATTTGAACCTGGTGTATTAAGAGGGGTTACTTTTGATAAAGAGGATTTTTGTAGTTATAACGTGTAGTTTTTAAAACAGAATAGTTTACACATTCTTTTTTCAGTATCTCTATTGTTTATAGGATAAAATACAAATTCCTTAGCTGGCTATTTAAAGCCCTCTATTATCTGGCTCTAAACTGCCTTATTTGACATGATTTTTCTTCACATGTTCTGTATTCCAGCAGTCCAGCCATACTGGACTATTTAGCTGTCCTCATTCTTTCATATCTGTTCATTCATGCAGATTATCTCTTATGTCTGTATATCAGTCTCTCTATTTCAACCTTTCTAAATCCTTTTCTTTTCAAGGCTCAGCTCAGGTGATATTGGCTTCATGAAACCTCTCAGGGTCCCTTCAAATAAAAATATTCTCTCCCCCCAGTTATCTTCTCTAGCCCTTGGTTATCTCATTAAATGAAGGTATTGAATGCAACGATCTCAAAGTTCTCTTCCAACTCCATAGCTATGATTCTGTAATCACATGGATGTTATCTTTCATTCATAAGGAGCCTAAGAGGTTTCAAACATTCTAGCAGAGATACCTTCACTACTACTCTTGGCTAGGACTAGAGACATTTGGGAGCAATGCTTACTTATACTTACTACTTACTTATACTTATTACAAGCAAGTGCTTGATTTTTTAATAATGTGGAGCTAGAGAAATTTTGGAGTAAAATATTAGAAAATAACCTTTCTTGCACATTGTGTGCACATTTTTATTAATGCTTAATTTAAATTCATCCGTAATTTAATATTTAGAGAGGGATAGGAATATCACTAGCATCACAATTTTCTCACAAAAGTCCCTAGTCATATTTTATGGAACTCCAAAGTTCTGTAGAATGCAGATTAAGAAAACTTGTCATAACTTCATCCCTTGTATGTAGTTAGATCATTAGAAAACTTCATATCTGGAGTATATTATAATAACTTCCTGCAGAAATGCCTTTAGTGTATTAACACTTAATATAAGGCCCTCAGCTTTTACAGGGGGTTAGCATAAAAAAGTGCCTGTGTAGAAATGGCTTCTGTATCTCTTACAAAATTTTAGTTGGAGACATAGCCTATTATGTTGTCTAGTTTGCCTTATATGAAGATTTATGTGAAAAATTGTGCCAGCTTAGTGCCAGGAAGATGTTTGTTTCTTCAGAGCAACTTATGATGCTTCGTTTTATTAAACAACGAGTCCTGTTTAAGCCAGTGTGTTTCTCTTTTTGCCCTAATAACCAGAAAGCTCAGGGCTTAAATTGTTGTTCAACTACAATGAATAATAACTCATCCCAGATGCAAGAATCCTGCACTCCCCTTTTCAACCTGTTTTTTTCTCCTGTACTTTATTTTTAATTGCCCTTTTTTACCACTGCAAATCAGTTCACATCCTTTTGAAAATACAAATAACGCAAAAAATAATGAGCAAATAATTAAAACTTTGACAGAGCCTACAAAATTCATTTTAAAGTGCCCTCATGATGGCAACCATCAGAGTAAGAGGGAGAGACTGAAGAAGGAAGTTGTGTACGTCTTCCTCTTTTCTCTTCTATCTTGATCAGCAGACGACAGGCCTTTTCCAAAGGCTACATAAGCAGTACCAGCCATTGTGTCTCCTTCACACAGTGCTTGTTGCTGGATATACTAAGCCAAGAGTCCAGTGATGTGTAATAAGTACTTTCCAGTTTAAAATGAAATCAAATATTAATATTGCTTCATTGTCTGTGGTGCCTTTTATCAAAATGTAGTTACTCTGTTTATCTCTTTTAATTAAATTTATCTTAGCTTTAACTTTGAGATTATGATTACTACCTCTTTTTTTTTACATCAGCTGAAGCATAATAAATTCTCCTCCAACCCTCTATTTTAACTCTGTATCTCCCATTTTAAAATGTGTTTCTAACTAACTCATAGATATCTAGTTTATATCTAGCTTATTTAAAATTCTATTCACTTCCTTGACTTCTTTCTCATTTATTTTTCAGTTAGATTTATCTGGTTCTGAGAGTGAAAGATTAAAGCCCTCCACTGTTATAGTACTACTATCTATTTCTACCTGTAATTCATTTTTTTCTTTTAAAAATTTAGATGCTTTAATATTTGGTGCATATAGATTTTTTTTCTATTCTATATTATGGGAATGCTTATTTTATTTAAGTCTAGAATAAAATAAATACTTTTTTTAAAATAAAAAAATCAAATAACATCTTTCAAGTTCCACTTTTATTTTTCAAATTCTACTTTAAATTTTGTTGTGAAAGAATATGGCCTTAGGCTATTTATTTCAAGTATCTAACCAGAGAGACAGCATGACATAGTAGATAGAGAATTGGCCTCAGAGCCAGAAATATCTGAGTTTAAGTCCTACCTGTAACATGTATTGTCTGTATGACCTGGCAAATCATTTAACTTCTGAATGTTCTAGGAATTCTCTAAGAATATCAGGTAGAGAAAAGCTGCCAGTCTCTATTGGTAAAGGGAGTGTCCTTTCCTCCCTATTTCAGTGAAATCAAAGGCCTGTCTCTAACCCCATTTCAGACAGTGGTCTTCATCTCTTATCTATAGGGTTTTCATGAGGATCATGTGAGATAATGTATGTAAAGTACTTTGTAAACCTTCAAGGGCTATATAAATGTTAACTGTTATTATCAGTCACAAAGTGTGCTGAGGACCTCAAGCTCTTTTCCTGGTGTGTTGGGCTATTTTCACCACTGCCTACTTCATGTATGTCATGTAGCTATTGACCCCACTTTGTTCAGATAGCTATAATCCAGTTGAAAAATTTAGGGGGGAAAATAAAGTTTTAGGCTAGATTTAAGCTAGTATTGTACAAATAGATGAGTACTGAAACTTAAAATAAATGTATAATTTGAGTTGGCACTGTTGCCTAAGATCATCCCTTCGGTATGATATCTGGTCACTATAAAAATGTTTATTTGTTGCCTAGCTCAACATCTTGAACATAGTGGACAAGCAGTAAATACATGTCTGTAGATAATGGCTCAGTACAGTTTTACTGAGGTAGAATTTCTTTCCTTAGTTAATAAATTATGGGGAGATATAGTAAGGTTGCACCAGTGAGGGAAAAAAAGTATTCTTCATAGCATCCTTCACCTTTAACAAAAGCATTAAGTTCAGTTCAACAGACATGTGCCATGTGTCTGCTGGGTGCAAGGGCTAGAGATTGGTGTGGTGCAACCAAGGATCTCTGGCACATGAAACAGAAGCTGGAGCCAACTCCTGCAGTACTCAGGGGACAACAAAAGACACCCCAAACCAGACAATCCAGTCTGAGGTTAGATAATTGGCACTCCTGAATCACAGCCCAGTTGGCAATGCTGCAGGCTCTTTATGCTTTATTTTGACATTCTTGTAGTCCTCTGGATTTCTGAAGTTGCTTGAATTCTAAAAGAAAAAGATCCTACACTTGCATAAATCCTAGGGCAACATTGCCTTTATTTCAGTTTGGAATATGTCTGATCAATCAGGCAGTGAACAAACATTTTTTAAGGGCCTGCTATTTGCATTAGTTTTTGAAGTTGTTACTCCCTAAGGAAAGGGAAATAAATATCTGTTTCTGGGCCTCAGTAGATCACGTTGCTGCCTTGAGGTAGGTTTCATTGTGATTATCTGGTATAGGAATGGATTAGATAAAAGCTTTGAATGATGTGTAATGTTAAGTTTTTAAGATGTGCACATGTGCTAAGCTGGGAAATGAGTTTCCTTTGTGAAACCTGCTCCACCTGAGTAGGCAAACCACATATTCAGTGGAGGTGGAGAGCTGAGGCTGAGTCACACTGGCAAGATAGCGTGATGAAACTAGCTTCATTACTGCTTCTGCTGTATTTGTTTTGTGAGTAATCAAAACCAAGCTCAGTATCCAACGCTATCCCTCCAGTCCTTTCCATGGTACCTGTTTTTCTTGTTAAATGTATGTGTGAGAGTTGAGACCTAAAGCATGGTGAATCACTGCCAATGTTGAGCCCTGAATGCTTTGGATAAGCAACTTGGAACACATACTAATGCATGTACTGGCAAGAAGATCTTGGTGGTAAAGGACTGAACAGGGTAAATCTTAAAAAATAAGAGACTGAGGGAAGAAGAACAGTCAATGAGATTATAGCCTCTCACAAGGGAACAGTAAGGAGAAAGATCACAGATGTTTTTGGACTAAGTGATAGCTAACTATGCTTATTTGAGGGTCAGGTTTTTCTGGGAGCAATAAAAAACAGAAAAGTACTTTTCCTTAAGGAAAATTAGTCAGAGCATTCAGAAAAAAAAAATTGAGGCAGAACGAAATATGCGAAAGAGTACTACAGTGAGAAGACCTGGGTTCTAGTTTCAGCTCTGCCCTCTTGCTGGCGATGTGACTTTGGATAAATCATTTAACCTTTCTGACTCCCAATTTCTTCTTCTGTAAAATGGGATTAATATCTGCCTTGTCTACCTCTTAGGGCTATTATGAGGACCAAATAAGCTGATGGATTTAAAAGCACTTTGTAAATGGTAAAGAGCCATACAAATGTAAGATGGGGCAATAGCACATTTAAAATATATGTGCCGTTGGACAAATCTCATTTTATCTGTTTTCAGCTATGGGCTCTGAGAATTTTGAATACTTAGGCTTTTAGGAACCAGACCTAATGAAGATACAAGTGATCCTTAATCTTGTCTAGAACCCCATGCTATGTGGAAAAGATTCAGCCCTCTATTTAAGAACCCAGGAGTTCTTAACCTGGGATCCTCGAACTTGTGTGTGTTTATTTCAATAAAATAGATTTTTTTTGTAATCCTATGTATTTTAAAAATATATTTAAAAACGCTATTCTGAATAGAGGTCCATTGGCTTCGGCAGACTGCCAAAGGAGTCTATGACAGGAAAAAAAAAAGTTAAGAACACTTGGTTCCACTAATTAAATTACATGATGTGAAAAAAGAGACAACAGGGCCTGGTGGATGGAGAGCAGGTCTTGGAGTCAGAATGACCTGCATTCAAATGCAGCCTCTGACACATGCTGGCTCTATAAGCCAGTGGAAGTCCCTTCACCTCACAGTGCCCTAGGTAACTTTCTAAGACGCTTAAGTTGCAGAACCAGGTGCATATCTATGTGTTGGCAGAGTGTGCTCATCTAAGAACTTCCTTCACAAATGAGCTCACATGTCCTGAGGATCTCCCCCAACCCCACAAATGATATGAAATAAAACTGTTCAATTATGTTAGGGCCCTTGCTTTATGTTTCACAAATGAATACATACAACACTCACTCCACTGAAATACACTAATGCCTTATGGTAGTGTGAAGGTGACTTTGGGATTATGTCAGTGAAGCAGTCCCTAGGAGGCTGAAGTCTCAAAGTACAGACCCAGCAATGGCCTGCTGTCTGGGGGCTCACCTACCTGCTTCTGGAGAACCACTTCATTAACAGGTTGATCATAGGGACATGAATTTTTTAGCCACAGAAATTCATGTCAAGACATGAAAGGATTGCAATCCATGTCATTGGAACATAAATGCTTGTTGATTATTCCCATGAGAAAGAAAAAAAGGAAAGATTTATCTAAAACAGGAGTTCTTAACATAGAGTCCATGAACTTGTAAATTGTTTTAAATTTGATACCTGTATTTCAGTGTAATCTATTTCCTTTGTAGTCTCATGTATTTTATGCATTTAAAAACATTATCCTAAGAAGGGGTCCAGATTATTAACACAAAAAGGGTTAAGAACCTCTGGTCAAAATTAACCTATGTGGAGACAAGGAAATTCACTGACCAACTTAAAAATATTTTTAAAAAAGAAGATGCAAGTCAGGGCAGGTGACTGCGGAGGAATATATATGTAACCCGATGTTTAACCTCATTTACATAATGCTCTTCTCATTGGTGGAGATTGATTATTCAGTGCTTCATACCTATGAGAGGGGCGAAATTATTGAATATTCCAGAGAGAAAAGATCCTAAATTTCCTGGTTTCTAGCTTTGAGAGAGGACACATTATTCTAGGAGACAGAGACAGAGACACAGAGAGAGAAAGAGAGAGATTCAGAGAATGAAATTCAAGGTCATATAGCATTGAATTAATTGCATCAAATAAAAGCTAAAAGAAGGAAGATACAACCATAATCTTTTCATTGAAACATAAAGGTGACTTTTAATTATATCATACATACATGTGTTTTGCTTTTCTGAAAATTAAGTGATCACAAGGTAAAGAAACATCTTTGATAAAAGGATAAGAAAACAGACTTTTGTAAACAGTTGACCGCCACAAGACATATCTTACAGTCACACAATTGGTTGAGAGGTAGTGAAAATCACAGAATCATATATTTAGAGCTGAAAGGGATCTTGGAGGTCAAAGAGTATACCTTCACATTTTACAGATAAGGAATATGAGGCATAGATAGTTGATAGAGAATTTATTAATGAATTATTATATGTCAGGTGCACTGGGCTAAATGCTGGGGATACAAATACACTCAAAGAAGACAGGCCTTAGCCTCCAGAATATATTCTAATGAGAGAAGACAACATATATAAGGGTTCTTGAAAATGGGGGCAAGGAGGGAGGAAAGTAAAGAAATTACAGGGGCAGTTTGGCAGCTGAGGGGGAGGTGGAATCTAGAGTGGATAGGATAACTGAGAGGAAGAATATCTGGGGTCCTGACTAAAGTGGTGCTGAAAAGAAATTCATCAGTGAGGAGGGGAGGTCTCCAGGTTGCATGGCCAGCCTGGCAGAAAAAAGGTAGATAGAGGGTCAAGGCAGAGGTTTAGAGACCTTTAACTCACTTGTTCAGTGTTAACACAAGTACGTAGATGGCAGAGAGGAGATTTAAGGTACCACTGTGTCTGTTGTTTGTGGGTTACCAAAAAAAAAATGGAAATTTTAAAGACTCTCCTAAAAAGAGTGATTATCTCTTCATAGCAATGCAAGAATCTCAAACAACCCCAAAAGGCTTATGATGAAAAATGCTTTCCGCATCCAGAAAAAGAACTGCGGAGTCTAAATGTAGATTGAAGCATACTATTTGCTCGTGTGTGTGTGTGTGTGTGTGTGTGTGTGTGTGTGTATGTTCTTTCTTGTGGTTCCTCCCATTGGCTCTAATTCTTCTTTACAACATGACTAATGTGAAAACATGTTTAATGTGAATGTATATGTAGAGCCTATATCAGATTGTATGCCATCCGCAAAGAGGGGGAGAATATTTGGAACTCAAAATCTTATGGAAGTGAATGTTGAAAACTAAAAGTTAATTAATTAATTAAAAAGTAAATATAAAAAAGGCATATGAGATTCTATGGCACATACATCTAACTTTGTTCAGTAATCTTTTGAGTACCCAAATCAAAGGAGGTAAAAAAGAGAAAAACACATAGTTCAGCTAATGTGTTCATCCATATCTTGGAGGATGACCTAACTTCTCCCCACATACTCTCGCTTTCCAAAATAAAAAAGTGATCACAAGGCCTGGGTATTCTTGTTCTAAAGATTATTTAATGCTAACCCTTTACAATGACTAATTCTAGTCTGGAATATAATGTGACCAGACCCTAAAACATGGATGAGTTAACAATGACTTTTTCAAATTCATTAGTCCATCTTTTGCTGGATACTAGAGGCGATAAAGTTATAAAGATGTAGTCCTGTCTAGCTATCATTTATATAAGAGCATTAAGGTTTGCAAAGTACTTTGCTTATGTTATCTCATTTGATTCTCACAATAGCCCTTGGAAGTAGGTGCTATTATTGTCCGCATTTAACCAATAAGGAAATTGAGGCTGAGAAGGGTTGCCCAGGGTCATGTAGCTAGTAAGTATCTAAGGCAGAATTTGAATTCAGATCTTCCTGACTCAAACCCAGCACTCTATCTACTGAATCACCTAACTGCAAGAAAATTCATTAAGCTGATCATACCCTTCGACCTGTGTTGTTGTTGTTTGCCCTTCAGAGGACTGATAACTTCTGGAAGGTGATATCTTGATTTGCAAATGAATTGAATTTAAGGGAGGGAGGGCTGTGCAAAGTACCATCCTTACTTTCTTCTCCTCAGCCATCTGGGTTCAGTGGCAAGATATAGAGATGGCCCAGGATGAAGTGGGAGACCTTGGCCTTTTGAAGCTAAGGTCTTTCCCAGGTCTCAGTTTGACTGAGGCAATGCCCATTCAGTGATTAAGGCTAGATAAGGAATAAGGTAAAAAATGGCCTCTTTAACGTATTTTAAAAAATCAGTCTGGGAGGGGAAGATGCTCAGGGTTTCTGGCCAAATCAGAAACAACTGCTGTCTGAGCCCAAACAATGACCAAGTAGGGTTTGGGTTGGGACCTATTGTTGGCCAATCAATGAGAGTCAGAATGATTTGGGTTTAAGGCATGGTCCTTGAAAAGAAATGTAGCCTGTAAACTCTAAGACATCTTGTCAGGTTTCAGCGATCAAAATTTATATTCCTACAATTTTTACAGCAAGTGTCTCTCAAATATATAGAGAACCAAGTCAAATTTATATGAATACAAGCCATTCAGGGACAGCTAGGTGGTGCAGCGGATAGAGCACCGGCCCTGGATTCAGGATGAGTTCAAATCCGGCCTCAGACACATAACACTTACTAGCTGTGTGACCCTGGGCAAGTGACTTAACCCCATTGCCTAGTGAGGGGAATAAAAAAGAATACAAGCCATTCCCAATTGATAAATGGACCCTTTGGCTTACCTGTCCCACCAGTGAACAATATCTTGAGGGAGTTTAAATAAAATAAAATTAAATTAAATTAAGTATCATAATTATAATATTCATATAAAATTCACATAATATAATATAAATAAATTCTAAATAAAAAGAAAATTTAAAAGTTCAAATATAAATAATAATATCCATAGCAGCTGTTTTTGTGTTAGCAAAGAACTAAAAAAAAATTGAACGCCCTCTGATAGGAAGATGCCTGAAATAACTAAGGTGTGTGTATGTAATTGAATGTTGTCATGCAGTACAAGTAAATGAATATGAAGAATTTGAAGTAACATTGGAAAATTTGTATTAATGAATAGAAATTAAAATAAACTGAATCAAGAGGACAAATATAGACGACGACAACAACAAAGTAAATGAAAAGATCACTAAAAAGAGGTAGAAACTCTGCGTAACTGAAAGAACAAAACAAAACAGAAATATCCCAGAGAAGCAATAATGAAATGTATCTTCTCCCTCATGGCAGAGAGATGAGAGCCTGCTAGAACAGTATGCTATGTGTCAGCCACTCTCTCTGTTTCTGCTGGTTTTACTTCTTTTCTTTTTCACAAGAGAAGATTCAGTCTACAGGTGAGGTGGGAAATTATTTCAGTATATAAAGACAAAAGGGCCTCAGTAAAAGGGGTTGTTTTTTTTTCCCTAAATGTCAAGTACAGAAGAATGGGCTATTTCCCCAGGAAATACCTTTACAACAGCAGAAACAGAGACGTGGCTGATGGTGGATCCCATGTTGTCCATTTTGTCTCCCATCTCTCTGCTGTGAGGGAGAAGATAAGATCCATTATTGCTTCTCTGGGATGTTCATTGTTTTTTCTACACCTTCGCTTTTATAGGAACCTTGAAGTCTTTTCCTTTGGTGTTCAAAATGGGTTTGAGTTTTCACAAATCTTTTTATCTTCTGCTTTTACTCCAAGACATTTTTCTACTTCCTTAAACTGAGCCTCAGAAAAACTTTTACTGCTCATGAGTTTTCTGTAAAATGTATCAGCATATGTCAAAACCTATGAAAGAGAAGTCTGTATAAGGCAGGGTGGGCTGTTTTCTGGGGGGCTTCTTGGTGTTGTCTCATTGAACAAGCAAAAAAATTCCCATGAAATGTAATTAATTTGATGTTTTGCTACAGTCATACCTGAGCACAGTCAGCTTGAGTGTTAGTCATAATAATTTTCTCTATGCAGTAACTAAAAATGTTGCTTTCTCAAGATAAGGAAAAGCTTATCTCCCTGAGACAGATACCTAGTATGCCAACCTTGAAATTAAAATAGACCTGTTGGATTCTGAGCCATCCTCCTTGTACAGAATCAGAGATAGGATTCTGGGATCTAGTAAATCAAAAGATCATGTCCTATGAATTGTGAAATATCCAAAAGGTAGTCCATATTTCAGCAATAAGAAACACTCAAGTCTCTCCTGTCACTTTTTTGAAAATTTTTTTGAGGCTTTTGGGTGTTGCTGATGAAAAATTTCTGCTTTCTCCTACTATTATTATAGGTTAAGTCATTCACAGTTCTGTAAGTAGGTAGGAACAGGTGGAGAATGAGCCCCATTTATAAGACATTTCTGATCATGGTGATTAAATAATCAGTCAGCATAGGCAGTGACTATAATAAGGTATAAAAGCTAAACATTCCAGGGAATCAATTATGAAATATATCTTCTATCACATGACAGAGAGATGGGGGATTACTAGGACAATAAAGTATGTATTGTCAGCTATTTTCTGTCAGTATCTGCTGTCTTGCTTAATTGCCTAGTGCTCATTGAACTTGTTGAAAGAATCATAGAATTATAGAATTTCAGAACCATATGAAACCTTATCGATCAGCTAGTCCAACTCATTTTGCAGATGAGGAAACTGAGGCTCAGAGTAAGTCAGATAACTTGCCCAGGAGCATATTGGGACAATTTATGGCAGTTTCTGTCAATAAAATCAATAAACATTTATTGAGCACCTACTACATGCCAGGCACTGTGCTAAATTCTGGCAAAAAAAAAAACACCAAACAAATGAACAAACAGAAAAAACCTCTGCCCTCAAGGAGCTTACAATCTAATGATTTAGAACCTTCAGTCTTTATTCTTAGTCTGTTATTCTTTCTATATGCTTGATTTTCTTCTTAAAAAACTCACTTTTTCTCTGTTTGAGATATTTGGAAGAACAATGGCATAATTATTACCCCTTATAAATACTAGTACCTCCTTCCTCGTTATATCAAGAGTACATTGGGGTAGTAGACTATATAACGTATACTAGACTTTTTACATAGGATGGCATGGTCTCTCACTCCTGAGTACTACTAGCATATAGAGGTTATGAATTATGCCAAATAGTGGTACCACTGGCATAAAAATAACTCTCAGAAACAAATGATGACAATGAATTGTGAAAAAATTCTGACAGTGAAATGTGTTCCATTTCATGCAAAAAAAAAAAGCCCTAAACTCTATTTAGGCAGAGTTCATTTTCTCTTTGCACTTCGTATTCTTGTTTTGCTATTTGATATAGTCTAAAAAGAAACGAAGCCTGAAGTAAAAGCATTGCTCTGTTTAGGAAACAAAAAGACTTCTCCAAAACTATCATTCTTCTTTTTTTTTTAAGCTTAGAGTACATTGCGAACATTTTTAACCACTTCAGGAATTTAAAAATATATTTTAAATTTTGAAGTAGTTTTACATAAATATTGAAAACCCATTTGTACGTACACCGTTAAAACCTGAAAAGGAGATAAGAGGCATTTCTAACATGCAGTCAGCCTCTGTTTAAATCATTTGAATTACTGATTTCCTGTTTATCTTCTACTTGGGGAAGAAAGAGGCCCACTAATATCAAATATAATGTAATTTAGATCAATTAAATGTTCTGTTTAGATATACTTGTATAACGGGGAAGAGGGAAGAGGAATGTCATACTGTATACAGAACAAAGTGAGACCACAGTGAAAATATTTTGCCAGTTGTTTTGAAAGATGCTCACATGCTTTTTAAAAATAAATCTTTCAGAATAAACAGTGATCTGTGCCCTTTTTTATATGAAAGCATATGCTTTTTTAAAAAGAAAATCTTCAAGTGGCAACTCCTAAATTTGCATTTCATCAACATTGACTGAACACTTACTTGGCAAGATGTCAGGTACAGAGCGATTTAAGCAGAATTAAATCTGTTGAGCCTCTTGTAGGCTACAGACCAAAGAGTGATGTGGAATAACAAACACACCTACAATTGTACAAACACTAGTACATAACCCAATGACAAGGTAGAAGTCAAACAGAAGGAGAGAAATATGTTGAAACACATCATCATTCCTTGGCCTTAGAGGCCCTTGAATCTGTCACCTCTGTGCTACATTGGATAGCAGCGTAATCAAATGTAGATTCCTGTTCTCCTCAGTTCCCCCACAATTTGACCTACTTATATTTACCAATGCTCTTGTTTCATAAATAATTAATGATCATTTATTAAAAAAAAGGTGTGCTTTATTTAAAATTCATTATGTGAAAGAAAATCACATCCCTGCCCTTGTGACAGTTAAAGGAAAAATAAAGTTTATTATTAAATAAAGATGTTTTATGAAAATACCACAACATGGAAACTAGTGTAACCACACATAAAACGGTGGTCATCAGTGGCAATTAGTCTTAAGAATTGAGCAAAGAAACAAAAAGTTAAAAAAAAAGCCAAACACTTCACATGGATAAAATGTACCATTATTAAAAGCAGAGGGAATGAGACAAATGTAAGGAAATCATTTCCATAAATGGTAGAGTGGTGATTAGAAGCAGTAGATTATATTTGAATTTGTTCTGAAGGAAGCAACATGTATGCTGAACCAGCTGTAAATCACTTTGAAAGTTCATCAGTGGAGTAGGCCTGACTCCATAGCTGTATACACAGCCATGTTCACATATTATTGATCTCCCTGGATTGTCACATTCTCTCTTCCTGCTTGTGAGACTTTAATTTCTCTCTAATCCAGTCAACTCATATTCCCTTTTCCTAGGATCAGCAGTGGATCATAGAATCCTAGATTTATTGGAGTTGGAAGGGACCTTAGAGATTGTCTAGTCTGACCCCCCTCATTTTACGGATGAGATGACTGAAGCCTACCAAGGTCAAGTGACTTTGTCAAGGTCAGATAGATATACTAAGTGACAGAACAAGCTTGTGAATATAGGTCCATTGAAGTGGATTCTAAATCTAGCAATCTTTCCATTATACCATGGTGGCCTGTCTTCTAAATCTGTTATTCTGAATTAAGGATGTGCTTTAAAGATCTTCATATTGTACACTCACAGATTTAGAGTGGAAGTCCTTCATTTTATACATGAGAAAACCAAGGCTGAGAGGTTAAGTGACTTGCTGGGCGTCCCAGAGGGAGTGTCTGAAGCAGAATTTGTTCCCTGATCTTTCTGACTCCAAAACCAGCAATCTATTCACTACACACCCTCCTAGCTCCAGCTGTCTCTCTAAACATTCGCTTGGTTTATTCACAAGCATTTATTAAGTTTCTACTATGTGCCAAGCTCCGTACTAGCCATTCAAAATACCAAAACAAAAGTGGGGCAGTATCTATCTTTTAGCAGCTTGTATTCTGTAGTTGAAATTTCCTCATTTTAATGAATTGGGGTGTTTTACATGTGATGCCAGAAGGACTGTAAGATGTTTGTTTTTTTGTTCATTTTGGACAGGACCTGTGATTTCTCCAAAGTAAGGGAACTACCTATATCTGAGCAGGTCATCATCTGGCCTGCAGCTTCTAATCTTAGAGAGTCACCTGGGGCATGAAAGGTTTAATGACTTGTTAAGGGCCACACAGTCAATAGGACTGGCCACCAGTCTGAGGCGGAACATGAGCCAACCCTATCTTCCTGACTCTGAGACCAATTTTCAATGAGCCCTCTCCTTATATATGTTTGTTTGCTTTAAGAAACCTAAGTTCATACTGTAGTCTCTCCTTTTACCTGTACTTGGCTTGTGTCTATTTGAAAACTCAACTGCTTTCTTAATCTGTCTCTTAAATCCACCCCTTGGTCTCACCATTGCCCATTTCTTATCCTCTGCCTAACCTTATGTCTCTGATTAACTTGTGAAATGCCTTCTTGAATGTCATAGTGCCACATCACGTCACATCTCTAGGTCATTTGGCCCTGTTTTTGTCTGTTTTTTTTGCCCTTAATCATTACTCTAAGATCTACTAATCTGTTTTCTTTGTCATTCTGTTTATCACAACAGAGTGATGCATCCTTTATTTTCTTGACCTCTTAAACTCTAGTTCTCACGAAGTTCCTTTTCTTTTTCATTTGTTATATTGTCAAACTTTCCAGACCTACCCTCTGTCGCATTTACTAAAAGCATGATCATCTCCTACTTTTACTGCTTAAACTTCCTCTTTGGCATTCCCATTTGTTCTCATTCTGACTCACTTCTGAGGTTTAAATGGGGTGGAATCCAGAGAACTCTGCCTGGTTATTGTTGGGTTTTGTTTTTTTTTTCCTCCTCAAAAAAAAAGTTACTGAAAAGGGGAATTCAGAAATGGGGGTCTTTTCTGAACGGAGATGGAGGAAATCCATCCTGTTTGCCTCAAAAGCCTTCTTTACTCTTCTTTCACTCCTCATTCTTACTCAAAAGAAGACTTCAAAAACTTACTCCACCATTTTGCAACCACAAGTTCCTTACCGATCACAATATTTTATCACCACAACTTGTCCTCTTAGTCTTTCTTCATCTTAACCAGTATTATTTCCTATTCCCTTTATAGGGTTCCTTCACTACTTCTGATCTCTCTAAATCTTAGTCCCACCATAGTTTCCAGGCGAAAACCTATTTTCCATTCCCCCACAGTACAAAGATCACAAAGGGATAAGTTTTTTACATTTATAGAAAAGAGTCATTTTGGCATCTTCCAGTCACTCCCTGTCCTCTTCTACCTGCAAAAAAGGTGACAAAATAATGGCAGCCAGTCTTTGACCAGATTGGTCTTGAAGATGAGACTGTCTAAGGAACCCACCCTCTTCCACACTTCTTTTTCCACTTTCATGTACATCCTCCTTGATTCTTTTTTAAATATTTATTTTTAGTTTTCAACATTCACTTTTATAAGATTTTAAGTTTTTAATTTTCTCTCTCTCTTTCATCTCCTCCTCCCTGAGACAGTGTGCAGTCTGATATAGGCTATACATGTAAGATCATATTAAACATATTTCCACATTAGTCATGTTGTAAAGAAGAATTAGAACCAAAGAGAAAAAATATGAGAAAGAAAAAAAAATTAAAAAAGAGAAAATAATATGCTTCAATCTGCAATCAGACTCCATAGTTCTTTTTCTGATGTGAATACCATGTTCCATCATGAGTCTTTTGGAGTTATCTTAGATCATTGCTAAGTCTATCGACGTTAGTCATCGCACAGTGTTGCTGTTGCTGTGTACAATGATCTCCTGGTTCTGCTCGTTTCACTCAGCATCAGTTCATGCAGATCTTTCCAGATTCTTCTGAAATCTGGCTGCTCATCATTTCTTATGGAACAATAGTAGTTTATTACATTCATATACCACACCTTGTTCATCCATTATCCAATTGATGGGCATCCCCCCAATTTCCAATTCTTTGCCATGATAGAAGGAGCTGCTATAAGTATTTGTGTACATATGGGTCTTTTCCTCATTTTTATGATCTCTTTGGGATACAGACCTCAAAGTCATCCTCCTTAATTTTTTTTTTATCTTGGATAAAATATGCAGAACAAAGTCTACTAGATTTTAATTATTTCCCTTGCAATCTAGTTCTATAGATCAGTAACTGGCTGTGGCTGACTATACTTTGAGAAGTTATTCAGACCAACTTTGGGACATTACAGAATAGGTCTTTCTGCATTAGAAAGATTCAAGCTTTGCTACAGATATTTAAAGAAACAATTACTACTTCCCCAGGAATATTATCTTCAGCAGAATTGTAAATGGATGACATCGTTTCTATGTCAAGTGAAAGGCGGAGGAAAAAAAGAAAAATCTAAGATACTCTCTCTATGTAACAGTGATTCACCACAAAGCAACTTTGCACATATGAAAAGCAAGCTTTAGAACCCTGTAGGAGTCAACGCATTCATGTCCCTTGGTTTGATGTTATGGGTTCACAGAGATTGTTTCTTTTCTTCCATCACAGGGAGGTTGATCTTAGGTGGCTTGAAAGCTGCTGGGTCTTCTGCAGTTCTAGTAGCCTGAACCCAAATAATATCCATTGATGATGGCTTCTGAGTACCTCTGTAGGACTGGACACTGAAATCCGAGTCGGATTTCCGAAGGGTTCTTGGTCCAAAAAGGCTCCATTTCTCAGATGAGGGTTTGTCTCTATCTCCATTTCCAGAGTCCATGCTGCTGACATCTAGGCGATAAGGAAGTAGAAGATCCATGAGTAAACCAGTCTCCTAAGCTTTTGCTTGGGAGAAGAATAGAGTGTACTACTTGAAGAAGACTAGGTTGAAGAAGTCAGTCTTATCTTCTTTTGTCATTTCATTTTGCAACTTTATTTATGGACTGCCTCTGCCACACAGTGGTACTTGGTTTCTTCTGTGGTGAGGCCTTTATGGGGAGTGTATCCTGCATCTGTCAACCCTGCCTGCTGCTCAAAGCAGTAGATGCTCTCTTGTGTTTGTTTTGTAATCAGAGAATTCATGATGACTTGCATAGCCTTGGCCTTTACCACTGGGGCCTTGTTCATGTGGTCACTGGAAGCTGAGGAGGTTATGGAGAAACTATTTTCTCCTTCCTCAGGCTTGGAAAGCTGTTGGTACTTCCAATCTGGGATGACCGGCTTTTTCCACAGAACCTTACTGCACATGTCAGATGAAGTCAGAATTATCAGTGTGGGATCCTTCAGGACATTATCATAACTGAATGCCCGACGATGCATTCCAGTTGGCAAAGACATCTTGCCTAGAAGTCCACCTGTACTGTATTCAGTAGCAGGCACATCTGGCACTCTGGATATTCCATGAAAGACTGTGATCCAGGTGTTCCTCTAGATAGATATCCAGAACTCTGATTCCCATGGCGAAAGTCTATGGAAGTTATGCAGATAGGACAAAGATGTCAAAAGGAAACATTCTGCAGCTAGTGATGAACTAGCAAAGAAAGAGCCCTAAGTAGCTCTCATGCAGAGGCTCTACAGACAGCTGGGTTTCTGTAAAGAGGGGGGTGGGATGGAGGAAAGGGGAGACAGAAAGAGACCGTCCGCAGCCAGAGGCTCCACCACAGACAGGAAGCCGAGACTAGCAAGGCTCTAGGCCCCTGTCACTCCCTAAGTACCGAAGCATGGGGTGGACCAAGGCCGTGAGGCAAGTAGCGCCAAGACCCAGACAGACCTCAACTAGGAGAAGTAAAGTCCATCCTCCTTAACTCTTAATACATCTAGCTAGTTCTGGACATCTCGAGATGGTTGTATCAGAGTCAGTATGTCTAAAACTAAACTCATTATCTTTTCTGTGCCCTGAAACCAATTTCTTCTGACTCCCCTATTAATTATCTTACCATCCTCATTGTCAGCTAAAACTAAAATCTTGGAAAAATATTGAACTCTTCCTTCTCCCTAAGATCCTATACTCAGTCACTTAAAAAATTCTATCAAGTGCATCATGTTGAGGTTTTTTGGTTATTTGTTTTTGCTTTTTTAGAGGCAGCTAGGTGGCACAGTGAATATAACGCTGGACCTGATGTCAGAAGACCTGACTCAGAATCTAGCCTCAGGTACTTACTAGCTATATAATTCTGGGAAAGTCACAACATCTGGTTGCCTGAGTTTCCTCATCTATAAAATGGAGATAATAATAGTACCTACCTCCTGGGGTAATTGTGAGGATAAAATAAGATAGTATTTGCAAAGTGCTATGTAAACCTTAAAGTGCTATAAAATGCTAGTTGTTATTATTATCTGTTGACTAGTTTTGCTGAATTTTTTTTCTTCTTTCTCTTTAAAAAAAATCTTTGTTTTAGAGGATGGCAGTCTGGAGGTCTGGGGGAGGAAATATGTAGGCAGGAATAAATATGTAGGCAATGTATAAGTCTTTTTTTTTTCATTCTATTGATTTTGTCTGCTTTACACTTCTCATTTCTCACAGTGCCATGATCCTAGTTCAGTCCCTCATTACTTCCCACGTGAAATAATGAAATACTTTGCTAAATTACTTGGTTTATTCTTCTTCAGTCTGTCCTACTCACTATTACTGGAATAATCTTCCTAAAGTTTTGATCATTCATTCTTATGCCCTAAAACCTTTAATAGCTCTCTATTACCTATCAGAAACTTCCAGACTCCTTTTCCTCAATGACCTCAAGCCTCAATTCTCACCTCTTCTTTGCTTAAACCCTCCAGGACAGTCAGTCTAATCTACTGAGTGGCCCAGGAAAACTGTTAATTCCTGTTGCTCAGACTTGTCTCATGCCATTCTCTCTGCCTGAAATATGTCACCCTCAAAGAATCATAGAATATCAGAATCGGATAGGACCTCAGAAGCCATCTGGGTCTGCCTCTCCACATTAATTTATACTTCATTCCTCTCCCTCTACATCCTGTCTCCAACTATGAGATCCTATCCCTGCTTTAAGGCTGAGCTTAAATGCTGTTTTATCCATGAAGCCTTCCTGGATCCCTCACAGCTGTGAGTGATTTCTTCCTCTCCTCAACCCTCAGAATACTGGTTTGTACCTTTCTTTTGACAATTTCCCCCTCTATTCCTTACCCTTTTTCTTTGGAAATTTTGTTTTGTTGCTTAAAGGAGCTAGAAGCTTCTTAAGAGGCTCCACCCCCCCCACCCCCACCTTGCCTGCAGTCCTGATCTTGAGGCAGTATTGTGGTCACATTAGAGTATCCCTCCAAAACTTCTATATAAGCTAGATCAGAGGTGGGGAACCTGTGGCCTCAAGGCCACATGTGGGCCTCTAGGTCCTCAAGTGTGGCCCTTTGACTGAATCCAAACTTCACAAATCCCCTTAGTCAAAGGATTTGTTCTATAAAACTTGGAGTCAGTCAAAAGGCCACACCCAAGGACCTAGATGTGGCCTTGAGACCACGGGTTCTCCACCCCTGAGCTAGATTGTAGACCACCATCTGCCACGTGTTACAGTTGTCTAACACAGCTTAAACTCTCCTCAGGAATGTGTTCTCTCAGGACCTACTACAAGAACTTTTAGAGGTTGTAGTTGGCATTTAGTGAACAAATGGTAGAATCATTGACTATTAGAATTAGAAGGGACCTTAGAAGACCTGTAGTCTGTCTTCTCACTCAGTGGATGAAGCCCTTTTATCTTTGGCTCATACACTTCCCGTGGTAGGACCTCATTTCCTTATGAGGTAATCCAGTCCAGACTCAGTATTTCTTAAGTGTCTAAGAAAGTAGGCATCAGCAATTCCCCCTATATGTCCTTGACATTTTGATACTTTTCTGTGTGCCATTTTGCTAGGTGGCACAGTGGATAGAGTGTTAGGCTTGGAGTCAGGAAGTTCTGAGTTTGAATCTTGCCTCAGATGCTTACTACTAGCTGTGTAACTATGGGAAAGTCACTTTACTCTCTCAGCCTCAGTTTCTTCATCTGCAAAATGAGGATAATAGCACCTGTATCACAGAGTTGTGAATATCAAATGAGGTGACATGTGTAAAGCATTTTTTAAATCTGAAAGAGCTATTAATAAATGCTATTATTACCATCTGATTGAATGAAATAAGTGTTTCATGGTAGAATGTTTTTTTTGTAGGCAGTTGGGGTGAAGTGACTTGCCCAGGGTCACACAACTAGTAAGTGTCAAGTGTTTGATCTGAGGTCCGATTTGAACTCAGGTCCTCCTGACTTCAGGGCCAGTGCTCTATCCACTGTGCCACCTAGCTGCCCCCCATGGTAGAATTTTAGTCTCATATTTGAAAGGGGAACTTATATATGCACATGTATACACACTTTCATTGCTTCATAAATGCTAAACAATAACCTATGCCCTTTGGCTGATCTTTCCCATTTCTCAGACGTATGTAACCAGCATGACAAACTTGACAGGCTCAATGAAATTGTGAAGCAGAAATAGAAATCTCTGGGTTCCTTTTTTTTACATGCTAAACCAGTAATTCTGGGGAGACAGGGTAAGGGGGAAACACAACAGCTTAACGAATTGGACACAGACCATGATTATGAAAATGGGATTTTTACATGAAGAGAAGATAGCAGAGGTAATTTTCCAGAATTGTAGCCAGTCACAGTACATGAAGCCGTCTCGCTGGCGTTTAAGCTGCAAATGGTAATTTTCCAACACCTGTTATCTGTCAGGATCAAGTACACTTCCAAGGTAACCCTTCATAAAAGGCATGGAATTTTCCCCCCCATGTTCCTGACCCTCTTTCCTTGGAAATTTTGTTGTGTTACTGAAAGAGGCTGGAGACCTCTAAAGTGGCTCCACACCCTCCCTTGCCTGCAGTTCTGATCTTGAGGCAGTATTGTGGTCACATTAGAGCAGCCCTCCAAAACTTTTATATAAGCCAGATTCAAGTTCTGGAATGTGTTTTTCTAATATGACAGCACAGAGAAGAGCTATGGAATACAGGCAGAGCAGACAGGACTGGGCAAATACTGAGGGGGATCATCCCAGCCCTGCGCACTGTGTCACAGGTCATTCACTCCAACCAAAGGCGGCCTTGGTAAGAGCAAATTTGGCCTGTCTTGACTGCCCCCTTCCAGCTGCTGCACCTTAAGATCCCTTAAGCCACCCTCCCTCCATTTTTTTTCCTCTCTGATGAGTGACCTGCCTTGCCCTATTTTCCCAGCTGCTGCTAAGCCCAATGGCACTCTGTTCGCAGGCTGTTCAGCCAACTGGCAGTTGAGTCTGCTCACCCTTGTTGTACTGATTTCTGGCTCCCCAGCTCTGATTGACTGGGGCCAAATCAACTCTGTGCTTCCCAGAAAACTGGAGCAAGTGAACCCCTACCCCACCCCCTCCAAGCAATCCCTCAGCTTAACATCCTTCATCATAGAAGTAGGAGGGAAGATGACATATAAATAGATACTGCCCTTGCTTCCTGGAAGGCTTGCCCTGACAGTGGTATCCTAAAATTTAAAATAAAAGTTAAAAAATAAGGACAAATCTTTATTTGCAGGGGCAACAAAAGAAAGGAGGTTTTCCTAGACCAAAAAAGGAGGCTACCCCACATCTAGGCTTAACTGGCCCTTGAAACTAGCTTCCTGATCAGTCACTTGCTTCTATTCTCTTCCCATTCTAATCCAACCTTAAACACAACTGCCAGATTAATCTTCCTAAAGCAGATTAACGCTCCTTTTTAAAAACTTTCAGAACCTACCTTTGCCCGTGAAGTAAAATCGAAACCACTCAATGTGGCATAGATAGCATTCTACAATGTGTCACCAACTTGTCCTTTCACCTTTATCTTTCACTAAATAAATTTCCTATACATTTCCATTAGATTACGTGTCATTCCCTACATGAGTCCTGTGCTTTCAAGTCTCCATACCTTTGTTCGTGCTATGCTCTCTACTTGGATGTCTCTTCTGCACTGCTTTAAATCACAGCCATCCTTGCAGGCCCAGATAATTCTTCCTCCAATATGAACTCTTTCCTGATTCCTCCCTGTTACCATAAAAGCAAGTGTATCCTTCCTTTGAATCCTACTAGTACTTTCTACTTAGCATAATCCAACTTTTTACTGCTACTATCTTTGTTTTGATTTTATTCCCCCTCTGGCATGGTGTGGAGATGACCCTAGCTCCTCAAGGCTGCAACAGTGGCCTAATCTCAGGCAAGGTCTACCAGGCAGGAAAGGCTTCAGGTGTGTTCCTAAAGACAGACTGGGTCAGTCATGGAGAACCAGCATAATGAAGTATGGAAAGGTTCTTCAGCTCAGCAGAAGTTTGCTTGATCTAACTGACGAATTCTTTGGCTGTGGCATTTCATGACATTGAACTGTAAGCTCTTTGAGAGCAGGGAGTCTTATTCATTTTTGTATCCCATGCAAAATGTCAACTTTATGAGTTCAGATTCGATGTTTGATTGAAATGAGATACACGTAAGCAATAGAACAGATAATAAAACGAGATTTACTTAGCCCAAACACAGAAAGTATGTGCACCAAGGATTCAGTGGCATGTGGCCTCTACAGATGTGATGCCTCTCTCATCTTTACATGGAAGTGCATCTGGTCAGCAGGGCAGGATGTAGCCTTCAGACATCCACTAAATAAGAGAGCCCTCCACCAACTACATCCCTCATGATGCTCCTAGGTGATCCCAAAGCCATCTCAACATGACCAGGGACTACTAAAAAGATTAGTCTAGGAAGGCACAGTTTTAGCCTTCCCCTTCCCCAAGTCAACCAAGTTGTGCTTTTCTTTAGCTTTTTCTACAGGGGAAGGAGAAGGAAAAGAGAGCAGAGAACCCTGGTAGACTTTGGTCCTATCACACATCATATTAAATATTAATATGTATGTGTCTCTTATCTTCCCTACTGAATTGTAAACTTTTTTTTTTTTGGCTAGGCAGTGGGGTCAAGTGACTTGCCTAGGGTCACACAGATAGTAAATGTCAAGTGTCTGAGGCCGGATTTGAACTCAGATCCTCCTGACTCCAAGGCCAGAGCTCTATCTACTGCACCATCTAACTGCCCCAGGATTGTAAACTTGTTGAAGAAAGAAAACATATCTTGTATTTCTTTCTATAACCCATAGCATCTATAATAATTCCTTATACAGAGTAGGCAATAATAAATGCTTATTGAATTGAATTCAACAAATGCCTGTTGAACTGAGTTATTGGTTCAATGAGTTAATTTATCAACAAGTATTTATTGAACACAAATCATAAAGGAAATTACTCTTATTCCTGTCCTCCTCCAAGATCTGGAATCTTTTAATATCTGAGGATAAGCATTTCGGGGAGGGAATTAGTGAGGTGTTTTGGATATTTTGTTTAAATGTTATGATATTTAAGGGAGGGATATGAATATTTTGTTTAGATGGTTATGATATTTAAGGGAAGGATGTGATGAGTTGAAGAGTGATACTTACTAAAGGTCAGCCCAAAGTACTTCAGGGAGGTCACCTTCATCCTTAATGGGGCCAATATGTGCTCAAGCTCTGTTATAGGGCAGGATTCAGAGCACAGGATTGTACAAGGGCAGAGAAAATGTTTTTACAGAATTATTCTTAATATAAAAGGTTTTGAAAGCAGAATCACAATAATAGTTCCTTTGAACCATTTGCTGAATGAGAATGGAACCAGATTATAGATTCCTTCATTATAATGGAGTTCCTAACAATGAGAATTTACCTTTATATTTTTCTATATTATTTAAAGTCATTATTTTTTTCTTCATGGTAGCATGGTATAATAAAATGGTTTCAGAACCAAGAAGACCTGGGTTCAAACCCTGCCTCTGATACATATTAGCCTGCTATCCTCAGGCCAACTCTGTAATAATGTATTTCCCAGAGAAGAAATCAGCCTGTATTAACAGAGGTGATTTCCTCGACCCAGAGTTCTTTATACCAATGAAATTGTGGGTCCAGACTCTATCCCCTCTTTTGCCCCATAATAACCTTTTGAAGTTGTTAATCCTCAGAGCAAGGACTGCTCTTTCTTTGTAATCTCAGACGGAGCTTAGCCCAGTGCCTGGCGTAATAAGTGGTTAAAAAATGCTTTTGGAATTGGTTCATTGCGTCACATAGAACCAAAGGTTTCCACAAGGTCGTGGTTATCAGTAGTGGAACTGATAGGTCTTAGAAAGCTTTGGAACCATATCTTATGAGGATTGTTTGAAGGAGCTGGGGATACTGCAATTGGAGAGAGAAGAGTTAAAGAAGATATGTTCGTGGTCTTCTGATATCATATAGAGATGTAAATATGTAATGAAGAATATGTAATATGTAAAAGAAGGAATTGAATTTTCTCTGCTTGACCTCTGAGGGCAGAGTTAATGATGAGTGGGAAGTCAGAGGGAGGATGATTTCACCTTACCATCCACAAAGAGCTCAGTTTCACTCAGTAAAGAAAATTCCAAAAGTTAGAGTAGTCCCAAAATGGAATGGGAATGGACTGTGCCAGGAGGTAGAGAGTGTGCAGGTCACCTGCCTCCATGTTGCCCTTGGTGCAACCAGTTAAGTATCAGGGCCCAGTCAGAGTCCCTTACAATTTTTTTATACTCAGGTTATCAGGAAACCATGACAACATTTTGATCCTTAGTCCCCAGCACTAATTAAATCATCAGGGTGGCTTCAATCACTTCTAAATAAAAACTAGCCCAGTCCAAATAGAGGAGAGCCTTAGAAAATTGATCCTCAGACCCTGTCTAATCGTACTTGGCAAGACTTTATTACAGTTAAGTTTGAATTACAGTACAGTATGTACCTGAAGTAAGTAAAACGAGATAAGTTAAAAATCTTCTATAACTTACAAAAAACAAATTCAGCTTGATCATTCCTCCAATTAAACCAAACTAATAAAGGTTTAAGGTTATCAGATGGTTAAGGAGGGCCTGACGTAGATAAATAGGCTGCTCTCTCAAGAGATAACATTGTACTCATTATGAAAAATAACCAAATAGATTCACCAACAGAAAAAATGACATCAAAATGGCACTTTGATCCCTACACAAAGAGAGAGCATATGAACAAATATTTCCTCTTTGTAATTAGGGACAGGGTTTCAGGTATATAAAATTAAACTCTTAAGATGGAGTATACTTGTGACAGCAAATTTTTATTGACACTAAACAAATCTTTTAGAATATTTAATTAGTATCACAATGACCAACCACAATTCCAGAGGACTAAGAAGGATACAGGCTGCCTTCCTCCTGACAGAGGTGATAAACTCAGAGTAGTTTGAGACATAATTTTTTGGGACATGGCCAATGTGTGAATTTGTTTTGCTTGACTTTACATGTTTGTAATAAGTTCTGTTTTTCTTGAATTCTCAAGGTGGGGGGAGAGGGGAAGGAGGAGGTTGGAGAGAGAAGGCAGATCTTGATCTGAAAAAAATTAATTTAATTAAAAAATAATATTTGATCAGGATGCATTTACTGTTAAGCAGTAGATACAGAATTAGTAAGGCTGGAGTTCAAACCCTATGTGAGACACTTACAAACTCTGTGAAACTCTAGGCAAGTCACATAGTCTATCAACCTCAGTTTCTTTATCTGTAAAACAAGTATAATAATGACACCTACCTCATGGGGTTGTTGTGAGGATCAAATGAGATAATAAAAGTAACATGCTTTGCATATCTTAAATCACTACATAAATGTTACCTATGATTAGTTATTATTATATTCTGATACATAACACCATAATCTCAGATGTCCTGAAGACAAAGGCATGTATTTGGCACACCTGATGAAATCTGACTCTTATTTTAACATGAATAACATCTGCCATGGATGCTAATCATACCCTTAAAAACTTTTGGCAGACAGAGGAAATTTCATTTCACCTTGGCAGTGCTACAGTCTATCTCCCAGAGAAGAACACACGCAAGTGATACATGAGATAGGGTGTCCTAAAAAAATCTTAGCTCAAAAGTTGTGGGTTGCTTTAATAGATTAAAAACTGCACTAAGACTTTTGGGACATGCTATAAAAATACAAAAAGTCAGTCAATAACTTGTAAATTCATGATTATAATGTCAAAGGCAGGATTCTTGTAGTTCACTTTCTCTATTAAAATAACAATGGGGGCAGCTAGGTGGCACAGTGGATAGAGCACTGGCCCTGGATTCAGGAAGACCTGAGTTCAAATCCGGCCTCAGACACATAACACTTACTAGCTGTGTGATCCTGGACAAGTCACTTAACCCCATTGCCTAGCCCCACCCAAAAAATCTAAAATTCTGTAACTAAAATACAGACCTTCCAAAACAAAGTGATGCTTCTTACAATGCATGTATCATTAATTTGCTTTGCAGATCCTTTCTTATAAACTGTTAAAAAGATCAAACTCAGAAGATGTAATAAAAGAATAAATTTCACAGAATAACATTAACCATAGTACAACTTCATTCATTTGGGTTTCACTAACTGGGAATAAGTCATGAACCAACTTGCTCTTTTGCAGTAAAGGGTTCCTACGCTCACTATAAGTTCACATAATGTCTTCTAATTATTTTTCTGACCTCTCCATTCCTGATATCACAGTACCTAATAGCTATTCAAATACTGACTGATTTCATCCCACAGTCATTTGGCACATGTTTGGAAGGGGCATTGTAGCTAAGGCTCCACTCTGGTAAATATATAGACCAATGGGCCTGGAGTCAGGAAGTTCTGAGTTCAAATCAAGCCTGGAATATTTAGTAGTTGTGTGACCATGGGCAAGTCACTTTAACTCTGTCTGCCTCAGCTTCAACAGTAAAATAGGGATAGTAATGGCAACTACCTCCCAGGTAGGGAAGAATCAAATGAGATAATGTTTATAAAGTGCTTAGCATGGTGCCTGGCACATAACAGTTGCTCAATAAAGCCTTCCTCTCTGTATATTCCCTTCTGTTCCTTCCTCCCTTCCTATCTGCCTTCCTTCCTTCTTTCCTTCATTTCTTCCTTCTTTCCTTCATTTCTTCCTTCTTTCCTTTATTTCTTCCTTCCTTCCTTCTTTCCTTTACTCCTTCCTTCCTTCCTTCCTTCCTTCCTTCCTTCCTTCCTTCCTTCCTTCCTTCCTTCCTTCCTTCTTTCCTTCCTTGTTCCTTCCCTTCCTGCTTCCCTTCTCTCCTTTTGGTTTAGGGTACATGGGATCATGTCCTTAGAGATTTAAAGTTGGAAGGAATCTTTGGGATCATCTAGTCCAATGTGCTCCAATAGATGAGAAAACTAAAGCCCAAAGAACTGAAGCGATGGAAATTCAAACCTAGATCCTCCTAATCTAGCTACCTTTCCGTGGTGCTGTGTCTTAGCTTTGGACCATGGGTAGGGTGCAGATATACTGAAGAGTAGGGATGGTATTTTGCGTTGGTGGAACATCAGGAGCAAAGCATGATGGGAGATAGTGAGTAGGTTCGTATAGGGGAATAGTGGTAGAAAGGTAGATTGGAGGCAGATTATAGAGGGCCTTGAATACCACTGATGAAAACAGTTGAGCTGTGTCCCATTTTATTTTTTTGTCAGAAAGCAGTAGAATTAAATTAAACCTTTTGTTATGTTTTTCATTGTTAATTACATACTTCACCTCATCCAAAGTGTCCTGTGCCTCTGCACCGGCTGCCCTTCCTTACCTCCCCAACCCCCATACCTATAATTCACTTTCTACCCACCTCCACCCCTCACCTCTGCTTCTTGGAATCTTTGGTTCCCTTCAAAACTCAGCTTGGTCACCTTCAGCATGAAGCCTTTGCTGATTCCTGCCTACCTAGCTTCTAGTGCATCCCTCCCATACTACCCTGCGCTCATTTCACTTATATTTTATGTATATTTTTATATGTCCATGCTATCTCCCCCATTAAAATGTATGCTTCTTGAGATTAGGGACTGTTTTATTTTTAATCTCCAGAGTTTAGCACACTGCCTAACAGATAATAATAATAATAATAATAATAATAATAATAATAATAATAACTACAATAACTAACCTTGATATAGTTCTTTAAGATTTCCAAAATGATTTACAAATACCTCATTTGATCCTCACAACAATCCTTGGAGGAAGGTACTGTTATTATCTCTGTTTTACAGATGAGGAAACTGAGGCAGACAGAGGTTAAGTGATTTGCCCAGGGTCACATAACTAGTAAGTAGCTAGGGCTGGATTTGAATTTAGGTCTTTCTGACTTCAGGCCAGTATTCTATCCATTTATTAACTGCTTGCTAATTGATTGAAAGGTTAACTAAAGCTCAACTACTCCCACTCCAAATAAACATCTAGCCTACTCTATGAACAGATTTTAAGTATAGATCAGGAGTTCTTAACCTGGGGTCCTATGAAGCTGTTTTTTTATAACCATATTTCAATATAATTAGCTTCCTTTATAATACCATGTATTTTATTTTATGACTTTAAAAACAAATTTCTCAGTAAGGGTCCAGAGGCTTCACCAAGGGGGTCCATGTTACCAAAATGGTTAAAACCTCTTGGTATATATAGTGTAATGAAATAGACACTGCTAATTACATAGTCCACTTAGAATTTTGCTAGATACAGAAGCTCAAGTTACCACATAGAAAATATTATGTAACTCTGGCTTGACAGATTTGGTTTCATTAGTACAGTTCACTATTCACATTCAGGTTCTGTTACTGCCTGTGTAACATTGGGCAAAGTCAGTTAACCTCTGTGGGTATTAGTTTCCTTATGTGTAAAATGAGGAGGGTTGACTACATTATCACTATGGTTCCTCTTAGTTCTAACATCCTGGTCCTCCATGAGTCTATTACTGGTAGTAGGTTGTCCCAATCAATTACCAGTCAACAAACATTTTAATGCCTACGCCATGGCCAAAACCAGTCTTTGCTCTCAAGGAGCTCATGGTCTAGTGGAATGAGGCAGCAAGCAAACAATTATGTATAAACAAGATGTAGATAGGATCAATTGGAGATTACCTCTGAGGGAGGCACTAGGATTAAGGGGGATTGGCAAAGGCTTCTTGCAAAAGATGGGATTTTAACTGACTTGAAGAAAGCCAGGGAGGCCAGGAGACTTAGCTTCACAGAGACTGGAGATGGAGTGCTTTGTACAAGGGAGAACAAGGAGGCCAGTGTTACTGGATCATAGTGTACATTGAAGGGACTAACTTGTAAGAAGACAGAAAAGGTGGAAAGGAAACAGGCTATAAAGGGCTGGGGCAACATCACACAAAGTTGAGTCCCTATGGACAATAATAACCTCCTAGATATCATTTCTTAGTGATTGCCAGTTCCACCCCATCATACCTGCTCCATCCCAGTGATTCTGAACCCCTAGTTGCCATTGTTCAAATCCTGTTCTCCATCACCCACTGGCTACTCCCTTATTCTCCTCCTCCTCATCCCAGTACCCCCAACCTTCCGCTCTAAAGCTACCTTGCCTGTGCTCTCTGGAATGCCTGTTCCATAGATAACAAGTAAAAGTCTTACCATCTGTCCATATTCAGTCAACTTCAGGGGCTCTATTACCTTCATAACCTGGCCCCTTCCTACCTTTCCAGTTGTCTTATACCTTCCTCCCCTCCATATACTCTGTAATCCAGGGACGATGGTCTTTTTGCTGTTCCATGCACTCCCATCTTCCCTCTCTGGGCATTTTCACTGTTTGTTTCCTATGACTGTAATGCTCCCCCTCCTTATCTCTGCCTCCTGGCTTCCTTCAGGTCTCAGCTAAAGCTCCACCTTCTTTTCTAATCCTACTTAATCTTAGTGCCTTCCCTCTGCTAATTATTTTCAATTTATCATATATATATGTATATGTGTGTGTATATATATATATATATATATATATATATCTTAGTTGTATACTTACCGTACGTACACACAGACATGTGTGTGTGTGTGTATATATGTACATATATACATATATATATGTATATATGTACATATATATATATATATATATATATTTATATTTGTCTGTGAGCTCCTTGAGAGCAGGGACTATTTTTTGCTTTGCTAAGTGATACTGCATGGCCCTGGTCAGATAACTTAACTTCTCAGTATACCAGGCAACTCTCTAAGATTGTACATTGCAAAGAAAGTACTGATCTGTATTATTGGTAGTGGAAGTTTCCCCATGTCAGTTAAATCACTGATCCAGTACCCATGCTCCCTATCTCCCATGTTCTTATCATATTGTGTATGTTCCAAAAAAATCTGTATTAATCAAGATGATATTTTAAATGTTACCAGGGAAACTTCACCTGGTGAGAAGCAAATAATTTCCTTTCCATTTATGCTAAACCATTTATCTGTTTCTATAAATCCAGATCTTTACATCAATTTATTGGCAAATATGTGTAACACCTGATAACATACTATATGGAGGGTGCTATGGAGGCTTTAAAGAAGGATGAGATCTACCTGGTCTCTGACTTCACTGACTGATGTAGCTGAGCAGATAAGACACAGAGAGAGAACTGACAATAGGCTATATGTCTTAAAGGCCAAATAAATGGTAGAAGCAGTGAGTGTTCCAGCAGTTAAAAGGAAGTGACAGTGGGTTTGAGCGGCCAGAAAAGGCCCCATAGAGGAAATGGGCCTTGAGCTGGCCCTTGAAGGAGAAGTAGGAGCTGTACAGAATCATGCAGCTTTATAGCTGGATGGGACATCAGGGATCATGTAGTCTAGCTTACTTCATATTGTAGAAAGGGTCAGGTCTGGGGAGGATGGCATAACCAGAGACAGGGAAGTAGGAATGGATCACAGGTCATAGTATCCTAGACTTGAGCATCTAATCCAAATCCCTTCTTTTATGGATGAGCAAAGTAAGGCATAAAAAGGTTAAATGATTTGTCCAGGGTCACATGTGTCATTAAGTGGCAGAGCTAGGACTTGAACCCTGGTCCTGTGACTTCAGATCCAGGACTAGGAAGGAAGGAAGGAAGGAAGGAAGGAAGGAAGGAAGGAAGGAAGGAAAGAAGGAAGGAAGGAAGGAAGGAAGGAAGGAAGGAAATATGTATATTTCTTATATGTGTATATGTTTATATGAAGAAAATATAAGGAGGTACTTTAAGTGCTTTTCAAATATTAGCTCATTTGAGCCTTACAACAATTGTAGGAGGTTGGTGCTATTATTACCCCATTTTACAGTTGAGGAAATTAAGGCAGATGGAGGGTAAATGATTTGCTAAGGGTCACACAGCTAGTAAATGTCTGAGGCCAGATTTGAAATCAGGTCTTCCTGACTCCAGGCCCAGAGCTATATCCGCTGAACCACCTACCTGCCTCTTAAGCAAACAGAGGTTAAGTGACTTTTCCCAGGGTCACACAGCCAGTAAAAAATCTGAACTCAGGTCTCCCTGACTCCAGGCACAGCACCATATTCATTTTGCTATCAAGCTGCCTCTAGGCAGCCACTCAAATATTTAATTCATTACTATGATCAATAAAATATGCTTCCTACCTTCAAAGAACTTAATACGAGAGATGGTGGCCAGAGAGGGTAGGAGAATGAAGGAAAGGTCTTTTGAGAACTGGGTATGAAATATCCAAGCACAGGAGCAAAGATATTTGATAAAGTGTGTTCCTAGAGGAGGCAAAAGGAAATGAGATTAAGAAAGCAATCAGCAAACATTTATTAAGTCTCTACCATGTGCCAGGCAGTGTACTCAGCACTGGGCATGTAGAGACGAAAGCAAAATATTCTTCTGGGAGAATTAAATATGTAGGTATATGGGTATAACAAGTACATAAAAGACACCTAGGGATGATGATACCCTAGTTGCTAAAGGAATCGAGAAAGGTTTCATGCAGAAAGATGATGTTTAATCTGAAGGAAAGTGGGGATTCTAAGAGACAGAGGGAGGGAGGGAATAAATTCCAGGCATGAGAGAGTCAGTGCAAAACCATGTAGAGACAAGGCAGCTAGGTGGTACAGTGGAAAGAGCTCCAGCCTTGGAGTCAGGAGGACCTGAGTTCAAATGTGGCCTCAGACACTTGACACTTACTAGCTGTGTGACCCTGGGCAAGTCATTTAACCTCTATTGCCTCACCAAAAAAGCAAACAAACAAACAAACAAACAAAGACCCACATAGAGATGTGTTCAGGGCTGTGCTGTAGCCAGCTCCCTCCTGTGAGCCTTTTGTTAAATTTTCAGTGTAAACATTTATACCTTAGAAATGGGCAAATATTACAAATCAGGGCTTGATTTATTATTTTATTGATTGTCTAGACTTAAGAAAATGATGGGGGAAAGTATGACACACATACATTTTTTCCCCTGGAGGGCCAGTTGTTAAATATTTACCAATATACTCCCTGGATATGTTGTATATGAGGAGTAGTAAGAACTAATCTAACTTTCCTTGTCTTATAGATGAAGAAAGTGATTACTCAACATCATACAGATAACAAGTAGCAGAAACAGGATTTGAACCCAGGTCCTTTGACTCTAAAATCCAATGATCATTCCACTCAGTAGAGTAGTCCCATCCAGTAACCTTTCTCTTCTCAGTGATATGGGCAGTAAGGTCATTTGCTAAGAGACTAAGGGATGGACCCAGGTTGGGGACTTGAGTGAGGCAAAAGTTCTGGCCTACGTCATAGCAAGTAACCCTAAAATGATGTCAGGAAATAGAGAAAGATAAAATTGGAAAGGCCAATGAGAATCGGAGGCAACTAGGTGGATCAAGTGAATAGAGCACTGAACTGAGAGTCAGGAAGACTTGAGTTCAAATCCCAATTTAGATACATAGTAGCTGTGTGACTGAGTAAATCACTTAACCTCTGTTTGTCTCAGTTTCTTCATCTGCAAAGTGGGAATAATAACAATAGCACCCACCTCCCAGGTAGGGGAGGAACAGAGATAATATTTATCAAGTGCTTTACAAATCTGAAGAGCTATATAAATTCTATTTAGGGTTATTAGAATCTAAGTACAAAGGACTTTTTATTCTGTATTATAAAGAGGATCAATCAGTAAGCATTCCTTAAGCATTCATGGATGTAAAGTCCCTGCCTTCAAGAATCATATTTCCATGGGGAAATAAACAAAAATATATACAATGTCAAATCTGAGGTCATGGGGGAGGGCCTTAGCTCTTGGGGTGGGGTTAGAGGAGAGTAGGAATCAGGAGCCACGTAAAAGGCTTTCAAGGAAATGGGATTCTGAGAGGTGGAGATGAAGAGGGAACACATTCCCAGCAGTGGGGACAGCCTGTCCAACAGCACAGAAACAAGAGACAGACTGCCAGGTGTGAGGAACAGCTGCAAAGGGGAAGAGGTCAGCTGGAACTGGATTGTGAAAGTCTTTAAATACCAAACTGAAGGGTTAGGATTTTATCCTAGGGGCAATAGGGAGCCACTGCTGCTTTTTGAGCAAGGGAGTGGCATGGCTAGAGGTGAGCTCTAGGAATATTTGACTCTTGTGTACTTAGAAGAGAAAAATAAGAGGAAAAGTAGAGAAAAGGCACTTTGACTATATTTACAGAAAAGCTGAGCAGAGAAATCAGTCTTCCTGCTAATTATTCCCTAATACTAAGTGAAAAGGTAATAGATACCTGCTTTATAGTGCCCAAAGTTTAAAAAAAGGGGGGGGGTTAAGGATAATGTATAGGGAGCTCATTATTTATAGGTTTTAGAGTTGGGCAAAACTCTAGAAATCACCTAGTCCTCATTTTATTTGCTCTTTTTTCAGATGGGGTAATTAAGGTTCAGAGGTACTAATAGGCATCCTCTTTCCCTCCTCCCCTCTCTATGTGGAATGAATTCCTGCGTCTGAGAACACAGGCTTCCCTAGGTATCTGAGATACCCTCACCTCATTGGCAAAGCACTAGAAAAGGGGATTTTTCACCTCCAAGGTGTCTGTGGATAGATTACAATAATTCTGTGAACTTGAGTGGGAAGAAAAAAATTACACTTTATTTCGACTTTCTCATTTAAATTTAGAATTTCCTTCCATTACGAATGTTGGCAAGAAACGTTCTGAGAAGGGGCCCATGGGGTTCACTAGGCTAGGAAAGGAATCCATAACACAAAAAAGGGTTCAGAACCCTTGCTCTGGTTCCAAAAGAGGCTCCCCTCAGAGTAACAGTTCCATTCATTGGGCATCAGTTTTCTCTTCTCTCAAGGAAAAGACCATCTGCAGTGAGAGGAAAAGGTTGCTAGGAGATTGGAGACTCTTAACTCAGAGGTTGTCATTTCCCCTTAGCACTGAAGAGTCAGTTTCCAATCAAGCTAAGCATGTCACCAGGTCACATAGACGCCTTAAGATTTCTTGTCTAGGAGCTGAGCTGGGCGTGTTCAAAGCCAGCCATGCCCCTTCCCTGATTCTCTCTGTGACCCCTCTTTTTCCTGTGCCTTCGTCCCCTGCCCAAGGGACATCTCATCTCAATTAAAGTTTTAATCAGGGAAATAGGGGTAGTGACTGGACATGTGATTTCACTCATAGGAAACTCCTGGATGACAAAACTTCCTCTGCCAATGACAGTATATAGTGTTTAAGATGATTAATGTGGAAGCTCGCTATAAAATGGATTGGGAGAAGGGGGAACTGAACGCAAAGGGGTTCAGTAAGGAAAGTTTTACAGTAATACAGGTAGGAGGTAATAAGGGCCTGAACTAAGTAAAATGGAAATGGAAGTAAAAGATATTATTTTTTTAAAAAACCCTTATATAGAACCTACTATGTATGAGGCACTGTGCTCAGTATTATACAAATGTTATCTTATTTGATCCTCACAACAACTCTGGGAGGTAGGTGCCCTTATTATCTGCATTTTACAGATGAGGAGACTATGACAAACAAAAGTTAGGTGACTTGCTCAGGGTCACACAGCTAGTGTCTGAGCCTGGATTTGAATTCAGTTCTTTCTGAGTCCAGGCCCAGCTTTCCATCCATTGTACTGATTGTCCCAAAAGCAGAATTGACAGGACATTATAACAGATTGGAGGGCAAGGACTGTTTCATTTTGGTATTTCTGTTTCCAGTGAATACCAGAGGGCTCTGGCACAGCGCAGATGCCTAATAAATAAATGCCAATTGATTTATTGGATGTGGTGAACACAGGAGAGGTAGAAATCAAAGACTGCTCAGGTTTCTACTTCTGAATGATGGATTGAATGATGTTATCATTAATGTAAATACCGAAGTCACGAGAAGAGGGAATGTTGGAGTGAAGAGAGAAGTTTAGTTTTAGAGGTGGGTTAGATTCGAGTTGATGGAGTGAGATTCAATGGAAATGTTCATTGGCTGGAATGTGGGCCTGGCATTGCAAAGAGAGTCCAGGGCTAGAGAGGTAGATATGTGAGCTATTTGCAGATAGAACTGTTCTCAAATAAAATATCCTGAGCATCAGCTTTACATAATATGCTCATATCCTGGGCCAAGACAAAAATCCCTGTGTGTATTAGAAAAAGGTATCTAATCTCAAACCCTGTTCCCTGTTCCAGAGCACAAAACAAATGCTAGGCCAGCTCGCCACGTTTTCAGTGGAGAAGTTACCAACTTAATGGATGCGTTAGAAGCTAGCTTAGACTAAAGCTTTTGCTGTGGAGAAATTCAGCCATCACATTTTGTACATGAGTTGAAATCCTAATATTACTACTAGTAGTATATAAATGTAAAATATGTTTTCTTTTTAAATATACATACATATATATATGTATATGTATGTATGTATGTATGTATATATGTATATGTATGGTTTTGTTGTTAGGCTATTTTTCTCCTCTTAGTGAATTATAGAAAGTAACATCTATGTAATCAGAAAGAAGTTGAATACTGTTGAAAAGTCAGTGCTTACAATAAATTTAATTATTAAAATCTACGGAGAAAGCCAAAATGTTCAGTGATTTCTTTTATAACCTTTACTTTAAAAACTCCTCCCAAGGTAGTCTATCTCTGTTTCTGAGATAGATTGCCCATTTGTGTGTGTGTGTGTGTGTGTGTGTGTGTTTTTTAAAAAAAAATTATCTAAGAGTGTCAGGAGAACTGGCTCTGCGAGTCAGTAGATCATGTGATTTCTGTCATCCTCATCATGTGCCCTCCCTCTCCTTCCAGTACGGACATTCAGTGTGTCTCTGCACATGTTCAGTAAACAAACTTCACAGAACCAGACCGGGCTGGTTCAGAGCAGCCGCTTCATTCACCCAGAGCCCTTGGAAAGGGCTTCCTTTGCGCAGCCTTGACGTACAGGCTGAAGGGGGATGGAGAAGTTAGTATTTATGTTTTCATTAGTTCTTTTTATAGCAGTGAGCCAGCTGTAGCTGGTTAAGGTTAGCCTGGGCCCTCACTTAGTGTGCAGGTCTCTTACGCAGAATAAAGGGTTTCTGATGGAAACAGAATTTGTTACTCATGGTACCACTGGCTGTGTTTACGTGAAGTCACTTAGGGCTGTCATAGGAGATGATTTAGAATGTTTTTTTTTAAACACAAGCACTCCAGCACCCCTGGATGCTATTTAGGTACACCCTTAACGACTCACAGACATATAGGCAGTTTTTCTCATTTGGGTTTACATGCCCAACCTTTCAAGTCTCATTATTGTATAGAAATGAGATCTAGAATTGGTTACTTGGGATCTTTTCCATTTGGCACTCTGAAAGCAGGGTGGGGAAAGTTGTTTTTCTCCTAGCCACATCCAAGAAGCATCATTTTATGGGGGTCGAGAATAATTTATGTGGTCTTTTCTGATGGTTTGATTTTGCTTTAGCTTTGTTCTAAGTCAAGAACTCTGATCTGAAGTAAAAATTAACTTTTTAAAGATTCATTAAAGGTCAGCTAGTTGGAAATACAAAGAAAATCATTTTTGTGGATGGAAATGGGAAATTAGCCACACCTTGAGTCAAGGATGTTTTTTAGTTTCTTACGTTGCTTGTCTTTGAGTTAAAGGATATAGTATTAAGTGGCTCAGAATCTGTGGGGCCCAACTCCCCAATGTGATTTGAAACTATAAACTCTTTCTTCCCTTTATATTTAATAATAGCATTTACATAATGCTTTAAAGTTTGCAAAGTACTTTATATATCTTATTTGGCCCTCAAGAAAATCTGGTAAGGTAGGATGTAATTTTTGTAATTGTTCAGTCTCTTCAGTCATGTCTAACTCATTATGACCCCGTTTGGGGTTTTCTTGGCAAAGATACTGGAGTGGTTTGCCATTTCCTTCTCTAAGTCATTTTACAAATAAGGAAACTGAGGCAGACAGGGTTAAGTGACTTGTCCAGGGTCATACCCTAATAAGTGTCTGAGGTGAGATTTGAACTTAGGTTCTGCTGACTCCAGCACTGGCGCTTTGTCTACTGCACCACCTAGCTGCCCAGGATATCATCATCCTCGTTTAATAGAGGAGGAAACTGAGGCACAAAGAATCTAAATGACTTGCCCAGAGTCACACAGCTAAGTGTCTAAGACAGAGTTTAAATGTATGTCTTCCTGATTCTGGCTCTATTCACTTTGTCACCTAACTGCCTTTATTTATTTATTTATTTATTTTTATTTAGCTAGCCAAACTAATCTACTTGCTGATTCCCATACACAACATTCCATTTCCCACCTCTTTGCTTTTGTCCAAGTATTACCTCCAGTACTCTCTCAAGTACTCATAGATCCATGCTCTTACTGGTGTGGATATTCCTTCTAGTAATGTGGATCGCAGCCTCCATGCTCCTCCTCTCCAATGTTTCCTCTTGTCCATATCTTTCATGTCTTTTTCTATTCTTGTCATCCCAAGAATATCAGCATTAAGGCACAAAGCCTCTCACTGTAACTCAGACAAGGAAAAAAAGTATAAAGGATATCATCAGAGAAATGTGGGAGCGAAAAAACAAAACAGAACAACGACAACCATGTACTAGTCATGTGGGAGAGGCATGGAGAATGTCGGCTGCCTGCTGTCCTCAAAATCTGAGATGATCAAATATCCCACAAAATGATATTTCTTACTGGCTTTAGATTCACGATAAAACCAATTCCTCCAATTCCCTTATTTGCCTTTCCAAGGAGAACCTGAGAATCGTTCTTCCAAATAGCTACAGCTTCCATTTATCTTCTGGTTTTGTTTATTGGTCAATTAAAGAGCTTTTAGCAAGTTTCCTATGTGTCAGGCACTGTCCTAGGCTCTGTAGATACATCAGCCCTTGCCCTCAAGGAGTTCACATTCTACTGACACATATAACATGTTCACAGGTAAGTATACACAAGATTAATGTAAAATAAATATGAAGTGATTTCAGATTTGAGAGTCCAGGGATACTAACAACTTTGGGGGAATCAGGAGAGAACTCTTGAAAGTGGCTTCAAGCTGAGCATTTAAGGATGCCAGGGGTTGTGAGCAGTGGACTTGAGGACATATCTTGCTTCATGTGTTTTTCTTTCACTTTAGTAGAATGGAAGTCCCTTGAGATTAGGGACTGTTTCATTTTTGTCTTTGTCTGCCCAGTGCCTAACATGGTGCCTGACAAATAGTAGGCACTTAAGAAATGCTTAGTAAGTTGCAGTAAGTGGAATTCTCCGTGATCTTTCAAAGATCACTGATTCAGCAAGCACATTCAGAGCTCTTGCTGTACCTTGGGATGTAGTTCTCAGTTTCTCCACATGTGAAGTCAGGGGGTTGAGCTGTTTAACCTCTAAAATCCCCACCAGCCTATCACTTTGAACTCTTTACTAAGGTCATGCTTCTTATATATATATATGTCTTGGCACTGATCCTTCCCTGATTAAAAACTGCCTCTTTTCTTTGTGTTCTACTTTATATCTCATTAATCTGTCATTTTATTGAGTATTTATATACTGAGTTGTTCGTAGATCTGTCATTGATGGATAATGCCATTTTATTGTGTTTTATTGATTACCCATCAATGACAGGTAGTCTGTCATTTTATTGAGCTTTATTGATTATCTGTCTGTGACAGGTGATCTGCCATTTTATTAAGCTAGAAAGTACAAGAAAGTTTATATTAAATTTTTTTCACATTAAAATTTATAATTCCTTATGTGATATAAATTTTTTTGTATGTGCCCCTTTATTTGCCTGTTGTTTTCTCTGTGGATCTTAGTTAAGAGCTTGGTGTTTGAGTTTTGATTATTTCTGTTCACTTAGTACATAAACTTGAGATGTTGGTTATATCTATTAGCAGCTCAGTATATGTGAGAGACAAGGCACATGCACGAAAGCCAGTGTTTCAACATGTTATATCAAGTCACTTTCTCATGAGAAAGATCCTGTTTCACCTGCAAATTAACATGAATGCAGCGTGAGTAATTATGTCCATGGTTCTGTACAGGCATCATTTTCATTCCTGAGTGCTTAAGCATATACTATAGATGTTATTTGAATGATAGATGCCCAAAGCTGGAACTTGAATGAAAATGCTGTTGTTTAAAAAAAATCTTTTATACTCTGTAGGGGAAAGGTGGATAACATTAGGTTCAGTGAATTATATGTGCATGCCTTAGTAATCGTTAGCATGCAGCTTCCTTCTCTTCTCTGAGAACCTAAGATTCTGCCACCATTACTATGGAGAACGGAAGGGAAATCTGACATCCTTGCTCTCGTCTTTCTCCCCTTGTTTTTCCTTGTGTCCCCATATTCCTCTTAACTAAAACTAACCACATAGTGGGAACAGCTACAGGCCTTCCTATTAACAAAGGCAAAAAGAATGATGCTTTTTCATTTTAATTTTATCTGATTACTGCTTTCAGTCATTCAACAGGTATTTATGAAGCACTGACTATGTGCCAAGTGCTATAAAGGGAAATATCATAGGTCTACATTCTTTAAAGATATGCATTTAGGCATGCTGCACCTAAATATTGAGTGTCTGTGATGGCGGCTCAATTGCTGGGAGTTAAATTTGCCCATTTATCTCAAGCTCCTGATGCTTTTATATTTCATAACCTTGTTAATGTGAGTGTATTTGGCAGAACATACAAATCCTTCCACTTTTCTGAGAATAAAAAAAAGTGAATGTGGGGCAGTGCTGGGTTTATGAGGAACCCTCTAACAAATATATGTTAAGGCGGATGGCAGCACAGGAAAAAGGTTATCTGAAAAATTAGTGAGTCTTTGTTTTCATGAGTTCCAAGTAGTTATTGTATACGAAATTGATTTTTTTAAAAGATTTAATAAAAACTTTTTGAAGTAAAAATATTTTTGGAGGAGAATTCCTGATTTTTCTCCCAGGGGTTTACATTACTCTCAGAAGTGCCAAGAAGTAATGAGCAATTTCCTTTCATAATTACAATTTATTTTCAAGGAGGCCAATTAGTTATCACTTAGTTTTAAAATGATATTTACCATGTAAATCCTTTAAGTCATCCTAGTGAGACAAGTATCTAGAATTCACCTAAGAACCATGCTATAGAATTGAAACTTGAACAACTTTATTGCTTTAGATGAGTTAAGTGATGATAACCATGAGCATTTACAGTATTATTTGAAAATTAGCCTTGTGAGGTTTTAAGACATAGAACTGAATGTCCTGCCAGATCTGGATGCAGGAGACACAGATGTAAAAGTGATTTTTTTTTCCCAAAAAAATTGAACATGTTTTGGGTTAGAGTTTTTGGGATAGAACTAGCCTTAAATGAATGGAGAGGGAAGGAAGTGAGAGGAGCAGAGGATTGAAGGAGTACGGGCTCTGAATGTGTAAGGTGATTCTTCCCTTTCTATTCTGTAGAATATATGTATAGCACTATGATTTTTTGCCTGTTCAATTCTGTGATCCGTCTCTAACTCCAGGGAAATACCAAAGGGTACCGCCATCACATCTTTTCCAACCAAATTGCTAGAGAAAGTGACATCTGTAGAACTTGAGGTATTTGAGTTGCTCTTAGGAAATGGGGCAGCCAGAGTACTGCCTCCTGTCTTGCCCCATTTGTACTACTTGTGCAAAATATGCCCAGCCTATATGTGAATTACTGTGGCCAGTTGAGTTAGGCAATGTTAAGTAGAAGGACTGGTTCTATGTAGCCCAAGATGGAAGGCTTCATGGTATACAGGAAAAGAGCATGGACTATAAAGTTCAGATCCCACCTCTGATGCTTGCTGCCTTGAGTGACATAACCTCCCTGGGCCTCAGTGTTCTCATCTCTAAAGTAAGGATGTTGAACTGGATGGCCTCTGAGGACCCTTCTGGCTCTGGGTCCATGACCCTATGATAGGTTATCAGAAAACAGATTTTGGCTCAATATAAAGAACTTAATAACAACTTAGAGCTGTACAGTAATGGAATAGACTGGCTAATGAAGTAATGAGTTCACTGTCATGGGGAATATTCAAAGAGAAGGTAGAAACCCATCTCAGGAACTTAGAGAAGGTATTCACATGTTGGGGGAAGGCTGAGCCAGAAGATTCATTTACCTGTCAAGCATTTGTTAAGCATGTAAGGCACTGGGCTAGGCATTGGGAATATAAAGACAAAGACAAAACAGTTCTCGCTGTCAGAGATCTTATATTTGACTAGAAGGACAACAGGTATACAGATAAGGTAATAATGAAATGAATAGGAGGTAGTCAAAGTAATTTTAGTGGTTGGAGAAGGAGATGGATAGTGCAAGGATCAGGACAGGCTGAGGTGAGCTTTGAAGGAAGCTCAGGTATTCTGAGAGGCGGAGGTAAGGAAGATTACAGATCAGTATGGCAGATAGCCCATGCAAAGGCTTGGAGATGGGAAATGTGATGTCTTCTGTGAAACACAAGTAGGTCAGTTTGGCCAGAACATAAAGTTTAGGAAGGGAAGGAATGTAGAAAATGCCCAGAAGGATAGGCTGGGATCTGATTGTGGGGTCCATTCCCACTCGAGGATTTTATTTTGTTAGAGGCATATTCCATATGTAGCTACTGTCAGTTCACTTAGATTCTTTGTTTCTATCATTTGCTACATACTTTTATTTTCAGAATTAAACGCCAACTATGTCACAGTCCAGTAAAAGTTGAACACACTCCAACATCTTTCCGTTTCCAATCAAGAACATAAGATGAGAACACAATGCTTCTGCAGAGGGGAGCATTCTTGATCAGTAGGAACATTGGAAAGAGCACTGAAGACATTATTTGAATGTTTGAATACCTCTTGTTGGGCACCCACACTGATTGGCTTTAGATAAAAAAAAAAAGCTACTATGTTATTTTTAAAAGGATGCCGAGTTGAACCTGAAACTTTACACAGAAAGTCCTGTGAGAGAATGTGGTAAGCATAAGCACTTGAAAAAATAGTTATCTTTTCTAAGATCTGGTGACACTGGCCTCTTTACTGTGTCTCCCACAAGACCCTCCATTTCTGACTTTGGGCATTCTCTCTGGCCATCCTCCATGCCTGCAGTCTTCTCCCTCCTCATCTGCACCTCCTCGCATCCCTGCTTCCTTCTTTTGTTATTGAGTCATTTTTCAGTTGTGTCTGACTCTTCATAACCCCACTTGGGGTTTTCTTGGCAAAGCTACGGAAGTGGTTTGACATTTCCTTCTCCAGTTCATTTTAGAGATGAAGAAACTGAGGCAAACAGGGTTAAGTGACTTGTTCAGGATCACGCAGCTGGTAAGTGTCTGAGGTCAGATTTGAACTTACAAAGATGAGTCTTTTGACTTGAGGCCCTGCACCCTATCAACTGCACCACCCAGCTGCCCTCACCTAAAGTCCCATTTTCTTCAAAAAACCGTTTTTCTTTTTCTTCTGGCCTCCCAGTAAAGCTGGTGCCTTCCTCCTGAGATGTTTTTTGTTTTTACAGTTTATCCCATCTATAGCTTAAAAATTTGCATGTTTGCATAGTCATTTGCACATTGTCTTCCCCATTATGTTATGGGCTCCTTGGTGGCAAGGACTGTTTTTGCCATGTTTTGCATACCCAGCACTTAGCACAGTGCTTAATAGGTGCATAATAAATGCTTGTTGACTTGACTTATCTAAATGGAAGTTTTCCTGAAAAATAAACCACAAATATAAGGGAATTGAGCCATCCACCTTCCAGATGGGCATAACTATATCAAATTCTTCATGTATTTTATTTGTTTTTTAGTTTTGGGGTATTTTTTTTGGCAGTTGGGGTTAAGTGACTTGCCCAGGGTCACAAAGCTAGTAAGTGTCAAGTGTTTGGTCTGAGGCCAGATTTGAACTCAGGTCCTTCTGACTTCAGGGCCAGTGCTCTATCTACTGCGCCACCTAGCTGCCCCTCTTCATGTATTTTGGAGAGTAGGGCATTTATATGACATATATATGCCTCATTCTTTTATGAACGCATAAATAATATTTCCCTGTAGTTATACATGGCTGGAAAGTGAATAATTGAGTTCTCTAATTTCATTTTTGTGTTTTACTTTCTATGGAATCCTTCATATTGGTGAATAATTTCCATTCCAGTAAGAGAGAGGAAATAGTTCTTGGGATTAAATATGTGAATTCAGTGCTTACTAAAGAAGCTTAAACTTAGCTTCCTGATATCAGTTAATTAAATTCCTATGTTATAGTTCATAAGAAGTATAGAAATTAATGCAAGAAATCTCTTTGGTCAAGAATTTTGCATTTGTGGGAGAGGTCTCCATTAGTAAGGTATTTTGAGGAGGTGGGGACCCAGACCTTTTATTTCATTGGCAAAGGGAACTTCTGATGAAAAAACTCCCTCTACCAAAGCAAACTATCAACCGTTCTTTAGATTAATAGTCTTACAGTGTTACCTGAGGGAGTAAGAGATTTAAGTGACTTCCCAGAGTCACACAGCCAATAAGGTATCCAAGGAGGGATTTGAACCCAATTCTTCCTGACTCCTTAGGCAGGTAGGTGGTACAGAGGGTAGAGTGCTGGACCTAGAATTCAGGGAGACCTGAGTTCAAATCCAGTCTTGGACATTTATTAGTTTTGTGACTCTGGGTAAGTCATTTATCCTGTCTGCCTCCTTTTCTCACCTGGGAATCATAATAGTACCTACCTTCCAGAGTTGTTTTGAGGATCAGATGAGGGAATATTTGTAATACACTTATCACTGTGCCTAGCACAGAATAGGCACTTTATATATGTTTCCACCATCACTACCACCCCCTTTCCTAGAACACAGGGAATAATCATAAGATTGTGCTTATATGCAAGTATTCACTAATTACCTCCAGGTGATCTTGTTCATATGCTTTTTTATATAGTTAAAAAAGAAATTTTTTAGCACAGCAGAAGCATGCGTATTTTTCTGTAGAATATTGAAATTATGTTAGCACAGTTTATATCCTAATGCACTTGCATGTTTTTAATTTGTTTAACTAAAAGTTGTCTTTTTTAGGACTTTAAAAATATCACTATTGAGGGGAAGGAGGGAGAGAATATGGAACTCAATTTTTTTTAAATGAATGTTAAAAATTTTTGTTTACATATAATTGAGGGGGAAAAATTAAATTAAAAAAATTGACTACAGCACCAAATAACAGGGCATAACAGAAATCATATCTGAAGATGTTTCTTCAGAAATGACTGATTAGGGGGAAGCTAGATGGTGCAGTGGATAGAGCACCAGCCCTGGATTCAGGAGGACCTGAGTTCAAATGCAGCCTTAGACACATAACACATACTAGCTGTGTGACCCTGGGCAAGTCACTTAACCCCATTGCCTAGCCAAAAGAAAAAAAAAAAACAAAAAAACAACAAACAACAAACAAAAAGAAATGACTGATTACAATATCTGTGATTTTTGATAGACACTTTTTTCTCATGCATGACATCTGGTAATGGTAGTGAAGATCTTTATCTCTCCAAATATGCTTTCATTGCTCTTCAGTACTGAACTTGCCTACTCTGAAAATAATAACACTGATTTCTGCCCTTTGCTATGCTATGAAACAAATAATTAGTAAATAAGCATTTATTAGCACACACCTACTGTGTTAAGTGCTAAAATAAGAGTTGGCCAAAGTTTTCACTTTAATTTTTCCACCTGTATTCTCTATATGGCCCCCCCAAAAAAGTTACCCAAGATCTTCTTTCTGGTGGACAAGTTTGTCACAAGCATTTATTAAGCTCTTACTGTGTTCCAGACACTGTGCTAATTACAAATATGAGCAAAAAAAAAGATTCCCTCCCCTCAAGGAGCATAGGTACTCAAGCCAGGGCATAGTGGCAAAGTCTAGAGGGTCAGAATCACTTTGGGGGGAAAATGAAGTCTGGCAGGCCTAGACCATTCCCCAAAATGGAGGCCCTCAGAATGAACTGAGAAGGAGGCCAGCCTGGTAGAGAGGACGTTCTAAGATGAGAAGGCAACTGAATCCTAATGGCAAAGTCCAGGGAGACCGAAGCATGACTTAGAGGGGAATGAAACAAATACATGCAGATGATGATGATGATGGTGATGATGATGATGATGATGACTATGACGACAATGACCAACCAGCCTTTATATAGTGCTTTAAGATTTGTAAAGCACTATCTGTCTATACATACATACATATACATATACATATATATGTATGTGTATATATATATATATATATATACACATACATATATATATATTTGTGTGTGTGTTGTATATATATATGTATATATACACACATACACACACACACATATACCCCCACATATACATATTGCATTTGATCCTCACAACAGCTCTGAGAGAGAGGTACTGTTATTAACCCCATTTTACAGTTGAGGAAACCAAGGCAGACAGATTAAATGACTTGCCCAGAGTCACAAAGCTAGGGAATATATGAGGCTGGATTTGAACTCGGGTCTTTCTGACTCCAGTTCTAGTTCTCTGTCCACTGTCTCACCTAGCTGCCTCTTTGTACACTCTCCTTCTCCTCAAATTTTCCTATTATACTTTTCCTGTTATTTTCCTCTACCCCTTCATATTGTACCTTACAGTAGGCCATATTCTATATGCATTATTGCATATTCTACATACAGTGTGATAGACTGTAAGCTCCACCTTGGAATACCTGACAACTGGCCTAGAGCCTTATATATAATAGATGCTTTAGAAATGTTTGTCAATTTGCATTGACCCTGAAATTGTGTTCTTACCAGTTGTACTCTAACGAAGAGGGACATTATCTTCTTCTTTATGAATCACTCTGTATTAGAAGTTTTCTACATATATTATACCATATCCTGTGTTTGGCAAAAGAATAGGCAGTTTGACCAAATTGACCTGTCTTCCACTTCTTGGAGTTAATGGCCTAGGGTATTAACATAGCTTGAATAAAGACAATCAAATGAATGTGAGTATGTTCAAGGGTACTTTCAAATGCAGAAATGCCAAGAAAATTTGTTTCCTGTCCTAAATAATTATCTTCCCAGAGCAACAAAGTCCTCTGTGCCAAGTACAGGCATACAGACAAAATATTACAGCCAATGTTGTTTTTCAATATGTTCATAAATACCTCATAACAGAATACTAGTATAAAATCATGGAATTATAGTTTTAAAGCTAGAAGAGCCAATAGAGGTTGTCTTGTCCAAACCTATCATTTTATAGATGAGGAAAGAGACCTTGAGAGATTAAGCAGTCTTGCAGTGGTGACTCAGTTTAGATCAGAGATTTAGGGCTGGAAGAAACCTTGAAGGCCATCAAGTCTAACTCTTCCCTTTACAGTTTAGGAAACTGAGGCTGACGGTTAAGTGACTTGCCCATGGTCTCACAACTAGTAAGAGCCTAAGGCAGGATTTGAAGTCAAGATTTCCTGACTCCAGGTCCATCCCATTGTGCCATCTAGCATCTTCACCATCTAGTTGCCAGCAAATAGATCTGCTAATTTTTTAAAAAATATTTGGACCTATTCAAGCCACTTAACCTCTAAGTTAACTCAGTTTCTCTAAAAAGTGAATTATCCAAGAAGACTTTTGAGAGGCTGAATAGTATGGTATAGAAATAAGTGTCAGGTTAAACTAATTGAGCCCTCAGTTGAAGAGACTTTGGAAGCTCTTCCAAGCATCACAAAGACTTTGGAGGACCTTCCCAGAATGGTAGAGGGTCCTTGGGCTAGATGGTTGGCCAGCATTCAAGAGACCTCTGTTTGTTTGGGGATTCTAGTGGCCTTGAGGAAAGGACTTGCACGTGAGTTTTGCCAGACCAGTAAGGGAGAAGGCAAGACACAAATGGATGAACATGCAGACCAGAGAGAGTCAAAGAAGAAAAATACAGGGCAGAAGTGGCCTAGAGCAGAGACCAGACCAAACCAGCAGATGTAGCAGTGGTCGAGAGTGAAGTCCAGGATGCAGAGTTAAATGTCCATCCCTCTCTTCAGAGCCTTCTTCCCATACTGACTACTTCAAAGAGTGTTTGAATGTTTATTGTTATCTTTGTGTTACATGATGCTTCCGATAACTTACGTGACTGTTAGCAGTGATTTTTGTCTAAGCCTATAAGTTCATAGTTTGATATTGTGAGAGGGAAAACCATTCCATTGGAGAAGGGGATTTCCCTGCTTTTGCTCCAGAGTGGGGCCAAGCTGATTGGAGAAGGAATTTCTGCATTTTTGGTTGTTGCTGAAAATATTCCAGTGCATAACCTTTAGACCTATAGGGTCATAATAAGGAAATGAACCAGTAATGGAGAGGAGTGGAAGTTCACTTATTTGTCCCCAAGTGCATCTGAAACACACTGCAAGCCCCAGAGGACTATGTTAGCAACTTAGAAAAAAGTTTTGTGGTCTCAGAAACATGATAAAACTCATGTCAGTTTTATGAAAGAAATTCATGAATGCTTAAGTGAATAGCAGTACTGTATTTGAGGAGTTTTTTTTATGTATAATTCTGAGCACTAAGATATTGTTTTAATCCCAAGGAAAAGTGTTTTTTCTTGAAAAGGTTTTTCACATTTTGCCTTTAAGTTGTTCTCATTTATTCTATGTTTATTTCTGTCATTAAAAAACAAAAACAAAAACTGTCCTGAAAGAGTTGCAATGATCTCCTTCCTTTCTGTTGCCACTGAGTTTTATCATTATCAAATAGTGCTGAATGCTTACATAGCATCTTACAATAGCTGGTGTGAGAACCTTCTCAGCATTGCTTGACATCTGAAACAGCCTTCTTGTATGCATCTGTCTGTACCATTCCAGATCTCAAGTGTAAGCATATCTTTCCTACCCTTTATCTCTCCCTGCTATTCTTCTTGACTGCATGCCAGTGTTATCCAGCTCTCTAAATCATTTCAGGATATTATCTTTACAAAAGGTCCCTATTCAAAATAAGGTTTCTTGGTATGTTTTACCATCCCTTTTTATGGGCCCCTGGTGTCTAAATAATATGACTTCTAAATTCTGCAGTCGTGGTATTAAAAGAATGCACATTCTTAAATACTTTTTTTTTAAGTTTGACTTGATAGCAGCTAAGTATTTTAACTACTACATACCAGATGATCTATTTCATGGGTTACAGTCAGCACCGGTTGAAGATGGACTTGCCTGAAATCTTCGTGATATTATGCCCACAGCATTCTCCCGATCTTATTCTTACAGGACTCTACCACTCTTCTGTATTCATGATGCCCCTATTTCCATCTATTCCTCCTGTTCCTAGTAGGTGCTACATAAATGTTGTTCAGTTGTTTTTCAGTCATTTTCAACTCTTTGTGACCCCATTTGGTATTTTCTTGACAGAGATACTGCAGTGGTTTGCCATTTCCTTCTCCAGCTCATTTTACAATGAGGCAAACAGGGTTAAATGACTTGCCCAAGGTCACAGAGCCAGTAACTGTCTGAGGCTGGATTTGAACTCAGCAATATGAGTCTCTTTGACTCCAAGCCTAGTACTCTATCCACTGTGCCACCTAGCTGCCTGCTAAGTAAATAGGGTAATGGTATTTCCCCTGAAGTTGTTGACATGTCCTAACTTTGGAATATTAGTGGCATAAAATATAGCTTCCTTTTTTTGAACTAATATGTGAAGAATAAAGACAAGAAAAGAAAGTTTAAAAAAGTTCTCATGACAGGAGAAATTACAAAGTTAGTGTAAAAAAATGAAGATTATAGAGTGATTATGGATGTGATTATGGGTCATTCCCAAGAAAGAAATACAGTATTATAGAAATGCCTTTAGTTGTCTGATTCTTGAGCTGCTTTTGAGTTAAAACACACAAATGAGATGGGTGTAATGTACGGTCACAGGCATTGGGCTTCCCTCCATTTAATAAATGTGAAGCTTTGAAATCTAGCTCTGATGTTGAGTTCAGGGGGCCAGAGAGTCCTCAGCAAGTTGCTGACTTCTCTGTTCTTTAAAACCATACTTCCTTATTACAGTGGCATGGTAGCTAAATATCCTATTAGGAAACTAGTTGCTGAAGTGCTGGGAACCTTTGGAGGAAGTGGTCGTACCATCTTAGAATTCATAAGGAGGGAAAGCCCAGGTACAGTCTAACATACTCAAATTGTTTGGAGAACTAATTCTAGAGAGTTCAGAGAAAGGGTAGATAGGTAACATCCCATAACTTAAAATTCTGCAGGGGAAGTCATCTCAGAAGGAATGGGATATTGCCAAGAAAGAACTTTTTTAAAAAAAATCATAATTCATTATTTATTTATTTTCTGCATTCTTTTCTTTTTAAATTTTGAATTCCAAATTTTCTTCCTCCTTCCCTCACCCACTGAGAAGGCAAACAATATGATAGCAATTACACATGTGAAATCATGCAAAACATATTTCCATATTAACCATTTTTTTTTTCAAAAAGCAAGAAAAAGAAAGTGAGAAAATTATAGTTCAATTTGCACTCAGAGTTCATCAGTTCTCTCTCTGGAAGTGAATAGCATTTTTTCATCATGAGTCCTTCAGAATTATCTTGGATCATTGTATTGATTAGAGAAGCCAAATCTTTCACAGTTGATCATTATTATAACATTACTATTACTGTGTATAATGATCTCCTGATTCTTCTCACTTCACTTTGCATCAGTTTATATAGGTCTTGCCATGTTTTTTTGAAACCACCCCCCTCATCATTTCCCATAGCACAATAGTACTCCACCACAATCATACTCCACTTGTTCAGCCACTCTTCAATTGATGAGCATCCTCTCGATTTCCAATTTTTTGCCACTATCAAAAGAGTTGATGTAAGTATTTTTGTACATATAGGTCCTTTTCCATTTTATTTGATCTCTTTGAGATACAGATATTGTAGTGGTATTGCTGGGTCAAAGGGTATGCACAGTTTTATAGCTCTTTGGTCATAGTTCTCCAGAGTGGTTGGAACAGTTCAGTACTCCAGCAACAGTTCATTAGCGTGCCTCATCCCCTCCAGCATTTGTCTATGGTACCTTTTTGGCAAAATGTAGTTTCCCTGATTATCCCTTGTTATTAAATCTGGTTTTGCTTTTGCTTTGTCTGAGTTCATGATTGCTACACTTGCCTTTTTTTTTTTAGCTTCAGCTGAAGCATATTAGATTCTGCTCCAGTCCTTTGTTTTGACTCTGTGTGTATGTGTCTTTCTGTTTCAGGTATGTCTCTTGTAAACAACATATTATTGGGTTATGATTTCTAGTCTATTTTGTTGTCTGATTACATTTTTATGGGTGAGCTCATCCTGTTCACATTCACACTATGATTACTGTGTATTTCCCTCCATCCTATTTTCTTCCTCTTCTCTCTCTCTTTATCCTGTCCCTCCTCAAAAGTCTATTTTGCTTCTAACCACTGCCCCACATAATCTGTCTTTCCTTAATCTGTCCTCCCTTTTACCATCCCCCATTTTCTCTTATTTCCTTCCCCTCCTATTTTCCTATTGAGTAAGTTCTATTTCTATATGCAACTGAGTGTTTGTATATATTTTCTTCCCTCTTTGAACCAATTCCAGTAAGAGTGAGGTTTAAGCATTGCCCACCTCACCCTCATTTTCCCTTCCAATGTAAAAGCTATTCTTTGTGTACGTCTTTTATGTAAGAAAAAATTTCCCAATTCTACCTCTTCCTCAGGGCAACTAGGTGGCACAAGGGATAGAATGCTGGTCCTGAAGTCAAGAAGATTTATCTTCCTGAGTTCAAATCTGGCCTCAGACAGAGTGGGTGACCCTGGGCAAGTCACTTAACCCTGTTTGCCCCAGTTTCCCTATCTGTAAAATGAACTGGAGAAGAAAATGGCAAACCACTCAGTATCTTTACCAAGAAAACCCCAAATGAGGTCATTAAGAGTTGGACATGACTGAAACAACGGAACAGCAACAACACCTCTCTCTTTTCCCTTCTTCCAGTGCATTCCTGTTTCTCACCCCTTCATTTGTTTTGAAGATCATTCTAATATAATCAACTCGCATCCATGTTCTCTGTCTATGTAAAGTCCTTTTTATTATTTTTTATTAATTTATTTTGATTTGTCAACATTCACTTTTATAAGATTTTGAGTTTTAAATTTTCTCTCTCTCTTTCCCCTCCCCCTCCCTGAGACAGTGTGCAATCTGATATAGGCTATATAGGCTATACATGTAAGATCATATTAAACATATTTCCACATTAGTCATGTTGTAAAGAAGAATTAGAACCAAAGAGAGAATGAGAAAAGAAAAAATAAATAAAAAAAGAGAAAATAATATGCTTCGATCTGCATTCAGACTCCATAGTTCTTTTTCTGATGTGGATAGCATGTTCCATCATGAGTCTTTTGGAGATGTCTTAGATCTTTGCATTGCTGAGAAGGGCTAAGTCGTTAATGTTAATCATCACACAGCGAGGCTGTTACTGTGTACAACATTCTCCTGGTTCTGCTCACTTCACTCAGCATCAGTCCATACTAGTGTTTTCAGATTTTTCTGAAGTCCACCTGCTCATCATTTCTTATAGCACAATAGTATTCCATTACATTCATATACCACAAGTTGTTCAGCCATTCCCCAATTGATGGGCATCCTCTCAATTTCCAGTTCTTTGCCACCACAAAAAGAGCTGCTATATTTTTATACATTTGGATCCTTTTCCCATTTGTATGATCTCTTTGGGATACAGCCCTAGAAGTGCTATTGCTGGTAAGTAAAGTCACCCTTATAATGATAAGATTCTTAGGAGTTACATGTATCATCTTCCCATATAGGATTGTAAACAGCTTAACTTTATTGAGATCCTTATGATTACTCTTTCATGTTTACCTTATCTTTCTCTTAGGTTTTGTGCTTGAATGTCAGATTTTCTATTCAGCTCTGTTCTTTTCATTAGGAAAGTTTGAAAATCCTCTAGTTCATTAAATGTCCATTCCTCCTCCTCCTCCCGCCCCCGAAGGATTATTATACTCAGTTTTTCTGGGTAGGTTATTCTTGGTTGTAATCCTGGCTCCTTTACCTTCTGGAAAATCATATTCCAAGCCCTCTGCTTCCTTAACACGGAAGTCGCTAAATCTTGGCTTCACAATATTTGAATTCTTTCTTTCTGGCTGCTTGAAGTATTTTCTTTTTGACCTGGGAGCTCTGAAATTGGGCTGTATTATTCCTGGGAATTTTCATTTTGGGATCTTTTTCAGAAGGTAATCAATGGATTTCTGTTTTATTCTCTGGATCTAAGATATTGGAGCAGTTTTCCCTGATAATTTCTGAATATAATCCAATATCTGTAATCATATAATAATCATAATCTAGTCTTTTTATCATGATTTTCAGGTGGTCCAATTATTCTTAAGTTATCTCTCCTCGACCTATTTTTCAGGTCAGTTGTTTTTCTGTTTTCAGGTCAATTCACATTCTCTTCTATTCTTTTTTTAGTCTTTTTGACTTTGTTTTATTTTGTTTTATTGTTTCTTGATGTCTCATGAAGGTATTAGCTTCCACTTGCCCAATTCTGATTTTTAAGAAATTATTTTCTTCAGTGAGCTTTTATATTTCTTTTTCCTTTTGGTCAGTTCTACTTTTTAAGGAGCTCTTTTCTTCAGTGAATCTTTTATTACCATTAGGCCAACTCTGTTTTTAAGTTATTATTTTCTTTAGCATTTTTTGTGACTCTTTTACTAAGCTGTTAACTATCTTTTCACCATTTTCTTGCATCACTCTCACTTCTTTTCCCAGTTTTTCCTCTACCTCTCTTATCTCTTTCTTTAATTCTCCCAGGTATTATTCTTGGGTTTGGGGCCAATGAACATTTTTCTTTGAGGATTTTTTTGGTAACTGTTGTCATGTCATCTTCTTCTGAGTTTATGTCTTGGTCTTCCATTGTAGTAGTTTTTTTACAGTCAAATTATTATTTTCTTATTGTTGTTTCATCATTTTTCTAGTCTATTTCTTAACTTATAACTATATGTTAAAGTTGGCTTCTGCTCATGTTGGAGTGACACTTTCCCAAGCTTCAGGCTTTTTTATGATGCTATTTTCAGAGATAGTTCTAGGGATCTACAAATTGTAGGTGCTTCCAAGGTCACGCGATCCTAGAAGAAATATAGTCACTGCTATCCTGGTCTGTACTCTGTTCTTTACCCAGGAAGGGTCCATTGCAGCCACAAATGGTAGTGCTTTTTTTTTTTTGCCTGGGAACTGTAAATATGCCCCCTGCTCCCTTGTGACCCACCCTCGGGCTCCTTTCCACCCTGGAACTGTAACCCAGAACTGCCAATCAGTGCCAGTTGTACCCAGTGCTAGCAAAGTATCTCCTGTAATCTCATACTGACCAGTTGTCCAGCCTCCTCGCTGGCTCTGAGCTGAGAGTTCCCAAAACTGTTGCTGCTGCTGTGGCCTCTCTGTGTGTAGGCTCCTCACAGGCTTCTACTCCAGTGCCACAACTTTTCTAACTTTCCTTCTAAGTTTTCTTAGGATAGAAAAATGTTTCATCCTGACCTTTTATTGCCTCTGCTGCTCAAAAATTTGATTTGAGGCATTATTTTAAAGTTGTTTTGAGGAGAATGTTGAGAGAGTTCAGCTGGGTTGCCTCCAATCTGCCTTCTTGGCTCCCTCTCAAGAAAAAACTTCAAGATTACATACAAACACAGTTAATTCTAAGGAGGAAGAAAGTAGAGAACTGCTGAAGAAACTGATGTGGCCACACAGGGAACTCGACTTAATTTTTTTTTAAGCCCTATAGAAAATGGTGAGAAAAGGGCAGATTCCTGAATATAATTACAAAAAAAGCAGAATAATCTTATAAGAATATAAGGAACATTAAAACCCAAGATGAGCTGAGACATGTGAAGAACATTAACAACAAAAAGAGTTTGTAAAAGACTGTGTTGGCAGGGGCAGTATGGATGGGAAAGTGATAAAGGATAAAAGAGAAGACAGCTAGCACTCCTTTGCTTCTGTTCACTCTTCTAATGGAAATGATCTTCAGATTGCTAAGTATTTAACAAAAATAGTGACCAGGGAATTGAAATACAAGGTTATTGGAGAATGAGTTAAGTATGAAAGCACGTAAATTGCCTTAATAAGTTTGAGTCACAAGGCCCGGAAAACTTCATTCCAAGTTATTAAAAAAAAACTGATGAATTTCTTTGCTAAGTTATAGTCTGTGATTTTTGAAAACTTTTTAGAGAATAGGAGAGTTCCTTATTAGACTGTGCTATTCAGATTTCATGGGACTGGTGGTAGACAAATATCACCATCCTGTAAAATACAAATAGCCACTGACCATAACTTGGTCATACAGCCATCCTTTTTAACCTCTCCTGAAGCAGAATCCACTATTTCCTAGAGCCAGCCATTTTATTTTTGGACAGATCTCATTTTGTGAATCAAGCATAGACCTGCCTCTCTGCAACTTCTAGCCATTGCTTCCAACTCTGTCACTGGAACAAAAAAAAAAAAAGAATGTCTAATTCTTCATTACGACAGCCTTTCAGATTTGCAACAACTGCTATAATGTCCCTATCTTTCATACATGCTTGCATGTGGCGTGTAGTCACATGCATGTACATGTTGTCCTTTTTTAAGCCAAACAACCTGTGTTTTTTTCTTTTTAATTTTTTTTATTAATTCATTTTGATTTATCAATAATCACTTCCATATGCTTTTGAGTTTGAAATTTTTCTCCCCCTTCCTCCCCACCACCCTCCCCAAGATGGTGCACAATCTGATATAGGCTATAAATTTATATTCCTATTAAAGATATTTTCACATTAGTGATATAAGAAAAATTAAAACCAATAGGAGGAACCATCAAAAAGAGGAAACAAAACTCAGCAGAAGAGAAAAAAATAGCAATTCTACTTCCAGAGTTCTTTCTTTGGATGTGGATAGCGTTTTCCATCATAATGCCTCTGGAGATGTCTTAGATCCTTGTTTTGCTGGGAAGGGTTAAGTTTATCAATATTAGTCATTGCACAACGTGGCTGTTATTATGTACAACGTTCTCTTGGTTCTGCTCACTTCACTCAGCATCAGACCATACAAGTCTGTCCAGGTTTTTCTAAAGTCAGCCTGTACATCATTTCTTATAGCACAATAGTATTCCGTTACATTCATATACCACAACTTGCTCAGCCATTCCCCAATTGATGGGCATCCTTTCAATTTCCAGTTCTTTGCCACCACAAAAAGAGCTGCTGTGAATATTTTTGTACATGTGGGTCCTTTTCCCATTTGTATGACCTCTTTGGAATACAGCCCTAGAAGTGCTATTGCTGGGTCAAAGAGTATGCACATTTTTATAGCTCTTTGGGCATAGTTCCAAATTGTTCTCCAAAATGGTTGGATCATTTCACAACTCCAGCAACAATGCATTAGTACAACCTGTGTTCTCCAACTGATTTATGAATGATATGGGCCTTGAGCACCTCTGCCATCCTGTCCACCCAACACTGAATGTGCTTCAGATTGTCAGTGTTCTTCCTAAAATGTGGCACCCAGAAGTAACCAAATATGTTATGATGAGAGCAGAGTACAGTGAGATTATCACTTCATTTGTTTATCGGAGAAGGAACTTAAGAGATACTTTTTTCCAACCTATGCTTGACCAAAAATTATATTTTTTACAACATCCTCAAAAATCTTTGCTTGAAGCCCTCCCCTTAGGGGGAGCTCACTACCTTATGAGGCAATCCATTCCACTTTTGGAGGAAGTTTTTCCTCATACCAAGTCCAAATTGTCCCTTCTGCAAAATTTCACCACTAATTCCTAGTTCTGTGCTTGGGGACTAAGCAGGAAAATAAAAATTCTTCCACAGACAATCCTTTCTATACAAATGCAGTTGTCATGTCCTTCTACCTATATCTTCTCTCTTTCCCATCTGGCCTTCACCCTTTTGTACTTGTAAAGTTTCTTTTTTTAATTCAAATATATTTATTGTAAGATACACTTATCTTTGTTACAACTCTTTTATTAGATTAGACCTATCATTTTAGCCCTTTATTCTTTCCCATAATGTGTTAGCTTTGTTTTCCCAGCTTTGTATTCTCTGCACATTGGAGAAGTATAACATCTTTGCTTCCATCCAAGTCATGGAAGAGCAAAAGATCAACTTCCTTCTGCCTTGACATTGATTCATTAATTGGCAGCTCTGTATCCAGTTAATCAAGTAGATCTCAGTCTAAATATACTATAATTTACCTCCTTTATTTTCAATTCAGTAAGCATTTATGGAGCACCTGCTGTGTACCAGGTAATGTGCTGAGTGCTGGGCACAGAATAGAAGATAGAAACAGGAGCCTTATGAATATGGAAGAGGGACATAGTCCCATAAAAATAAGATTAGGGTAATGCCATAGACATAATGTCATTAGATTTCAGTAAAGCCTTTGGCAAATCCTTTCATGCTGTCCTTCTAGATGAGATAGAGATCTTATTCCAGCAATCCCGCCATTGGGAAGAAGCTCCATTTTTGTGAATGAAGAAAAAGGGAAGGAAGAAAGGAAGGAAGGAAGGAAGAAGAAAGGAAGGAAAGAAAGAAAGAAAGAAAGAAAGAAAGAAAGAAAGAAAGAAAGAAAGAAAGAAAGAAAGAAAGAAAGAAAGAAAGAAAGAAAGAAAGAGAAAGAAAATGCATGCCCATTGATTAGGGAATACCTGAACAAATTGTGGCATATAGATATAATAGAATATTATTATGGGGAGAAAAGTGACAGATATAAGGAATTCTTAGGAATATTGAAAGATTTATATGAACTGATGCAAAGTAAGCAGAAGCAAGAGAACTTTATACCCAGTGACTAATATAACACTACAGTACACTAAATGGCAGCCCAACTCAGAAGAGTCGCAATGACCCAGTCTTGGCCTTAGAGAATAGAGATGTGTGGTTTATCTTAAGTGTTATTCTTTTGTACGAGGGATGGGTCAGTAAGGAATGGAGTATATTGTGGTTTAAAAAAATAAAAACTTCATTTAGACTCTTAAATACCCAGAAACATTTACACAATTCTGATACCACCACCGCCAATCTATCCTTATAAAACCCGTTGCAAAAAGCTTAAAAAAGTCAAGTAAAACAAATCAACAAAACAAGTATGTCTGATAATGTTTGCAGGATTCTACATCATGATCCCCCACCTCTCCACTGAGAGAAAGTGTTATTCATTATTTCTTCTTTGGGACCAGCATTTTTCATTCCAAGTAAGCTGTTTGGCACTCTTAATGTTAACAGTTTTTGTTTACACTATTATCCTCTTTCAAGCCTTTCCTTGCTTTGGTTCTAGCTCTTCTCTTTTCACTTCAGTCCTCCCTTTCTTCCTTCAACTTCTCTGAAGTCCCACCATGTTTCCCATCCCCAGTTCCAAACTCTGTCCTTCCTTACAGTTTCAAAGCCCTCTATGTTACCTTCCCTATTCTTTCTCCCACTTCTTTAGCTCAAGTCCTTTGAGGTCTCCTGATTCCTGTCCTATAACCTTCTCTTTCAGGAACCAGTTTATTTCACCAAGCTTTCTGTATGTGTTTACCTGTCCGTTGCTACTATGAAGCAATCATATTGCCATCTTCTTATGTAAGGTGTTTTTGGGGGGGTTAGGAAACGGGGTTAAGTGACTTGCCCAGGGTCACACAGCTAGTAAGCGTTATGTGTCTGAGGTCAGATTTGAACTCAGGTCCTCCTGACTCCAAGACCAGTGCTCTATCCACTGCGCCACCTAGCTGCCCCTCCTATGTAAGATTTTACAAACAAATTTATATTCTAAACTAATATTGCCTTTGCCTACCACATCTCTTCATTTTGCAGTAAGATTAAATATTTTTAGCTTAGGGTTTTTTTTGTTTCCTCATTAGAACAACTGACATATCAGTTCAACTTTCTTCGAAAATGGTAATATTCTATGTTGTCTTTTAGTTTATCCATTTCCCATTTTTCCTGTTAATGGCTTGTTGAAACAGTTTCTATTGCATTTGTCTTCTCATTTTTTCTTTCTTATTTGGTATTGATTTTCAGTTTTGCTCTAACAAGTTAATGGTCTAACTGTATACAGACAGCTGGTTCAGAAATGTTTTACACATAGTGTAACCAATTAGAATATAATCAATCCATTTGCATTTGCTGAGATGCAGGACTCACCACGTCCTTGTTGTTGTTATTGTTGTTCAGTCATTTAGTCTTGTCTGACTCTTTGTGACCCCGTGGACCATAGCATACCAGGCCTTCCAGCTCTCAAAGTCTGTCCAAGTTCATGTTCAATGTTTCCATGATACTGTCTATCCATCTCAACTTCTGTCATCCCTTTTCCTTTTGCCTTCAATCTTTCCCAACATTAGAGTCTTTTCAAAAGAGTCCTGTCTTCTCATTATGTGGCTAAAGTATTTAAGCTTCAGCTTCAGTATTTGACCTTCCAGTGAGCAGTCTGAATTAATTTCTTTAACTATTGACTGATTTGATCTCTTTGCTGTCCAAGGGACTCTCAAAAGTCTTCTCCAGCACCACAATTTGAAAGTGTCAGTTTTGTGGCATTTAGCTTTCCTTATAGTCCAACTCTCTGAGCTATACATTGCTAGTGGAAAAATCATAGCTTTGATTATATGGAACTTTTTTGGCAAGGTGATGTCTCTGCTTTTTAGTAGGCTATCCAGATTTGCTATCACTTTCCTTCCAAGGAGCAAGCATCTTTTAATTTTGTGGCTGCAGTCTCCGTCTACAGTGATTTTTGAGCCCAAGGATATAAAATCTGACACTGCTTCCATTTCTTCTACCTTTGTTTGTCAGGAAGTGATGGGACCCGCTGCCAAGATCTTAGTTTTCATCATGTTCGGTACCTCCCAATTGTTCTCAAAGCTAAATAGTAGTGATACTTCCGCATTACCAATAAGCCTTTGGCCTCTTTCATTTCTTGTTCCTGAACCAGGTTTTCCAACATTTTTCTTTACTAGTTTTCCATATGCTTACCTTTGCATTAAAGTCATAGAATATTATACATTCTGATATAATTTGAAGTGTCTTATTGAGTTCATTATAGAATTTCCCTGTTAAAGCATGACCACTGGAAAATGGGATGGCCAGGAGTCTCATAAAATTATGTTTCTTGTTGCCCTTGGTTTCATGATAGATAACAAGTCAAGGCAAGGTTATATCCTTTATTTACTGCTTCAGGGAGCATCTGTGAGAAATCCTTGCAATTAACTACACCTTTCTTTTTCTGATAGATGTATTTATAGTGAGAATATCCGTGTTGATATGATTCAGTTCTTCTAGTCACTGAACAAAGCTTTGTTCAGACCACACTCCAAGGCTTTCCAGCATGGCAAAACCTGCCAGAATTTGGACTGACATAGCCATAAAAAACCAAGGATTTTACCCACTTTCATGGCCACAACAAAGAATCAAATTAGGGCTTTGTGGAAGACCAATATGAAAAAGGCAGTGGATAGAGCACTGTGCCTGGAATCAGGATTACCTAAGTTCACATCTGACCTCAGACACTTACTCACTGTGTGACCCTGGGACTTAACCTTTGTCTGCCTCAGTTTCCTCAACTGATAAATGGAAATAATAATAGCATCTACACTGCGAGGTTGTTGTAAGGATCAAATGAGATAATATTGTTTTTTAAAAAGAGACAAATAGTGCTTAGCACAGTGCCTGGCACATAGTAGGCACTCTAAAAGTACTCATTCCCTTCCTTGATGGTGTTTTGGCAAGCATAGATATTCAAGTGTGTGTACTAGAGTATAGCATTAAGTCTTAAGTGTGGCTCTTCAGTTATGCTAATGTCAGTGGCAAGATGGGACTAATCATGATGATCTCCTGGACCTCTGCCACCCCACCAGGACAGAATTACTGCTTATTGCTTGTTGTTTCACAGCTTTCCTAAGCATGCCATGTTTGAAGCATAGATTAGATAACCAAAGTATTCCCTCTGTAGTTGCTCTTTATTGAGCTGAAGTGAGATAATTTCAAACACAGTAAATGGGGTTGGGGGCGGGGGAAGCTTTAAGGAAATATAACTTGATATAGCTATGAGTTCTGGGAAGTCATAACAACAGTAGGCATATCCATCTAGCTATCAGAATGAAGTGCCACATTAGAAGCAGAAGCTTTAGGAAGCTGATCTGGTCTTTTTACTACTCAAGTCCTTTCAATGAATCCCTCTTGCTTACTGGAGAAAACCCAAACTCCCTAACCTGACATTCAAGGCCCTCCAGAATTTTACATCACCTTGCAAATATCGACTTCACATGTACCACTTGACCTCACAGATTCTGTATTCTGGATAAATGTCCACTCGTGCCTCAAACATGATAGCAGAGTGGTGCAGAGGAAGGAGCTCTGGATTACGATGCAGTCAGTGGACATGAATTTGAATTCTGTTTGTGTCACTACTTACTCAATGTTACCATGGGCAAGTCACTTATCTTCTCTAGACCTCAGTGTACTCATCTGTAAAATGAAAAGATGGACTTGACAACCTGTGAGATCCTTTGTAGCTCTAAATATCTGGTCCTATATATTCTCTCCATCCCTTTCCCATTTCCATGGATGAAGCATTCCTTTGCCTTGGATGTTTCTCCTCTACTGAATTTTTCCCCATCTTCTGAAGCCTCAAACACTGTCTTCTCTATGAAGACTTTCTTTATTTCCCCCAAGTCAATGATGTTATTTCCTCCCTACCTCCCCACCCCAGGCTTCTTAACTCTTCTTCATAGGAACTTAAATTTGGAGCTGGAAGGAATCTCAGAAGTCATTTAGTCTAACGCCCATTTTTATATATGAGGAAACTGAGACCCAGAGGGATTAAGTTCAATTCAATTTATTAAGCATTTATGAAAAAAGGTAAAGAGCTTACAGTCTAATGAGGGAGTCAAAGTGCAAACAACCATGTGCAAACAACCATGTGCAAACAAGATGCAGACAAGAAGTGATGGTGAAGAAGAAGGCCATTCTAAGCTATGCAAAGACAGAAAGATGGAGGAAGGAAGAAGGAGTTAGGGTACTAACTGGTGGGCCAGAATGTTGGAATGTAGACTGCACTGAGAGCAATAATGTGAGGTAAAGCTTGAAACACGGATTGGAGCCAAGTAGTGAAGAGCTTTAAAACCGTACTAAGGAATTTTTAGATCATCCTATAAGCAGCAGCACTACTACCCAAAAAAAAAAAGATGCCATTTATGTAATATGCCAATTTATTAATGTTCTGGGTTCAGCTTTTTATATGAATGTGGTGGGATATTATTACATGACAATTTTTAAAAAACTAAACAAGCATTTATCTTCTCTCTTTCCCACCTCCCCTTCATTGAAAAAGAAAAACCATTGTTAACAAATATACAAGGTCAACCAAAACAAATTCCTACATTAGACAAGAACAAAAATTGTATGTTACTTTCTACATCTTGAAGTGTCTAGTCCATTGCTCTGTGTATAAATCCTTGATAAATATGTATTGACTGTCATTGAATACGCATGACTGCAGGAGACAGAATTACAGATGACACAAGACCATACTATTACTGGTTATAGCAGTACATAATCTACAAAAAACGAAAATACAACATTAGTTCAGGAATTATAATATTTTGTTTTTTGTTTTTTTAAAAAAACAACATTAGTTCAGGAATCAGGAGACCTGGGTTCCAAGACCCTGGGTCTTGCACTAATTAGTTCTCTCCATACTGTGACCACTGTACTCTGGCCATCTTTCCCATCTGCACTCCATCCTTAATCCTTGGACTTTGTCCTTACTCTGGACTCCGGTAAGTGAGCTTCTGCCTTATCCTCCTACGAGCAGGCCTCCAAGTCACTTACTCGTAGGCCATCTTCACACCGTCTGACAAATGGAGTATGCACCCCCTATTCTTCCTCCCTTTCATTTGTTGTCTTCCCGTATTAAAATAAGAACTTTTAAAGGCCCGGGACTGTCTTGCTTTTATTTATATCCTCCTCTGCTCTTACCATAATGCTTGGCAAATAGTAAGTACTTAGTGAATGCTCTATCTTGACTGACTTTTTCTGTCTGAACTTCAGTTTCTTCATCTGTACAATGAGAACATCAAACCTTCTATAATCTGTGTAGACAGTATTTAAAATATGGACAACTAGATGTGATTACACACACCTGTAATCTCTGTAACCAAGGATACTGAGGCTGGTGGATCAATTGAGTTTAGAAGATCTAAACTGCAGAAGGACTAAAACCAATTGGGGGTCTGCACTAAATCTAGATAGTCAATAAACATTTATTAAGCACCTACTGTGTGCTTAAGCCCCATGCTAGGGGATACAAAGAAAGCCGAAAGACAGCCCTGCCCTCAAAGAGCTTTCAATCTAATGAGAGAAACAACTTGAAAACAACTATGGACAAACAGGCTATATACAAGATAAATAGGAAATAATCAGTAGAGGGAAGGAACTAGAATTAAGAGGGATTGGGAAAGACTTCCTGTAGAAGGTGGGATTTTAGCTGGGACTTGAGGGAAGCCAGGGGAGCCAGGAGATAGAGAAGAGAAGGGCCAACATTCCAGGTTTTGAGGACAGCCAAGGAAAATTCCTGGAGTTGATAAATTGAATATCGTCAGTATGGTGAGGATCCAGGAATTGAGAGCCCCTAGGCTGCTTAAGGATGGGTCAGCAGAAGGATTGGTCCTGACAGTGGCCACTGAACTTTGTGGAGACTCAACTTCCAGAAAGAAAGACAGACAAAGAGAAACAGAGAGACAGAGAGAAGTAGGGAAAGAAAGGAAAGGAAGGAAGGAAAGGAAAAGAAAAGAAAATCAGAAATATCATTGCAATATTGAAAGCATATTGGCCTTTTTACCTACAACCAAACACTTGGATGGCCATCACTATCAGCAACACCCGTGCTGGAATAGCAAAAAGGCAGATTAAAAAAAAAAGTATAAAGAATATCTCTCTTTAAAATAGCATGTACTCTATGCCTGATTTCCCCTTTATCCATTTGCCTGTTATAGAACGTACTATGTTCAGCCGGTTAATTAGCTACAGTGTTCTTCACTTCCTGTTCTGACTTGTGTAACATTACTGTTCGTGTTTACATAACTGTTGCCTTCTATTCCAGAGGTAGCTATAATTCAGTAGTAGGTGAAATGTTTCCTGTGTATATTGTAGACAGGAAGCATTGACATTGAAAGGACCTCTGATCTTTGTGTGCTAGAGAGCCAGGATAAATGCCATCATTAAAAAGGGAAAGATTTGTTGTTCCTGTGTCAACCAAAATATTCCTTCAATGAAATCGCGCTCCACATGGCAGAGCAACGCCTGTATGCTTCATCTTTTGAATTATTAGGGTTTTTTAAAATAATTTACTTTGTTCAACTATATAAACTTTTTATAGTCATCCATCACAGTCACTGACATGGAGATGCTCTTTAATTGCCAGTGTTTAAGTTATAAGTACAGTGTCAACAGAGGCATAGCGGGTGTGGTGCCAGGGTGTTCGGGACCTGTGGGTTTCCCCTCAGTGAGTCCTGGCTACAGCAAGGCATGTGTGGTGAAAACGTCTGCCACAGCTGTGACATCAGCCCTCTCTCATGTACTTCGTTGTGCTGTCTTTGGTGGCAGAATCAGGGTGGTGATGGTCAGAGGTGGGAAATCTGGGAAATGAGCAGCAGAATGGTGTCATGGAAAGGGCATTGGATTTGGGGTCAGAAGACAGTTTAGCTAGCTCTCCCACTATCCATACAACGAATATCTCCGAACATTACTTTTGTCCTGTGTGAAATGGGAAATCGTATTTGTACTTTCCACCTTAGAGTGTTGTTGTGAGAAATATACCTTTTAAACTATTAAGTTTCATATAAACATGTGAGTTTTTACTATTATTATTCATAACAAAACTAATTCCATTTTGGATGTTACAGCCCAAGCTTCCAGACTTTTCAAACAAGGCGAATAGAGACAAGAAGATATGGTGTTAAGTAGAATGGAAAATTATAGTAATTGTTACATTTTTCAAGAAACTTTGTATGATTTTGTCATGTGCAAAGGAAACCCCTTATTAGAGACATTAAGACTTTAAAGTTAACATTTTGCTATAAAGTTTTTCTTATAGTCAATAAATAAGACACATAGTTGGATCTTGAGTTTTCTAAACCTTTTCTGTTAATTATGTTACTAAAGATAGAGGGGGCAATGTAGTATGACAAAAAGAGTGTTGCCTTTAAAGTCAGAGGACCTGGATTCAAATCCTACCTCCTTTACTTGCTTTCTGTATCAGTCAGTCAATAAATAACCATTTATTTACTAAGTGCTAAGTACTGGGGATACAGAGAAAGCCAAATGACAGTCTCTGGCCTCAAGAAGCTCACAATCAAATGAAGGAGACAACATGCAAATAAAGATGTACGAACAAGTTTATATATAGATTAAATAGAAAATAATCAACAGAAGGAAGACACTCGAATTACGGATTAGGAAAGGCTTCCTGTAGAAATTGGGATTTTAATTGGGACTTGAAAGAAGCTGGGAAAGCCAGTAGACAGAGATGAGGAGGGAGAACATTTCAGGAATGGGACAGCCAGTGGAAATGACCTGAGCCAAGAGATGACTCCACCTTTGTGTTGTTCAAGAGAAAGGATTAAGGCCAGAGTCATGGGATCAAAGAGTACCTGGTTGGGAAGACGGTGTAAGAAGACTGAAAAGGTCAGGGGGATGGGGTGTGGGTGTGGATAGATTTTAAAGGGATTTGATGTATCAGATCCTAGAGATGATAGGGAGCCACTGGAGTTTATTGAGTGGGGTTGGAGGTGGTGTTGAAATGATTGGACCTTTGCTTTAGTTAAATCACTTCACGAGCAGATTGAAGGATGACTGGAGTGAGGAGAGACTTGTGATAGGCACACCCACCAACAGGCTGTTGCAGTAGTGACCTTGGGCAAGTCACAACCTCTAAGGACCTCAGTTTCTCCTTGTGAAGTTAGATTGGACTAGATAGCCTTTAAGGTCACTTCTAGCTCTAAATCTAAGATCTCATGTAGTTTGCTATAAAATACTATTTGCAAAAGCCTGCCTGTTCTCTTACTATACCTTCATTGATGATGCCTTCAAGTGCTGTTGAAAATTATTCTCACTAAAAAAAAAAAAAGTTCTAGAAGTATAAGAGTAGGCCGATTGGTATGTGTTGATCACCTTTTTTGAGATAACAGTAAGGTCGAAGACTATTCATAAGCCTCTGGTATTCTCCCTTTTTTCAGATACCTTATGAGTCACCGCTGACTTCAGTCTCCTCTTTGTACTTGGTGTAGTTCAGCTGCTCTCCCCAGCTCTGTTTTCTTTGGTACCATTTCTGCTTCCTCATATTATAGCACATAGGGACTTTTGTTTTAGCATCCAAGTGTAGTAATTCCATTATCATTGCTATAGAGAAGAATTTATTATAAAAATCTTTATGGATCTTTTCTATTTAAAAAAAAGGGCTTTATCCTTCTAGCTTTAATCTTAAATGCCCTCAGATGGTTTTGCTTGATTGGGCCTTTCACTAAACTTTCTAAAAATTTGATTTTTCTTCTACTGCTTCTTGCTCTTTTATGAGGCAATACCACTTACAGTCTCTTACAGTTCTCCTCCATAAGATTCTACAAATAAATGTATAGGATCATAATGTCATAGATTTAGGGCCAAAAGGGACCTCAGAAGTCAACCTCCTCACTTAACAAATGAGGAAACTGAAGTCTAAGGATATTACACAGGCCCTAGGTCACACAGGTATTAAGATTCAGAAGTAGAATTTCAAACCAGGTTCTCAGACTCAGCCTTGGGTACCACATCTCATTGCTTGTCCAGGGCATTGTGTTTGCTGGCTGTGCTTTATAGGCTCTTTTCGTCCCCTGTTGTGGTGAATGATTTACATCAGTTAAACTTCTTTGGGAAAAGATGATAATCTGTTGATGTCTATTCTTTTGTCCATTTCTAATGTTTCACTATCAATAGCTTGTTTAAATTGGTCAGGTTGGAGTTACCCTCTGCCCTAGATATTACTCTGTGTGTGTATGTGTGTGTGTGTATGTATATATATACACACATATGTATGTATAATATTTTATATATATGTATATATGTGTGTGTGTGTGTGTGTGTGTATATATATATATATATATATATATATATATATATATATATATATATATATATATATATAATATATATACAGTATTTACTTATCTGTGGAGATAAGGTTAGAGTTCAGTGAGAAGAGCCTTGAAGGAAGCTGGAGGTTCTGTGAGATGACAATTGGAGAGAATGCCTTCCAGGCCTGGGGACACCCTGTGCAAAGACCCAGAGATAAGAGATAAAATGCCTCAGACAGGGAGCAGTGAGTAGTCTAGTTTGGACAGAATGTAGAGTGCATGAAGGAAAGTGATATGCAGCAGTGAGTCTGGAAAAGTAGGCTGGATCCCAATGGTGGAAGGCTTTAAATGTCAAACAGAGAAATTTGTATTTTATTGTAGGGATAAGAGGGAGTCATTGGAGCCCCTTGAGCAGGGATGTGGCTTGGTGAGGCCTGTGCTTTATGAATATCACTTTGGCAGCTTTGTGGAGAATGGGTTGGAGAAGCTAGTGAGTTAATACAAAGGGAGCAATTAAAAACCTAATTTATTAATCCAGGTGTGAGATGACGGAGCACTAAACTAGCATGGTGATTGTGTGTGAATGAATGAAAAAAGCATTTATTAAGTTCTTACTATATGCCAGTCACTGTGCTAGCACAATTCTTTCTACCCAGATTTTTCCAAAATTGTCTCATCGTTTCTTGCAGTGCGATGATATTCTGTTACATCAATCTAAGACACCTCCTTAGATTCTAGTTCTTTCTTTTCCCTCTTTTCACTTTCCATTCAGAATCAGGATATTAGTTTTGCTTTGACTATTCCCTCCCTAATATTATCCTCCCTCTTACCACCTCTCTTTTCCTGCTTATCTCTGTTGTTTTATTTATTTGTACATCTAATTCTATGTATGTTCAAACCTTATTTTTCTGTTTCAGATAATAGTGAGGTTCTCTCAACCCCTTCCTCCATGTTTATCTACTCTTCTCACATACTTCAATTATGAAGAATAGCAAATTCCACCTCCTTCTTCCTCATTCCTATAAGGGGGTATTCTTCCTTTTACTCTCCCTTCTCTTTCCCCTATTAAAACCCTTAGAATAGAATTATTCTGCCATATCTGACTTTTCGTGACCCCGTGGACCATAATATGCCAGTATTGTCCATAGGGTTTTCTTGGCAAAGATACTAAAATGGTTTGCCATTTCCTTCTCTGGTGAATTGAGGCAAATACAGGTTAAGTGACTTAACTTTCTCCATACCCTTTGAAGACATTACAGTTCTGAAGGAACATTTGTTTCTTCTCCTCCTATTAAAATGTTAACACTACAATATGATTACCACTTCTTCCAATAGCTCAAACCACTTTACTTTTTTGGGTTTCCTTGGGCTTATGTTTTTATTTCAAAATTTCTACTCAGCTCTGGTGTTTTCATCAAAAATGCTTGAAAATCTATTCCATTAAAGGTCCATCTCCTTCCCCCTCCCCCTTCCCCCCATAGTTGTGCTATCCTAACGTTATTTTCCTTTCCTTTTGATTGTATAGGTAGATTAAAGGAATATCATAAATGTAACACACCTGGATTTCAGTGAGGGATTTGGCAGTCTCTCATGATAATCTTATGACAAGTTGGAAAGATGAATGGATAATGATACAGTTAGTTGGATTTGGAACTGGCTGAATGAGTTGAACAAAAGACTGATGACTAATGGATTCATATCAACTTAGAGGGAAAGAATGGAATACTACAGGGCTCCACTCTTGATCCATTTCTGCTCAAGTTTTATCAGTAACTTAGATGAAAGCATATAAGGCATGTTATAAAATTTGAGGACATCAAGAAGCTGGAAGGATAGCTATTAAGTTGAATGATCAAAAAAATAACTAAACAAGCATATGTTCATGTGAAAAGGAGCCTCATATGTTAGTGTACTGAAAGTTCAATGTGAGTCAATAGTGTGACATGGCAGCCAGATAAGAAGTGTAATAGAATCATAGCATTCAGAATGAGGGAGGTGAAAATCCCATTCTGGATTCTGCCCCCATCTAGGTCATATCTGTAATATCATGTTTTAGGAATGACATTGACAAATTAGAATGTGTCTATAATAGGGCAACTAGGAGAATAAAGGATATTAAAATCATCCTATACCAGAATTAGTTAAAGGAACTGTAGATATACTTTTTTAAAAATTATTTTATTTTTTCCCCAATTACATGTTAAAACAAATTTTAACACTTTTTTTAAAAGTTTTGAGTTCCAAGTTCTATTCCTCTCTCCTTCCTTCCCTACCCTGCCCCTTCTCTGAGACGATAAGCAATCCAATCCAGGTTATACTGTGCAATAATGTAAAACATTTCCATATTAGTCATTTTGTATGAGAAAACTAAGAAAAAGAAAGGAAGGAAGGAAGGAGGGAAGAATGAAAGAAAGAGAAAGAAGGAAGTTAAGATAGTATGCATCATTCAGTCTATATTCAGACAGTATCAGTTCTTTCTCTGGAGGAGGATAGCATGTTTCATCATGAGTCCTTTGGGATTGTCTTGTATCACTGTATTGCTGAGAATAGATAAATCATTCACAGTTCTTCATTGCACAGTTTTGCTGTCACTATGTACAATGTTCTCCTGGTTCTGCTCACTTCACTTTGCATCAGTTCATGTAAGTCTTTCCAGGCTATTCTGAAGTCATCCTGCTTGTCATTTCTTATAGCACAATAGTATTCCATGTAGATGTATTTTTAGATGGTCATTGCCATGGAACCAGATGAGGACAGTGATGGTAGGTGGACAGAGGGTCATAGAATCCAAGCTGGAAGGAACCTTTAGATGTCATCTAGTCCACCCCCTCATTTTACAGAAGAGAAAACTGAAACCCAAAGAGCTTTAGTGATTTTCCCAGGATCACCCAGGAATAATTGGTAGATCCAGAATTCAAACCCAGGTTCTCTGATTCTATGTCCAGCCCTCTTTCTACTCTCCTATGTATAGCCTAGAAAATAGAAAAGCATGTATAGTCATGTAGAAGAGAGATTAGACTTGACTATAAGGTAAACTTGCATTTCTTTTGGTGAAATCACCACCCTCTCAATAATCCAGAGTTGAATACTGAGAATTTGACATTCTCTCTTCCTCAATGTAATAAACATTTATTATTATTGTAATAATAATAACAGCTAGGTACTGTGCTAAGCATTTTACAATTATTATCTCATTGGATCCTCACAACAACCCTGAGAAGTAGGTGCTGTTATTACCTACATTTTGCAGATGAGGAAACTGAGGCAAACAGGTTAAATGACTTGCCCAGGGTCCCACATCTCTTAAGAGTGTGAGGCCAGATTTGCACTCAGTATTCTTGATGCCAGACCTGGCATTCTGTACACTGTGCCACCTAGCTACCCACTTAAGCACTTATTATTTGTATGGTACTCCTTCAACATCCAATTAGTACCCAGGTTCTAGTCATTTTACCTCAACAGCGTCTTTCCAATCCATCCCTTTCTCTTCTCTCACATTGCCATTACTTGTTTTTAGGCTCTTACCATCTCTTGCATGCTCACTGAAATCATTTTCTAAAGGGTCTCCCTGCCTCCCATATACTCCCTGTTCAAATCATCCTTGACAAAGCATTAGATTTCGACCCAGATCTTCTCACTCCCAATCAGTACCCTGTGCTCACTGCCCAGAACTTCCTTTACATTTTCCTCCTGTGCCGTGGACTCAGGAGCTAAAGTTCATTGTTCTAGATACATATTCTGAAGCATCACAGCAGCTGCAAAATATATAAGAAATTGAGATGACTAATGACCCTGGGATACCTGTTTTAAAGTAAATCCTTTATTTCTGTTCTGTTGCCATTTGTCTCTTCTGAACGTGAACGGTGCCTGTCCCTTCTCCCCCTAAAGCCAAACTTCTGGTTCAACGAGAGTTCTCCTTGGTTTGGCCCTAGCTAGTCAAAGTTTTATGACATTATGCAATATTTATCAAATGATGATGATGACTGGGTAAAAATGTGGTTTTGTTAAGGTTTGATTAGTTTTAGCTCTGGGACAGGCAATGGAAATAGAGCTTTTATTTATCATGGATTATACTAGGGACGTACAAATGAAAGACCACTGTTGTTAGAGTGCTGCTCGTATTGTCATTTGCGTTCAGTTGCTCATTTTAAAAAATTTTCAAACCTGTAGCTTCTCCTTCCATTCCTTTCTGCATGTTTTTAAAATAATTTCTCTGTTGACATCCCACCAAATAGAAAGCCAGAGGGGAAAAGAAAGGAGATAAAACTTCAAACATCATTTTGGCCGCTTCCTGGTAGTAAACTGGAAACAGCTAACACTAAATGGCATAAGAGCATAATGTTCAGCTGCACTTATTCAGTTGTTTTGGTGGTGTCTAACTCTCTCTGATCCCATTTGGGTTTGTTTTGTTTGTTTTGTTTCTGGGCAGATACTGAAATGGTTCACTATTTCCTTCTCCAATTCATTTGACAGATGAGGAAACTGAGGCAAATAGGGTTAAATGACTTGTCCAGGGTCACACAGCTAGTAAGAGTCTGAGGCTGGATTTGAACTCAGAAAGATGAGTCTTCCTAATCTCAGGCCTAGTACTCAGGCACAAGAGTTTAATGTTTAGCTTTGGTTCTTGTTCAGTCATTTTAATCGTGTCCAACTCTCCATAACCCCATTTGTCATTTTCTTGGCAAAGATACTGGGGTTTGTCATTTCCTTCTCCAGCTAATTTTACAGATACAGAAACTGAGGCAAACAGGATTAAGTGACTTGCCTAGGGTCACACAGCTAATAAGTATCTGAGACCAGATTTGAACTCAGGAAGATGAGTCTTCCTGACTCCAGGCCCAGCAATAAAAGACACAAGAGTATAATGTTTAGCTTCATATCCAAAGCCAATTCTGTGAACCTTTCCATTGAGCCATACATTTAAAGTGGTGCAGTGCGTACCTAAAACAATTTGTTGAAATATTCTGTAGATTAGGTTGGACTTGGACATTGGGTAAAGGTCACAATCCTATAACTGACACAGTGTGACACTGTGCACTAGTTACCCAATCTTCATGTGTTTTCATATTAAATATTTATAAGGCAGAAATGAAATAATAATAATAATAATAATAATAATCTGACACATGTGTAGTACCTTAATGTTTTCAAAGCACTTTATGTATGTTTACATGCCTAGGATCATACTGTCATATATTATAGAGCTAGTAGAGAGGGGCTTAGTCCAGTCCCTTTATTTTAAAGATTATGGGACTGATGGAATTGTCCACATTGTTTAGAAGGAATTTCTAAGGCATAGTGGGAAAGAGTGACTTTCTAAAGGTTGAAGGACCTGGGACTTTAGCCCAGATCTTCTGACTGTGGTTTTAACCTCGCCATTAGACCCATAGTTTTTAAACTGCATTCTGGAAAACTCTCCCCCAGGTATCTGAGTTGGTCTCTTGTAATAGTAATGTTTATGTTATAACAGTGTCTCTACTCTGCTTTATATTTATATAAATCTATTAATTAAATATGAATATATTTACATAAATTTACATATAAATGTTTTATATATATATGAAAAACCAATCAGATTTTATATATATATATATATACATATATGTATATATATACATATATATATATATACATATATATATATATAACATACAAAATCTCATTGGTTTTTCATTATTCTTCCCATTAATTTTAGTGATGCTAGGGAAGGAGGGGGTCAATAAAAGGGAACATGACAAATGACAATGTGTGAAATAAGGAAAGCTGAAAGCTTTTTTTTTTTTTTGTTTGTTTTATACCCTGTCCATATGTGGCACAAGCCAGAATAGTTTGAGAGCTATAGCAGTATCTGGAGCATTTCACTTATTTGAGTAGTGATTCTTAGCCAGTTTGGGCCACAGACCATTTAGTAGTTCTAAAGGCTCCCTGGACTATCTTATCTCTCTGTCCCGATTGCCACAGCTACCCTCCCCCACCCCCCACTACCAGTCCCTCAGATTTAGTGCCTGTGGTCTCACTCCCCAGTAACATTTACCTCATCTATGGCATTTCAGGTTGTAATGTGGGAGAGACACTGTGGGGAAGTACGAGTGGGATCTGTGGGTTCTCAGCAGGCAGTTATTTGGGTAACAAAGAGGAGAAAAAATATGACCACAGTTGGCCCAGAATTCAAAAGCTCTTACTGAATTCCTGGTAGTAAAATGTCTGAGTAAATTCCATCTATCTCTGTCACCTGGTACTGACTTGGGCTCGCACCTGCACAGCAGTTTATCTCACCCAAGCACTTTGGATCAGCCTTTGGGCCATGCCAAATGAGCTACCACTTTAGAACAAATTGCTAATTATAAGTTCCTTGAGGGCAAGGACCTTTTATGTTACTTTTTTATTCCCCCCATGCTCCTAGTACTAATGCTAGGTGAGAAGAAAACAGAAGGCATTCCGTAAATCCTTCTTAAATATTTTCCTTGTGTGATTTCATCTTTGCCTTTCCCTCGGCATTTAGCAGTGTTCCCACACATAGAGCAGATTCCTATTAAATGAGTCCACACCAGGTGATCTCTCAGGTCCCTTCCTACTCTTATAGGGTGATTTGTTGATTATTAATTAAGCTAGGGCAGTTAGGTGGTGCAGGGGATAGAGAGCCATCCTGGAGGCAGAAAGACCTGAGTTCAAATGTGGCTTCAGACACTTACTAGCTGTGTGATCTTGGGCAAGTCTTAACTCTGTTTGCCTCAGTTTCCTTATCTGTCAAATGAACTGGAGAAAGAAATGGCATACCATTCCATTATCTCTGCTAAGAAAACCCCAAATGGGGTCACAAAGAGTCATGGGGTCACAAAGAATCAGGCACAACTGAAATGACTGTACAGCAACAAAGTTGTTGAGAGTAAGACCATGTCATCTGGGGACAGCTAGGTGGCACAGTGATTAGAGTGCCAGACCTGGAGTCAAGAAGAATTATCTTCCTGAGTTCAAATCTGGCCTTAGACACATAACACTTGGTAGCTGTGTGACCCTGGGCAAGTCGCTTAACCCCATTGCCTAGCCAGGAAAGAAAGAAAGAGAGAGAAGAGAAGAGAAGAGAAGGAAAGAAAAGAAAAGCAGAAGCAGGAGGCCAGCTCCCATTGTGGAACATTATACCCAGGTTTATTTTCTCTTCACCTTGCTACTACTGGCCAGTCAGTTTTACCTTGAGAAAAATTATGTTCCCAAGCCATTCCCCAATTGATAAATGGTCAAAGGATATGAACAGACAGTTCTCAGATGAAGAAATTAAAGCCATCTATAGTCATATGAAAAAATGCTCTAAATCTAAATTGATTAGAGAAATGCAAATCAAAACAACTCTGAGGTACCACATCACACCTATCAGATTGGCCAACATGACAAAACAGGAAAATGATAAATGTTGGAAAGGATGTGGGAAAATTGGAACACTAATACATTATTGGTGGAGTTGTGAAATGATCTAACCATTTTGGAGAACAATTTGGAACTATGCCCAAAGGGCTACAAAAATGTGCATACCCTTTGATCCAGCAATAGCAGTTCTAGGGCTGTATTCCAAAGAGGTCATACAAATGGGAAAATGACCCACATATACAAAAATATACATAGCAGCTCTTTTTGTGGTGGCAAAGAATTGGAAATTGAGAGGATGCCCATCAATTGGGGAATGGCTGAACAAGTTGTGGTATATGAATGTAATGGAATACTATTGTGCTATAAGAAATGATGAACAGGCTGACTTCAGAAAAACCTGGGAAGACTTATATGGTCTGATGCTGAGTGAAGTGAGCAGAACCAAGAGGACTTTGTACACAATAGCAGCCACGTTATGCAATGACTAAGAATGTTAAACTGAACCCTTCTCAGCATTACGAGGATCTAAGACAGCTCCAGAGGCCTCGGGATGGAAAAGGCTGTCCACATCCAAAGAAAGAACTATGGAAGTCGAATCACTCTCACTTATTTTTACCTTCTGTTGAGTTTTGTTTCATCTTTCTGATGGTTCCTCCTATTGGTTTTAATTTTTACTTACAACTTCACTAATGTGAAAATATGTTTAATGGGTATGTAAATGTAAAGCCTATGTCAGATTGTGCGCCGTCTTGGGGGGGGGAGAAAAAGGGAGAAAAAATTTTCAACTCAAAAGCATATGGAAAAAAAATTAAAAAAATAAAAAATTTTAAAAAGAAAAAAAGAAAAAAGAAAAATTGTGTTCCATGGGTATAGACTCCTAGGCTCAAATGTCATCCAGTTGTGCTAAAAATCTGTGCCTCTGATCACAAAGGAATGCTGTGTGAGGATCATACATGTAGCTCTGGAAGGGATATTAGACTCCAGTGAGTCCAACTTCTCTTTACAAATGAGGGAGGAGACTGAGGCTTGGGGAGGGTTCAAGGACTTACCCAAGGTGATACAGGCAGCATTAGAGTCAGGATTTGAACTTAGGTTCTCTGACTCCAGTGCCAGGGATTTTTCCACAGTAGAATAGCAAAATCCATTATTTCTACTGGGAAAAACATACTCAAACTGCATATCCTACTGAGGCATCAAACATCCAGTTCATCTCATCCAATACTTACAAGCAATGTAGATACAAAGATAAAACAAAACAGTTTGGTGGTGCAGCAGATAGAACGCCAGGCATGGTATCAGGAAGACCTGAGTTCAAATGCAGTCTCGGACACTTGCTACCTGTGTGGCTCAGGGCAGGCCGCTTAACCTCTGTCTGGCTCAAGTTCCTCGACTGAAAAATTGGAGTAATAATGGCACCAGCCTCCCAGGGTCATTGTGAGGATAAAAAGAGAATATTTGTAGAGTGTTTTAGCACAGAGTTTGATGTATGGGAGGTGCTTAATAAATGCTTATTTCCTCCTTCCCTTCCCTTCCCTCCCTTCCCTTCCCTTCCCTTTCTTTCCCTTCCCTTCCTTCCTCTCCCTTCTTTCCTCTTCCTTCCCCTCTGCTCCCCTTCCCTTCCCTTTCTTTCCCTTCCTTCTTCTCCCTTCTTTCCCCTCCCTTACCCTACCCTTCCCTTTCTTTCCCTTCCCTTCCTTCTTCTCCTTTCCTCTTTCTTCCCCTCCCCTTCCCTTCCCTTCTCTTCCCTTCTTCCTTCCTTCTCTCCCTCTCCCCCTCAGGAAGTTTTCATTCATCCAGGATACTAGTCTGTGGTCAGTAACATCCTTCATGTGGATAGGGCCATATATTATTTCAAAATACCAACCAAAGCACCCCACACAAATTCTAAATTTTTTAAAGTATGTTATATTTCTCATGCTTGAAAAGTCAGGGACCACGTAGCCTGCCATCAGAACCAGTTAAGAGAGGCATTGTGCAGGAGTGGATAAGACACAGAATCAGAAGACCTGAGTTCAAATGCATGATGTGATGCCAACTTACTATAGGGGCCATGAGCCAGTCCCCTCACCCTTCTTGAGCTTCTTTTTCTTCATCCATGAAATCCTGGCACTGCCTACCTCCCAAGGTTGCTGGGAGGGAAGTGCTTTGTGTACTTCAAAGTGCTGTATAAATGGGATTTGTTATTATAGTAAAATACAAGTGCAATTCACTTTTTTTTTTCTTGGCCCTTTTTCTTTGAAGAACAATAACTTAAATCTAAGTGCAGTGAGATGCTTATCATACCCACAGTACTATTTGCTCCTTCCTTAAAGACCCAGCATGCAAAAGGATGTGAAAAGGGTAGTTTAAAAAAAAAAATCTCAGCCGTGCAGTAGTTAAATGAAACAAATAACATGCCATTTTCCAAAAATAAAATGTGTGAGTATAGAAAAGGCATGTCTCAGGTTTTTTTTTGGCATCCTTTAGTTGTCAGTTTAAGCCAAGACAGATTGTTATTCCTTCCTGCTCACTGATATTAGAAAGTTTACATGTAATATTGCCTCTCTTTTCCTTTTATTATTTTTGGGGGGGGGTTGCAAGGAGAAAATACGATTTTTTTAAAGAATAAAAACACATTTTCTTTGCAATGGATATTGTCCTGTTAACATCACATTGAGTTAAAAAGATAAACAACAGGATTAACTGTTTACTCTAAGTGAGCACAAGTCTGGTTGTTTTTCAGGAGAAGAACACAATGTACTGTTGTATCTGGTTTCCAGAGTTGGTGTTTATCATAATTCCTCGCACTGTGGTTGGTAGAGTTCTGGAAAGGCTCTCTGCCCCACCCACTTTCAGTTCTCTCTGTCTCTCTCTGTCTCTCTCTCTCTCTCTCTGTCTCTCTCTGTCTCTCTCTCTCTCTCTCTCTCTCTCTCTTCTTTCTCTCCCTTCCTCTCTCTCCTCTCTCTCTCCCCCTCTCTCTCCCTTTTCCTCTCCCTGTCTCTCTTTCTCTGTCTCCCTTGTCTCCCTCATTCCTCCTCCCTTACACCCTCTCCTTTTTCTCTTACTGCTTCTTCCCACCCATTACTTTTTTTTCTTTCGTTTATCCTTTCTGTTCCTTCTCTTCCTTCCTCATTTTGAGGCCTCACCAAAGGCCTGTGAGGTTGAAAGATGTCCTGTGTGATCTGTGCAGCCCCTAAATTGACACTGACCTAGAATAAAACAGTCAGGGGCCGATTCCGGGAATTCTCGATGGGCTGCTAAGAACTGCTACCATAACTCTTGTAAACAATTCCCCATCCCATGTGTGTTTTCTCTCTCTCTCTCTGTCTCTCTCTGTCTCTGTCTCTCTCTCTCTCTCTGTCCCTCTCTCTCTCTCTCTCTCTCTCTCTCTCTCTCTCTCTCTCTCTCTCTCTCTCTCTCTCATGCACCTATGAAATTGAGCCAATGAATGAAAACAGAAGAAAAACAAGGACCAAACAAACACACATACAAATTCTCTCTCTCTCTCTCTCTCTCCTCTGTCTCTCTCTCTCTCTCTCTCTCTCTCTCTGTCTTTCTGTCTCTCTCTCTGTCTCTCTCTGTCTCTGTCTCTCTCTCTCTCTCTCTCTCTCTCTCTCTCTCTCTCTCTCTTCTCTCTCTCTCTCTGTCTCTCTCTCTCTCTGTCTCTCAAAACTTTAAGGAGGAATTGAGTTGTAGCCATGCCAGAACTCCCCACACAATCTGTCGGTTTTGTTTTCTCTCTTTGTCATTTTTCCTGCTGCCTTTACAGATGAATAATAGGTGTATTTTTAGACATTTTTAAATGTTCTGTTGTCGGCATGATGGGACATTAAAACAGAAGAAGGGGAAAAATCCTTGGAGACAAATATTAGCTGCATATTCAACCTTTTTATATTTCTGTGATGACACAAATATGTTTGAACAACGAACCTCTTATTCATTTACCTTTAACTTGTTGACAATGAGTCCTAGAATCAGCCTTTAGCCTGTGCCTTATGTGGGAATTGCTTAGAAAAGGGATAGCTTTCATTTGGCAGCAATTCAGGTAAATCTTTCCAGTAGGCTGGGCAGTCTCCTTGGTGCTTAGCAATGCTATGTTATAGAAGCTAAAGCCATTAGCAGCTCCCCGCAGCTGAAAAATGAGTTAATTCTGCTATAATTCTGTAGTCCTTCTAATATCATTTTCCTTGAAGTTTTTATGTACCTTACTGGAGCTGAGTGTTTTTACAAGCTGTTTACTTCCAGCTCCAAAGAGGTGCTTTACCCTGCCAAAATGCACTGTAGTAGTTAAAATGATAAGCTCAACATCATGAGGTGATCACAAGTTCCTGTTTTGTTTCACATGTGACAAGACCATTTTCTGTACTGCTGTCATAATGCTGTCAGTCACCTTTCATCTTAGGATCTCAAAGCACTTGAAAACAAGTAGGTTCAAGAAGACTCTGGTTTGGGAAGTTGAGTTTTGCACAGGGTGCAACAAAGAGTAAATCCAAAGAACAGAATGCTTTATTATCTAGTAATCTAAACATGTTACCAGCAAGATAAATTTGCCCAGGAATTATAAAGTCGTGATAAAAATCTCCTTTACCTAGGATGAATTTTATCCTATTTAAATAAAGGCATTTGTAGGAACACCATTCCTAAAAGGGGTTCAGTTGCCAGACCCAAATATCAAGTATGTGAGTAGCAACTTTTTGTCCTATTGATGCATCCAGGAATTTCTCTGTTGGAATAGCATGGATTTCTTCTGAGGCTGACCCCTGTCCTAACCACTAACATCATACTTCCTCTCTGTGAGACATTCGGGTATTTGCTGTCCTAGCATTTGGCTTAGTGGTTCATTGCTAAGAATAGCATTATGTCACTCTCGTGCCAGGGAAGGAGAGCCATCAACAGCACTTGGTGCTTACTGAAAGTCACCTGTAACCGAAGCTTGGTATTCATTTAACATTATTGAATCTACATGTACAATCTTATTTAGTGGGGACTGTTGAGGGAAAACCAAAATAACATACCATATCTTCTTCAAAAGGTAGAAGCTCAGCCTAGTTAATAAGTGATTCACATACCACCCCAAAACAATAGCTCTTGTAGCATTGGAGGTGGAAAGACCCCTGCAATTGGAATCAGAGGAGAGCTTGAATCTTTATTTTGTGACTTTCTACCTGTGTGACCCTGGTCAAAAAACTTCCTCCCTCATACTAACCAATGTCAGAGATAGATGTTTAGCTCTAAGTCCTTGATTCTATATAAAACTAAAAATTTGAGTGTTCTTAATCAGCTAGTATTCATTAAATTCTTACTGTCACAGGCCAAGAGATACAGATACAAAAAAATTAAACAATCCCTACTTTCAAAGAATTTACATACTGTTGTGAGAAATAACATGTATGTATGTGTGTATACATAGATATAAATATATATACACAGAATAAATACAATATAAATTGTAGAGTTTGGACGGTTAGGAAGATGGGGCGTTAGTAGTTGGGGGCAGAGAGGAAAGGATTAAGAAAGCCTTCCTGTAGAAGGCAGTGTTTCAGTTGTACCTCGAAGGAATTAATGGAGTCTGAGATGAGGAGGTGTTAGCAACTTCATGGGATAGGTAGGTGGTGCAGAGGATAGAGCACCAGGCCTGGGGTCAAGAAAATCTGAATTCAAGTCTAACCTCAAACACTTACTAGCTGTGTGACCCTCAGCAAGTCACTTTACCTTTGTTTGCCTCAGTTTCCTCATCTGTAAAATGGGGATAATAATAGTACCTACCTCCCAGGGTTGTTGTGAGGATCAAATGAGATAATAATTGTAAAATGTTTAGCACAGTGCCTGGCACACAGTAAGTGCTATGTAAATGTTAGCTATTATTATTATGTAAGATAATAATTGTATGGTGCTTAGCACAGTGCCTGGAACAGAGTAAGTGCTACATAAATGTTAGCTATTATTATTATCTGAGATAATAATTGTAAGGCACTTATCACAGTGCCTGGCACACAGTAAATGCTATGTAAATGTTAGCTATTATTATTATAGTTACTCGTATTCAATCATTTCCCATGTCTTCTGCACTCTGTCTTCATAACGTCTTTACCATTCATCGCTTTCTCTCTCTTGTCATGGCTACTATCATAGGCTGTGTCATCATTTCTCACCTGGACTATTTCAGTAGCTTTCTGATTGGTTGCTCTGCCTCCATTCTCTCCCCTATCAAATCTGTCCTCCAAACAGCTTCTAAAATTTCTACCCAAAGCACAGGTCTGACCATTTCACTGCCTTATTCGAAAATCTTTAGTGGTTCATCTTCTAGGATGAAGTAAAAATTCCTCCATGTGGTCTTTCAAATTCTCTCCAATCTGGCTGCAGCCTACCTTTCTAACTTATTTCACATGGCTCCCCTCACCACCTTCATGTTCTGGCCACACTGGCCTCCTCACTGTTCTCCAAAGCCAGTGTTCTATCTCCCCTACTATGCTTTCTGAGGCTGTCCCACTCCCCCAGCCCTGCAGTGTACTTCCTCCTCTCCTCTACCTCAGCCTTCTTTCAAGACTCAACTTATTCATCACCTTCTCCATGAACTTTCTTCTGATCTCCCCTTATCATTTCTTTCTCTTTCCTTAGATTATCTGGCATTTATTGTTTTATTCCCCAATAGAGTGGAAACTTCCTGGAGGCAAGAACTGGCCTCTGCTTTTGTCTTTGTGTCACTATGCCTAGCATAGTGATAAGTGGCAGAGTGCTGAGACAAGGACAGTTTCCTTCACAAGCGACCTTGGATCCATGCCATATTGGTTGGTTTGGTTATTGTCCTTCGTTCTCAAAGAGGACCAAAATGATATCACTATGTTGGAGTCAAGGTACAGTGTGTCTGACTGTGGCTGATCAAACCAACATGGCTCTACCACAGACTGGGCACAAATAGTGCACATGAACATTTAGAGTGGAGATGGCTCTACAAAAGAAACATCGTGTTTCTTCTGAGCTACTGCAATTCTGCTTTGCTCATAGAGCACAGCACCTTCTTTGATTGGGCATGCCATTCTGGGCAGTCCTGTATCAGTATCTCCCATGTCATAGTTCTTCAGAGAGACCTCTAAAGTGTCCTTGTATTGCTTCTTCTGACTTCCATGTGAGCACTTGCCTTGTGTGAATTCTCTCTAAAATAGTCTTTTAGGTAAAAGTACATTTGGCATTCAAGCAATGTGACCAGCCCATTGGAGTTGCACTCTCTGCAGTAGAGTTTGAATGCTTGGCAGCTTAGCTCAAGAAAGGACTTCAGTGACTGGTACCTTATCTCGCCGGGTGATCTTCCATGCCATAAGAGCACTGATGAAAAGAACTGGGGGATGTTTGCTCTGGAGAAGAGAAGATTCGGGTAGAGCTGCAGCTTCAAGTCTTGCAGTCTTCAAGTATTTGAATAGCTGTTTTATGGGAAAGGGAGGGGTCAAGACTTTTTCTGTTTGGCTCTAGAGGGAGCAAAGGGTGGAATTTTCAAAGAGGCCAATTTAGGCTTGATATAAGGAAAATCTTCTATCTTAAAGTTATCAAAAATAAATCAGCTACCTCTGGAGGCAGTAAGTATCTTCTCTTTCAGGAAGATATCCAGTGAGAGGCCGGATGATCACGTATTAGGGGTGTTGTAGTGTAAATCATTCTAAGCCTTCTAACTCCAGAATTCTGTGATCCTGCTCCTTGGCTGAGAACTGGCATTGGAATATCCGATATGGCCTCTTCAGCTTGCAGTTCGTTAACTTTGATGGTTGATTGAGGGTTTGTGATAAAGCAGTTTGCTTAGTGAATCCAGTAAAGAATGTGTCCTGCCAAATTGAGTATTTTGATCACAAGTATCATTTGAGGGCAGAATAGAAAAATTAGGAAATGTGTATCTCTTGTATGCTTGTAAAATTGGAGATGGGGGTGAGGTGGGGTTCCAGCTCTAGATTTTGTGATTATTTATGCTACGACCCAACTCAGGAGAAGCTAACAGAGGCAGGAACCAAAGTCCAAAGAAGTGCCCAAGATTACGCTGTGCTTAGTGGCAGAGCTGGAGTTTGATGCCAGGGTCTCAACTTCTGTTTACGTGCTTTTTCCTCTGCTTTGCACAAGGAATGCTAAATTTGGAATCAGAGTCCAAATTGCAGCTGTGTGATTCTAGGCAAAGAACTTTTCTGGGCCTTAGTTTTCACATCTCTGAGAAGACGGGATTGGGTGAGAGGACCTCCAAATGCCATCCAGCCCTGTTTTCTGTAATAATAGTAGTAATGGGAATAACAGCTAGCATTTATGTGGCACTTGAAGATTTGTAAAGCACGTTAGATACATCTTTTAATTGGATGCTAATAGCTCTGTGAGGTAAGTGCTGCTATTATCCCCATTTTATAGATGAGACAACTAAAGCCAAGAGATTAGAGTACCTTAGCCAGTATCACCCAACTAGTAAATGTCTGAGGCAGAATTTGAACTCATTTTCCTTTCTCCAAGTTCAATCCAGTGCACCACCCAGCTGCCTCTCATCATTTGTGCTGTCATCCAGCTGCTTCTTAACACTAGACCTTAGTTTCATAGATTTAGAGCTAGGAAGGACCTTTGGGGCTCTCTGGTCTAGCTCCCTCACTTCACAGATGAGGTAACTGAGTCCTAGAAGGTTCAATGACTAACCCAAAATCATACAAGTAGGATTTGAATCCAAGGCCTCTGACTGTAAATCCAGCATTCTTTTCACTGTACCACTTGCCTGCAGAGGGCTTCGCGAACCAGTTCTTACTGGTTCTACTCTGGGTTGGTACATGATTTTCCTAACAGTCTTAATTTTTTGAGTACCTATCCGAAACTGGAGACTGGTATAATCTATTAGTGTGAATGCTATATAGTGTTTCTATAAGTCACTGGTAATCATGGAGGAATGTCACTGAAGGGACAAAACGTGGTAGTATTCAAAATTGGTTGTGTGGAGGTCTTTAAAACTAAAACAACATCAAAGAAACAAACATTTTAAAAAGTGCTTAATGTGTGCCACTGCATGAGTTGGGAAGTTTAGACGATAATAATGATTGACGCTTCAACATCAAAGGCTTAATTTGAACCCTGGTTTTTCTTGACTCTGTTACTCTTTTCATTACGCCACACTGCCTCCCTATCCTTATAGCCCAGGAGGGAATTAAGGCATAAATAGGCTCACAAGAGGAGGGAGAGTGTTCTGTGTTTTGAGTTGGGAAACCTGAGGTTATCAGAGCCCAGAGCCCTAGGTTGAAACAGCTTCAGGTTGGAGGTTGTAGTTGCTCTCCCTACCGCACCCCCACTCCGAAACAGTCCAAGGTGTACTTTTATAATCATTAACAAGTAAGTGTTTAATAGAGCAGTAGCTCACTTACGTAGGACCAGAAAGAACCAAACTGAGTTATTAAGAATTCAATCTTAGAGTCATAAGAATTTTAATGCAAATCAAAAATACAATCCATTTTATTTGGGTTTTAAGCCAGTGGTCTCTAATTTTCTTTTTAATTCTGAAGACCTACAAGTAAAGAAAAAATCTTTGAGCACATATTTCTATGAAATACTTATCTGTAAATTATATCCATGTATTGCCATACTAATAACATGTACATTATAACGGTACAAAAAATAAAAATGAAAGATATGAGATAAAGATGAAGTAACATTTGATATTTTATTGAAGCATTAAAGTATTCTGCTCTCATTAATATGTAATTAATGATTGTTAATTACCAATAATGAAATATTTTTTAGGGTACTACGATTGAAGAGCTTCATTATTTTTTAAAATCTTGGTTTAATATTTTGTGTTACTGTGATTGTACCTCCAGTTATAAATTCAGTTTACTTCAGTTCTTAGTTTTGAAGAATACCATAATAGAAAAAGATGCCTCACAAAAAGATAAATACCATTGAAAGAAGTATAGCCTTGGTTATTCTTATTAAAGCATGATACTTATTTTATACAAAGGTTTTGATGAGATTCAGCTAGTGAATTTCCATCTTTCCTCATGTTCTTGCAAACCAATTGGAAGGTGTTTTATATACATATGTATACATATATACATGTATATGTGTATATTTATACATCTATATCTATATATATATATATCTATATATGGTCTGAGGTCGGATTTGAACTCAGGTCCTCCTGACTTCAGGGCTGGTGCTCTATCCACTGTACCACCTACCTGCCCCAGTGTTATATTTTTAATAAATGGCTTCAAAACCAACTGATCCTCATTTTCTGGAAGATTTCCAAACAAGTTAGAATATTCTGTTTCTGGTGTTTTAGTTATACAGAGGAGCATTTTTGTAGGTGACACATTATTTTCAGTCCCTCAGACAGGACAGAGTAAGTATCCAAAAGGGGAAAGTGGTCAACAGTAGCAGATGCTTCAGTTAAGTCAAGAACGATGAGGTTTGAGAAAAGGCCAGCACGTTTGGCAAATAAGAAACCACTGGTAACTAGGAAGAGAGTACTTTCAGTGAATCAGGAGTCATGGATAATGAGGAAGTCAGGAAGGTGGAATATACAAAGAATAGTGCCATCTTCAAAGAAGCTGGGAAGAGCGGTGGGTTTGGAAGGAAGCGTAAGGGAATGAGAACTGCATTTCCAATTAACATCTGTCCTTGCCTGAGAATTTTGCTTGGGTTTTTGCAACAGGTGCCTGAGTAGGATTAGGTTGTAATCTCCTTGGAGAGTGGATACAGCTGAGGGCCAGAGGTGGAAAGTGTTGAGCTATAATAGATTAAGAGGGTGATAGGTTGGCTGTTGCAGGTAAGGTGAGATATGATCCATCTTCCCATCCTCCAATTGGTTGATCACATGTCTCAGCACCGTGCCACAGTCCCCACTTTGCTATAAGCCAAAGATTCTTAATCTTTTTGGTGCCATGGACTTCGTGGCAATATACTGAAGCCTTATGGACCTCTTCTCAGAATATTTGTTGCCTACATTAAAAACTAAATTTCAATTAGACATTAGTGAAAATAAAGACGTATTTTTTTTTCTCACCCAAGTTCATTAGACTCTCTGAAATCTATCCGTGGACCTCTGTGGACCGAACAACATCACTGTGATTTGTAAGTGTCTGGAGGCTGGTCCAGTTTCTTGATAGTACCATTTTAAGCCCTGCATATAATCGTGGTTTTAGGTTTTAGTTCTCATCCATATGTTGGACATGCTTTGTCTTTTTTATTGGTAGGTCCTGAACTTTCGAGACAAGATCTATCTCAGGTTCTGTGAGAATACTGGCTTGGACAAGGTGACCTCAAAGATCCCTTCCAGCACTAGATTCTGTGATTATTTGTGCAATGACCCATCTGCTTCTTACTTAGATGAGAATACTTCCTGAGTCTGCTGTTATTCGTTCTACTATTAATTGCTACGTGACCTAGATCATTAAAGTGTTATCTATGACCCTGGGCAAGTAATAGGACCATTGTATTTAGACCTGGAAGGAACCTTAGAGACGATTTAGTCCAGCCTCCTAATTTTACAGATGAAGGAAATGAGGCCTACCGAAGTTCGTGATTTGCCCAAGTGATTTGCCCAACTGCTCATAGGGAATAAGTAGCACAGCTTGGATTTCCAATCCAAGTGTTCCAGTTCCAAACCTAGCATTCTTCCCTGCTCCTAACTTATACAATAGGGATTATCATTATTGTACTACTCACCAATGCACAGCATTGTTGTAAGCAAAGTATTTTATCAACCATAAGGCATTATAGAAAGGTGGACTGGTTTTGTTAGTAATCCATTAACCAACAAGTATTTATTAAGACACCTACAATGTTCCAAGCACTCTGCTAGGCAGCAGGAGTGGGGAACCTATGGCTCAAGGCCACATATGGCCCTCTAGGTCCTCAAGTGAGGCCCTTTGACTAAACTCAAACTTCTGTGAAGGGGCATGTGTGGCCTCGAGGCCCTGTCTAGGGATGTAATACAAAAGCAATTCAGCCTCTTCCATCAAGGACCTTGCATTCTGTTGAGAGATATAACACAGCATGTTCACAGATAAGTAAAATATGGGATATAAACAAAAGAAATACACAGTGATTTTGGGTTGGGGGAGGAGCTATCTATTTCTAGATTTCTGATATGCTTGAGTGCTTTGTTTTGATTTTTAGTTTTGATTTTGGTAACCCTATTCTAGAGCATTACAAAACATGAAATTTTTTTCCCGATTCAAAATAATAAATTATAATAATAGCTACCTTTTATATAGTAATTATTACATACGAGTCCTGTACTAAGCACTTTATAATTATCTCATTTCATCCTGGTAGGTAGGTGCTGTTATCATCCCTATTTTACATATGAGGAAACTGAGGTAAACAGAGGTTAAAGGTACTTGCAATGGATCACTAGTGTCTTGAAGCTGGATATGAACTCAGGTCTTCCTGACTTCAGGCCCAGTGATTAGTATCCACTGCACCGCCTAGCCATCCCCAAAAAAGAAATGTCAAATACACAGAAAAAAATATGCAAGGACCTTTGTTGGTTTTTTTCTTTGAGATACAAAATGTTTAACTTGCCTGTTTTTAAAATTGAATAGAGAATGTAGTCCTTAATTCACTAAGTAAAATTAATACTAAAGATATATGTACTTCATTGACAGGCAGCATGGTATGGTGGTAAGACCGCTGGATCTGAAATGGTGAGAGGTACGGGTACAAATCCTGACATTTAGCAGCTGTGTAGTAATGGACAAGTCACTTAACCTGTCAGCCTGTCTTTTCACCCATAAAATGAGGATGATTCTACCTGTAGTACTTACCTCAGAGGTTATTGCCAGCATCCAATGAGATGATATATGAGAAGCCAGCAAAACAAAAAAACAGGGGAGGCAGAGATAAAGCCTGGTTTAGTAGGTTTTAAGGTTAATCTTAGCCAAAGGTCACACCCTTCTGTTTACTCAGGCCAGGGCTTCAGAGTGTTATCACGTATCTCCCACTCTTTGAGAATTGATTACCTGATTAATCACTGTTCACCATTCTTCCACTACTCTAATGTTAATCTTAGAGAGGTTCTATTCATTGGAATTCTCCCCTCATTAGTCTCCAGAAATCAAATTGAGGTATAGATTTAGCCCTGAGGCTGTATATTCCCTGCCACTGACCAAAAGAAACACATTTTCCATTCTCTGTCTCTCTGTCTCTCTGTCTCTCTCTCTCTCTCTCTCTCTCTCTCTCTCTCTCTCTCTCTCTCTCTCTTTCTCTTCCTCCCTCCCTCTCTCTCCTTATATAACATATATGTGTGTCTATATGTGTGTCTATATGTATATATACACATACGTATATGTGTGTGCATATATACATATATTCACATACATACACATATACATACATATATGCACATACACACACATATACACATACACACATACTGCCTTTGTGTATGTGTAATTTAATTTATGGTGGACCTCTCATAGTCAATAATCAGTAAATATTTATTAAATTCTCACTATGTGCCAGGCACTGTGCTAAGCACTGGCGATACAAATTAGGAAAAGAAAGGCAGTCCCTGCCCTCAAGGAGTTTACAATCTACTGGGGGAAAAGAATGCACAAAAGAAAGCTAAGGCAGACTTCATAGGGTTAAGAGATGGGCTGGTTGGTGCAGACACCCTAAAAATCATTTTACTTCATCCTCTTTTGCTGTTGGGCCAACATAAACATGCAGTTTTTGCAACCCACTTAACGTTTTCCCAAATTTCTTCCTTCCACACTACTAGATGAATTTCTGTCCCACATGACGGAGCGGTATTTCATTTCCAAGGATGAAATTTTAAGTTGCGGCATTCTTCTGGAGAATTGAGGCAAGAGTATCAGCAGCATTAAGAGAGGAAGAAAAATATTCTCTCATAGGGTCTCTCGTTAACCTAGTTACTGGTTCTAAATTTCAAAGTGATACTCAGTTAACTAATGGGAAGATACCAGCACCTATAGTGTTGTATTTGTAATTGTAAGAAAGAGAGAACATGAGGAAAATTATCCCTGTGTGGGTGTTATATGTAATGCCTAGAGTTGTAAAGCAAGGAAATGTGCCCAATAGTGGTAAAGGGTTCTCTTGTTAACTCCCAATCTGTCTGGTCTCCCCTCTGAAAGTTTCTTTTCTTGTTCTAGGATTGTTGACTACTTTCTTTTCTCTGCCAGGCTTGAGGCGGCTTCCAGTCATGCTGTTGCTATCTCTATCCTGTTCTTCTATCCTACAAAGGACTTGCTGCTGTGCCTGGGTCTCCTGTGACCTCTGTCTGCTCACTTCCCACTTTGATCTTAAAACTTTGTCTGACAGAGGCAGACTAAAATTCCACCTTTGGCACCATCTAAGGCCAGGGATTTAGCATCTTGCTCTTTCAAAGCTGACCGCTACCATCGTATTCCTTGGCTGACACTTTCAGGTTTTGCACTATGCTTAAATGTCGAATGGACCATCATTTTTAGCTGTCAGTGTGAAGCACCACCTCAGTAAGAAGTTGTCCCTCCTCCAGGGACAGAACAGACACCCTTCAGGAGTGGAAAAGTCATAAATGGCACAGATTAGGATTGGGGGAGGGGTAGAGGAGGGTGGAATGATGGGCATGTTCTGTAAGGGGAGTATTCCAAGTAATTTGTGTTCTGTTGCACATGGAATCACATACTGGAGATTATCTCTGGGGATACAGGAAAAACAAGCTGATGAACCAGCTCTAGTCTGCTCAGATCTGTGGCTCCAGCCCTGATTTAAAGAGATACAGCTGTGTCCAATAAGCTGGAGGCCTTCTTCATTTGCATTGAGAAATGGATTGACTTTTGTATGTGTGTTACTGATAAGTTAAATCCAGTTTGGGTGGCGTCCTGAAGGTCGAAGTTTCAATCCAGTTGTACGAGTAGGAGTAAAAGACTCCACCTCAAGACTTGATCTGACAAGTTCCAGAATTGGAACTGTGTAGGCAGAAAGCTGGGCCTCTAGTGATTGAGTTGGGGGGTGGGTAGGGGCAAAGGAAGGTGGTAGTGCAATCTGTGTGTCTAGATATTCAAGAATGAGAGAGAGAGAGAGAGAGAGAGAGAGAGAGAGAGAGAGAGAGAGAGAGAGACACACACACACACACACACACACACACACACACACACACACACACACACGCAAGAGATGAGAGCCTCCCTAGGGTAAAATGATGATAAAGTTATCTAAGTTAGTCATCTAAGATAAAGGCTAGGGTTAACCTAAGGCAAACAGACTAGATACAGTTTCCCTTCCATTCCTCCCAACACATTTCATTAAGAAAGAAAGAAATCTTGTCTTCTAATTGAGTTTTATAAAAGTAAATTCATAAAGATATATGTGTATGTATATACATACATGTATTTTTATACATATATATATTTACATCTATATATGTGAATAAATTAAATATGATGCAGTGGGTACCAATAAACATCTTATTAAGGGGTCAGATCTTATATCATCTTTGTCTCCCTAACCTTAAACATAGCAGTAGGTGCTTAGTGAATGAATATATAATTAATTTAAGGCAATACTCATTGTGGAGGTAGTGTCTTTATGGGAAAGTCAGTGAACTATTTTTAAAGAAAACAAATAACAATTTAGGTTATCTTCTTTTCATTTCTGACCTTCCAAACTGGCATTTGAATAACAAAGCATTTTGGATGGAAGTAGTAGGGATGGTGGGGTTCATTGGGTCAACCTGGTAAAGATGATCATTTAACCCACTACCATTTTGATCCAGAGAAAACACTTTAGTTGTATTAGAATTTAGTTGTATTCTCTTTTGAGAATGATCATATGTATCCTGTATTAGGTATAAATACATTAAAGTGAATTGTACTTTCTATCACCTGTAATATAAGAAAAGTGACTTCAACCCAATTATTTTTAATTGAAAATAAAATTACTAAGAACTTCACGAAATAAAAACACCTCAGTATTAAAAAAAAAAAGGGGGGGAAAGAGGTTTGTAAATGAAATGGAACTATTATGGTTGGGGGTTATTTTTTTAGGTATACATTAAATTTAATCTGATAGTAACAAAGATTCCTTGCTTGTTTGTGTCTTCTTTTTGTACTTCCTTCTGTTTTCATCTGTGATTCACTCCGTTTCAAGCACACATAGGTATGATTGGAAATTTGTTTAACAAATTTTTTTGAGTGCCAAGTGAATTCAAGCCATAGCAAGGTGTATTAGACACATCCCGCCTCCAGGAACTTCGGATTCTAAATATTAACTATATGGGACAGTGCTAACTTTCTGTTCATCCCCATTCATGACTATGATAAAACTAATAAAACCTTTCCAGACTTTGAAATGAAATCCCCAGCTAGTCCTGGTCATCTAATAAAACTATTCTCTGCTGACTAGTGATAAGAGCATTTCTTTTCCTTTTTATTAGTTCACAGGTGCAGTTTTATTTAGCTAACAGTGTATAATACATAATCTACTGTATGTCATTTTAGTATTATAAGATTTTAAATGTGTTAGGGGTTTTTAATTGAAGTTTGGGCCAAATTTTGTTGCATAAGTAACTTCCTTGTTACAGGAAACTAACATAGATTCTTAAAATAAAAAGATCAGACTAGAAAGCTACATTATTGCTCTGAAGTTCACTTTTTTAAAGTGTAACATGGTGTTCCAAAACAATAATAGCTATTAGCTAATACTTATATAGCGCTTACTATGTGCCCGGCTTTTTGCTAATTGTTTCACAATCATTATATCATCTGATCCTTACAACAACCCTGGGAGGTCGGTGCTGTTATCCCCATTTTATAGATGAGAAAACTGAGGCAAACAGAGGTAAAGTGACTTACTCAGGATCACACAACTAGATAGTGTCTGAGGCTGGATTTGAAATCAGGTCTTCTTGACTGCAGACCTAGCAGTCTATCCACTGTGCCACCTCGTTGCCTAAAGTTATCTCCAAATACATCAGGTTATTGTTTTTAAGTTTTAGTTTTTAAGTTATTATCGCCATCATTAACTTTGAATGCTTACTTTTTGCAAGGGTTTACAGACTGAGAAGAAAATCCCTATTACAATATAATTTAATAGTGAGCAAGTATAAAGAGCTCAAGTATATTCTGTTGGTATAGTATCTCAGGTTCTCTGACTCTCAGGATCATAGGAGCATAGATTTAAGCTAGAATAAAGTCATCTGATCTAAGCTCTTCAGTTGCTAGAGGGGGTAACTGAGGCCCAGAGAGTTGAAGTCCCTAGCTCAAGGTCATGCCAACTCCATCCAAATCCAGTGTTCTTTCTGCTGTACCAAGCCGCCTCCCCTCTCCACATATACACTTTCATACATATAGGCGCACCAAAGGAAAGGGATGAGTGGTTGTATTCGGGTCAATGATGATTTCATAGACAAAGCAGAATTATGTTTTACATTGGGACAGCATTAATAGTTCATTTATTTTCCTTTCCCAAAAAATAACCAGCTATAGACATAATTTTAAACTCTAAGATTATCTTTTTAAATTTATTTTTTAATTTATGGAATAAAGTAAGCATTTCCATAACATAGTATAATTTTTAAAAAGATGATTGCACATGAAACTACAAATCTACTATGTACACCTTGCTATTTCTTTTAAAAATATGATAAAGTTATCATATTCCAGCTTAGTGTCTGAGATGTTAGAACTTCAGGTCATCACCTGCCTCAGCAAGGCATCAAAGTAGGCCTTTATTGGTCTATAGTGTTATGTATTTTCCTTTACTGTTCTATACAATATTATGTATTTCATCATATAATATGTATACATTTAATAGCCATTAAGTTACCATCTTATTATTTTCCTCTTTTAAAAAAAATAAATGCATAATGACACTGGTAAATGTCTCCATATATATTTCTCAGACGAACAGTGGGTTTTATTAAATTTATTGCTGCATGTTGTGCAGCATATTGCTGCATAAGGGGAAATAAATTTGTCGATAAATCTCTTCTGATGCAATAAAATACTGAACTAAAATGTAGATTTATTTTCACTTAAATCTTTGTATATTTGACTAAAAAAGTTAACAAAATACTATTTTAGAACATTTCTTAGATAAAGGAAATAATTACATTATGGAACCATTTACAGAAAGAAGGAAAATTTCAGTGGTAAGTGTTAATCGGCTGAAATGAATGAATCTCTGTGGAACTCCTTAAAGTGTACTTAGTGAACCAATAACCTTTAGAAGTAAGGAAGGTAAATGGAAATTATAAGTACCTCACAAAGGTCATGATGTCATAATTAATTTGAGGATTCCTGTGAAAACCCTAAACTCAATCTTTCTGTTTCCATTTCACTAAACAATCAGTAATGTGATACTTGTTCTAGAGATTATTGTGGAGATATATAGAGATACATACATATATATTATATAGCGACAATATATAAAATATGTAGTCACAATTGTGTAATACAGAAGGATTGTTGAACATTGTTACTAATTGCAACATAAGAGCTAATACTTCTTCATAACTGCTTTTTGTAAGAAAGCGAGCCACTAGATCAGAATGTAGAAACTTCCCATTTCAGTTGAAGTGATACGGTAATCAGTAATGGAAATCTGAGGATTTAAAACTACAAATTAAGGAAAGAAATAAAACAATTGTTAAAAATGGAGACTATTCATTTTCTATGATTTCCAAAGAAAAATTATATCTCGGATAGCTATCAGTATTTTCATTTTTTATATAGAATTGATACAGAAAGTTAGATCTGGAAGATATCTTAGAAATCTCTTACAGTGTCCTTATTTTTGTTATTGTTCAGTCATGTCAGTTGTGTTGTGTAACCCTATTTGGGATTTTCTTGGCAAAGATACTGGAGTGGTTTGCCATTTACTTCTCCAGCTCATTTTACAGATGAGGAAACTGAGGCAAACAGGGTTTGGTGACTTGCCCAGAGTCACACAGCTAGTAAGTGTCTGAGGCTGGATTTGAATTCAGGAAGAGGAGTCCTCCTGACTCCAGGCCCAGCGATCTATCCACTAGGGCCACCTAGCTGCCCTTCTTTTACCTATTCAGAAACTGGACCTCTGAGAGGTTAAGTGTTTTGCCTAAGGTGTAAAAGATCTGAGATCTCATCAGTGTAAGGATTCTCTATGCTCACATGGTTAGCCTAATCCTTGGAGTGGGCAACCAAATGGCCTAGTGGATAGAGTGCTGGGCTTGGAGTCAGGAGATCTCTGAGTTCAAATCCAACCTCAGATCTTACTAGCTGTGTGACCCTGAACAAGTCACTTAACCCTGTTTGCCTCAGTTTCCTCATCAATAAAATGAGCTGGAGAAAGAAATGGCAAACCACTCCAGCATCTTTGCCCAGAAAACCCCAAATGGGGTTACAGAGAGTTGGACAAAACTGAAAAATCACTAAGCAACGAACACTTGGAATCCAAAGACAAATAAGGGGAAACAGGGCCCCAAAGACTGAACATTTCAGCCTGTGGCCTAGCTCTTATGGACTGAGTCAGTTTGATTCTGCAACTATGGTATATGTTGATATAAATTATTCACTAAGGGCCTACTGTGTTCCTGAAATGAATCCATTCACCCCTGCCTTTTAGAATCACTTGCCTCCCTTCAAGGATTACATTCTACAGAAAGGCTTTTCTGATCCCTCCCAGCTACTAGTGTTTCCCCTTCTAATTATCCTATATTTTTTTTCATATATTTGGTGTTCAATTACATGTGTATATGCACTTTTCCCTAATAGCATGCAAGTTCTTTGAGCCAGGGACTATTTCATTTTTTCTTTTTGAATCCTTAATGAATACCATAGTGTCTAACACATAGATTGCAAGCATTGAGAATACAAAGGAAAAAAAATGAAAAAACAGCTCCTACCATCAAGGAACCGATATTCTCCTCTATAAAAGTTTTTGTCTCATATTTTCCCAAAGCATTGCTTCTACCAGTGCTGATCAGTGTTCCCACCCTTCTTAGCTTCTTGAGTTGCTTTGTCCTTTTAGTCGGTATTTTGGTGACAAACCTCTCAGCCCTAAATGAGACTGATCCTTTGGCAGCAGACATTTGCAATCTGTTACTGGGATGTTGTTGAAGCCATGCCAGTTAGGATTACCTGTGATATTTATGCTCCAAGAACTCAGGGTCTCCTCCAGCCAGAACAAAGCATCCAAGTAGGACTTCAGTGGAGAAATACTAAAAGATATTGAGATAACACAGGAATTAGTTCGTTTAATGAAGAGACTCAATCATCTTTCCCAAGAGACATTATAGGATAATAGGATTTAGAGGTAAAAGGAACATTACAGATCATCTAATCTATAAAGGTTCTTAATCTTTTTTGTGTCAGTGGACCTGTTTGGCAATCTGATGAAACCTATGGAACTCCTCTAGAAATAATCCATAAAACAAAATACCAAGGATTACAGAGGTAACCAATCCTATTGAAATGTTATTTAAAACACACACACACACACAATTTTTTAAGTTCACAGATCCCAAGGTTAAGCACCCCTAATCTAATTTAATCCCTTTATAGTAGAGGAAACTGAATTTCAGAGAGGTTGTACCAACAGGCATTTATTAAGCACTTAGTATGCACCTGGCATTATGAGAGTCTCTGGAGATACAATGACAAAGATGAAATAGGGGGCAGCTAGGTGGCGCAGTGAATACAGCACTAGCCCCGAAGTCAGGAGGACCTGAGTTCAAATCTGACCTCAGACCAAAACACTGACACTTACTATCTGTATGACCCTGGACAAGTCACTTAACCTGAATTGCCTAAAAAACAAACAAAAATGAAATAGTTCCTGCCCTCCAAGAGGTTATATTCTATAGGAGAGAGCAAATAGAATATAAATAAAAAGTAAATAGTTATACTGATACTAGTAGAATGCAAGCTTGTGCAAGGATTGTGTTGTCACCCATGCCTGGAATGTTCTTCCCTCTCATCTTCACCTACTGACTTCCCAATTAAAATCCTATCTTCTATAGGAAGTCTACGTAACCCTAGAGCCTTCCCTTTTTAAAAAATAATTTTCTATTTATCCTGTATATAACTTGTTTGCACACATCTGTTTGTTATCTCCTCCATTAGATTCCCCTCAAGGGAAGGGACCGTCTTTTGCTTCTTATTGTATTCTCAGTGCTTAGCTCAGTGTCTGACACATAGTAGGCACTTGAAAAATGTTTTTTGACTGGCTAACTGATTTATATGCTTAACAAATGTGTTGAAATGACTTGAATTACCTAAAGTCACATGGGTACTAACTAGTAGTGGAGCCTTCTGACTCCAAATCCAGTGTTCTCTCCACTGTGTCCTCTGGGAACTCCCATTCTAAAATTAACAAATTTCCCTTAATTTCACATCTCTTACTCTCATATATTCCTTCCATCTTCGGGCTCTTGCTGAGACTCATACTTCCCCGTCCAATGACTCTGCATCCCTTGACTGTCCTTTCCATCACTTTTTGCACGTTCTTTCATGGCTCCTGACTCACTGGTCCTTAAGAGAGAATGAAAATACTCCTTGTTCCCCATGGGCATTTCCAGATTCTTCCTCTTTAGCCATGATTCAGCAACCACTCCTTTGAAGTTCACTCTCATCATGATTTATCACCCATTGCAGATCCTCACAGCTTCTAGGTTCACTCTCTCCCCAAACTGTCTTGCATTCATTTCCTATATGTTATACATACACTTACATGTGTATGTTTACATTGTCAACCCCATTAGAAAGTAAATCCTTTGAGGGCTGAGACTAACTGAGACTTTGATTTTTTTCTTTTTACCCTAGCCCAGCATTTGGCATATATAATATTCTACTTTCTGTTTCTTTTGTTCTTATCCATGATATCTAGAATTTTATAGTGTTTGCTTAAGGAATAATATTACTTGATGAATTACTACAACCCCAAAGCCAGAGCATAACAATATGATGATTGAATCATTTTATTTTATTTTATCTCTTTTCTCTTATATCACAATCTCTTTTCTTTATATCACAGTTATGATGTGGGGGAGGGGATAACCTTTCCCAATTCTAGATTGAACCTTCTTTTGTAACAAAGAAAAACGCTTGAGCAGAAATTCTCTCAACAGTGAGTATATCTGGTAGTTCTTGGCTTCTGCTTTGAGCAGAGAGGTATGTTTCATTATCTATTCTCCAGGACCTTCATTGATTTTTCTGTTCCTTGGAGTTTAGCTTCCTTTTAGTCATCTCTCCATTTAAATTGTTGTGGTCTTTCTTTGTGTAAATCATTTTCTTGGTTCTGCTTGTTCTACTTTGCATCAGTTCATCCAAATCTTCCCTTTTCCTAGAATTCTTCATATTTTTTAGTTCTTACTGCATAGTAAGATTCCATTATATTTTTTACCATAATTCTTCAGTCATCCCGCAGTCAAGGGACACTCACTTTGTTTCCAGTTCTTTGCTACCACAAAGAATGCTGCTATGGATATTTTGGTATATATTTGACCTTTGTTTCTGTCCTTGATCACCTTGAGGCATAAAGCCCAGTAGTGAATATCTGGGTTAAAGGATACAAACAATTTCATCACTTTTCTTGCCTAATTCAAAGTTGATATCTAGTCCCTCCAATATTGACAAATCTCATTTTTTGGTCATCTTTGTCAATTCATATGCAGTGAGGTAAAACTTCAGATCTGTTTTAATTTACATATCTCTTACTATTAGTCATGGTAACTGTATATCACAAAGATTTTTAATGTTGCTTTTCAATCTGTGCTTTCTGGCACACTTAAAAATTTTTTTTTTATAATTTCCAAATATATTTGTAACATAGAGCCTAATGTTTTGCCCTATATCTGTGGGAAACTGTAAATGCTTTCATGTTGCATACAATCCTTGATTGCACAAATTTACCTTACTGAATTATGAACCTAAGGGACTTTGAATTGTCATAAATGATTTCTCAAAGATGGGATTCTTGAAATTTATCATATATACCTTCAGTGGGCATAGCTTTCCTCATTGTCTGCCTCCCTGGACAATAATCAAGAAGTTATCAAACACTTATCTTCGTGATTACAAATATCAAGGCACTTGGGAGACAACCACTCATACCATCATCTCCTATCTATTATGATTTGTAATAATTTTTGTAAAGTTCTTAGCACCATGCCCAGCACATAGTGTATGCTATATAAATGTTAGCTATTGTTGTAGTTATTATTATTATTTTGTTCATGTGCTGCCAGCTAGTGTCCTGGCTCCCCTTGCCAAATGTTCAATGTGAAGAAATGTGACATGTTAGAGGAAGCATGGTGTCTTATATACGAGTACAGGAGAGACCTGTGTTCAGATCTCAGATAGTGAGCTCATAGGCAATTCACTTGAACTTTCTGAGCCTCAGTTAACTCATGTGTAAAAAGAGTATGAATATGTCCGTAATACTTAATTCACAGCATCGTTGTAAAGATCAGATAAGATACTATTACAGTGCTTTGCAAACTATAAAGCAGTTTATGAATGTCAGCTATTATCATTGTTATTATAAACGTATGCTAAAATTTAACTCCTGAGAGAAGAGCCTAATTCGTCCTCTCATTGTGCATTGCAATGAAGCTTTTCTCTGTTGCCCAAGAATAGCACAAAATATAAATTTTTTTGTCATATAGCCATCATGGATGGACTAGCAGCTATGACATTGGGTCTGGGTACCAAAGATATATTCCCTTTTTCTTTTCCTTTCTTTCAAACCACTTTGGGGGGGATAGTTTTATCCTAAAATAGCATAACAGCTCCTGTTTAATTTTGTGTTTAATGAATGAAACCCGAAATCAGAACCCAAAGTATAAGTTAATTGATTGAGCCGTAGACTTTGACTTGTCTACCTAGAATACCTGTATTTATAATGAACCAGAAGTAAACACTTGAGATTATTAAATCTCAAAATTTTGGACTAAAATAGAAAATGGGAATTCTGTTTCGTAGATGCTGCCTTCTTGTCCAGGATGCTTATGGGATATTCAGTGAAGTACATTTGGAATCCCTCTGTTCTCCTCCAGAAGATATCTCTCAGCACAACAGACAGTGGGAAGGAAAATTCTGCAGCCTGGGAGGAATGAAGATTTTACAGAGGACCACCAGAGGAAGGTTAGAATATACCTTGAAAGCGCTAGACTTCTCTCCATAATTACTGGCACTCTCTTTATCTTTAGATTTATTTCCAAGAAGAGACAAAAAATATCAACCAAATTCTGGTTAGTAAACATTTATTAGGTATCTACTGGCCTAGAACACTTTGTCAGGCCTTGCGGGAGATAATAGTAACTATAATATAATATAATTAATTAATTAATTAAAATAAGAGATAAATAAGAAAAAGTCCTTTGCCTTCATGGAAACTTATACATAGTAGGTAGTCAAGATTTGCAACTGACTTTAATACAAAATAGGATATAGTAAGATCATTTTCACCAAAGGGATCAGGGAAGCCCCTATGGAAGAGGCAACATTTGAGCTGATTCTTGAAGGATGAAAGGATTTTCAGTGGATAGATGTAGATGAGAGAAGAGGGAGGAAGAGGAAAAGTAGTTAGGTGAATTGCCTGAAGGGGGCTAATCTGGTATTAGTGTAAAGTTAATTAAGATTTAATGTCTTATGAATTATTATCTCCCCTTTTTTAAAAAATGCTTTTTGTTTTTTGGGTATTGCTTTAAAATTAATCTGTCTTATCATCTGAGCTTATAATAATGTCTGGAGGGGGGAACCCATTATAAATATATAGCATTTTGCTTTTGAAGAAGCTAACATCAGTGCCCTACTGTGATTGTATGTAGTGGTTCTATTTAGCATAGAAATCATTAGAAATCACGTATGTGTCACTAACATTTCTTCTGAATTCAACAGAGAAAAATTATTACGGACACAGTGCTTGGCATATAGTTAAATACTTAAAGATTGTGGGGTTTGTTTTTCATTTATTCATTAAGTCACAGGCCTTTTTTTTGTGCTCTACAAAATATAGCATTTTGGAGTTGATTTTTAATAAGTAAAAATGTAGGCACAAACCCTATCAATTACTCAATACTCTATTGGGTATGTATTAGATGTGTTCTTTCCAAAAAAAATCCTTTGTCAACAAAAAGTATTTTACCATTATTCTAAAGTATTTTCAGTATGCTTATGACTATGAAAGTCACCAGATATTTGGAAGCATATTCCACTAAATGTGGAAACATTATATAGTCCCGATATAGGAGTTTGACTCAATTTCAACAACTCTACTATGGGCAAGGCATTGTCTTAGGCATCTTCCCATTCATAATAACAATCATCATCATCATCATCATCATCATCATCATCATCATCATCATCCCTGCTGTCAGAGAGTTTACATTCTACTTGGGGAAAATCACCTAATTATTCCCTACTTTAGCTTTCTGGTCTTAGTAGTTTCCTGTAAATTGTTGATAAGTTTAAAATTGAAATATCTATGTAGCATCGTCTCTGGGCTTACACTCTCAACTCCCATTCAAACTAGCTCTTAGATCCCCAGAGGGCACTTGAGTACTACTTCTCTTAGGGAGTAATTTGAGAAAACCCTAAGGACTTTGGGTTTCTAGTTCTGTGTCTTGCAAGCCCCTGTCCAGTGTTATTACCCATTATCAATCAACTAGTAGAACTCATTTTTATTAGCTTTTAGAAAAGCTATTTGCTAAGAAATATAGGAAATGGGGTACAGAAGTCTATCCTGCCCTACAGGAAAGTAGAAGGGGAAGGGGATAAGAGAAGGAGGGGGAGAGATAGAAGGGAGGGCAGACTAGGGGAAGGGATATTCAGAATGCATGCCATCTTGGAGTGGGGGGAGGGGCAAGCGGAGTGAAAATTTGGAACTCAAAATCTTGTGGAAGCAAGTGTTGAAAACTAAAAATAAATAATTTTTTTAAAAAAGAAAAAAAAGTATTTGCTAAGAAAGTATAGCAAGAGCAATACTTAACAAAAACAATTCCCCCTGTTCCCCCCACCATACCAGGACACACTCTCCCCTTGCAGACAACACAAGGTTCCTGAGGAGAGTGGGTATACGTATTTAAGACATGTGTGACCAAGGGGTACTTTCTGATTCCTGGCTCCAGAAGACCTTTTCTCCCTTCATGGAATTCTCAAAGGTCATCCTTAGGTGTAGTTTCCTTCCGGGCTCAGTGGATGGGTGTCTTTCTAGAATCAATAGCCAGTATTTCTCTCTATTATGAGGGAGTCAAAATTCCTGAAGCTGCTTTTATACAGACTGCCTCTCCACCTCCACCTATAAGTATCTCCTCTGCTGTTGGTCACTACCACTCCGGCAGATTCTGCTACTGACCCCAGCTGCCAACGGGACCTCTGATGGCACTGAGGCCACCCAGAACAAGGGCAGCTGCTCTTACCTGTGCCCCCAACCCCAAACAGCTCAAAGCAGTTCTGTATCAGTGGCAGCCAAGAAGGAAGAGAATCAAGGTGAGCTGTGTGGCGGGTCATTCCTTCTGTTTGCATACTCAGTTCTAGCTTAGCAGTTTATCAGTCATCAGTCTTTCTGATTCCTCAGCCAAAAGACTCTGGGTCACCAGCCATGACCAGCCCCTCAGTCACACGCAGGCAATATCTAAGCATGTTCTATATGGTGTACCAGGACAGGCAAATCTGGCTCAAAGGACTGGGTCATCATCAACTAGTTCCCCCGCATTGCAGCTTCCCAGAATAAAGCTATTATCTCTTCTCCAAGGTTAATTGGTAATGCTGTGTTAAATGGTAAGCTGTGTCATCTCCTTTCGTAACTTTTTTGATAAGAATTTAGAAATTCAATTTGTAAATGCCTGCTGAATTTGTAAACTCAATTTGTAAACACCTATTTTGTGGAACATGTATGGATAGATACTCTGAGCTATTCACCCCCATCCTCAAAGCTAAAGCACAGGATTCTTACCTCTGTAGCATGAGATAGGGTGGAAATGCATTCATAGTGCTGCCTTAGTCCTGAGAGCATACTGAAGAACACACTTTTCCAGTGTAAAAATGAGCTGAGTTACCAAGCCAACCTGTGAAGGTCTGTTCAACTCAGGATACGCTTGAAGGGTTCAGTCCAGGTTTTGTGGTTTGATCTGGAAGCCTAACCACCATTTATGACATTGTTTCCATGGGAAGTTTTGTTCCAAGATCTAAACAGCCTACTTAGGAACAAACTTTTGGAATACAACCCATTTGTAAGTTGGGGATGGCCTATATGGTCTTTTTGTTTGGGTTATACTGGTTTGTGTGTTTTTGTATGATCTTAAATTCTTCTGTACATAGACATTTCCATAAAAAATGTTTGTACATTCTGCCCCCCCTTTCATTACATAGCCAACTAAATAATATTCAGGTTATTTTTGAAAGTTTTTGGAAGTAGCATTTCTTCAAAACAAATTATTAAAGAGTTCTGGAATGCTGAGCTTCATAATTGGCTATTGGTGATATCATCCATTGTCAGTAATCCATCCATTGCTTAGGAAGTACACGAGACTGATTTTTTTTTTCATTTTTTGTCCTTCAGAAAAGGTCTGTTTCATAGCAACAATAATAAACTTCAACGAGTGGACTTCTAGGAACTTTTTTTACTTTTCCCAATTCAAGCTGAAATGATTAATTATATCATTCCAATATCTAATGCAGTAAATAACTTTTTCTGCCAGTTAGATGTCTTTGGGGAAATCATGGAGTTTTTCAGATCTGGGTCACCAGATTTCATATGGTCTAGGTTTACAGGGACCGAAAAGTTATTGCTTTCTGACAGTTGTTTACTGACTGTGTTAAAAATGACTTGATCCTTTCAGGCCGACTGGGAGTGGGAATGCTTCCACCTAGATCCCATTTAAAATCTGCTGGGGGACCACTGTGCCATCATAAAATCAAATCTAAGATTGATACCATTGCTGACAGTTTCAGGAAGGATGAAAGGAAACTGACACCATCCGTTTTATTTTCTACCTCGTGAAAACAAAGGGAGGTGGGGCAGCTAGGTGAAGTGGGTAGAGCATTGGCTCTGAAATCGGGAGGACCTGAGTTCAAATCCCAGCTTCAGACCAAACACTCAACACTCACTAGCTGTGTGACCCTGGGCAAGTCACTTAACCCCAGTTGCCTGGGAAAAAAAAAACAAAGGGAGGATCAGAGAGTACTGGAAGGTTTCATGGCAGAAAGGTGAAGAAGAATGAATTCAAAGAAATGCCAGTGAAGAATTTTCACGATAATGTAAGGCAGATTCATTAACAGGTAGTTGATCTGTTGTAGTTTCTTGGCACATGTTCAGTCATTTTCCGTTGTGTCCAGCTCTTCTTGACCCCATTTGGGGTTTTCTTGGTCGAGATACTAGAGTGGCTTGCCATTTCCTTCTCCAGCTCATTTTACAGGTAAGGAAACTGAGGCAAACAGGGTTTGGTGACTTGCCCAGAGTCACACAGCTAGTAAGTGTCTGAGGCTGGATTTGAACTCAGGAAGATGAGTCTTCCTGCCTTCAAGCCTGGCACTCTGTCTGCTATGTCACCTGGCTGCCCTAAGTAGGCACATAGTAGGCACCAAATAAATATTTCTCAAATTAGATTGAAATCTCTTCTAGAGACCTCATTGAAATTCATTTAATTTTCCTTACTTTGTTCTTCCAAACAGATAAATGTAGGAACTCTGGGCGAAAGGATTAATGAAGTCACAAAAAGTGAGCAGTCATACTATTTTATTCTTCTAAATTTACTTGTGTCAGCCTTAAGTTTTGACTTGTGTCTATAGTAATTGTTCTTCCATTTTAATATACCAGCTGAGGCAGTACTTGAAAAAATTAAATTTCTTTAAGTTATTTTTGTACTTGTAACCACAGCACTTAGCTCAGTGCCTGGCACAGAGAAGGTGCTTACTAAATACTTTTTGATTGGCTTATTATGGAAAACATAACTAGACTTCAGTTGTTCTCAAATATATGGTGTCAAGGGGCAGCTAAGTGATGCAATGGATAGAGCACTGGCGCTGAAGTCAGGAGGACCTGAGTTCAAATCCAGCCTTAGACCGAACATTTGACACTTACTAGCTGTGTGACCCTGGGCAAGTCACTTAACCCCAATTGCCTAAAAATAAAAAAAAAATTAAATTCAAACATATGGGATCTACAAGCTAAAAATTCAGCTCTCATTTTATTTCCAGTGCTCTAAAATAGAAAGAAAGAAATAAACCCTTTTCTCCCTATGTCTTTTGCATCATTTTTTTAAATTAATGGGTCAATTCAGTGGTTGAGTAAAACATGTAACTACTAATTCATAGTATTTTGTTTTAACTATACTAGGTCATAGTATCTTATTTTATAAAGTGAGTGAATAATAGGCAGCTTTATGTTCCTTCTGCCTCTTAAAAGAAACCCTTCCGGGTACTGGGGTAAAGTGGATTTCATTAAATTTATTTACTGATCCTTTATTGAATGTCAAAGACAATAGGGAGAAGTTTACCATTTCAAGGAATTGAAATTGAAGTATCAAATATGGCCACATGACTTTTAAGAGCTTGAGGTAGATTGTTCTAAAGGGGACCCATAAAGCCTGGAGCTGCAGTGATTGCTGGGAGGCAATCTGAGTTAGGACTAGTCTTCTGAAGGCTCAGTGGAGGAGACTCTTGTGTTTCTAATTGAAGAAATATATATTAAGTGCCTATCACAATTACTGTGCCAGGTCCTGAATCAGACCCAGTACTACCCTTTCATCAATGATATCTGTATTATCTGTACAAGACTCTTGAGCATTGTTTAAAAGGAGGGATAGAGTGTGATTTGTCAAAGAAAAAGATACCTTCCAAGGCTGATGAAAGGGTGGTGGGTTTGTAGCCCCTGTGGCAGGACTGCTGACTTTTTTGAATAAAGTTGATGTTTCCATCCTGCCCAAAGTACCATAATAATTTCTGAAAGGAAGTGGTGTTGGTGATTTCTGAATAGGATATAGGATTAGGTATAATATTATAGCTTAGAATTTTGAGGATGAAAATCATCCCTAGAGATAATCTTATCCCTAATACAATGAAAATGAGACTCAAGACAGGATAAGTGACTTGCTCAAAGTCACATTTCTCCTTAGCGATACTGCTGACACTAGACTGTAGATCTCTGGACTCCTCATAAACAGATTTTATTGGATAGAGAAAATGAATTAAAATGGGGTATCATAAAATAGGGTGTAGTAAGATGAAGTCAGTTAGATAAGAGAGTGATTGTCAAAGAGATTCAATTCTCATTTTTTATGTTCAAATCTCATTGTATTACTTTAATTAAAGAGAAAGTGAAACCTTTTTACAAAAAGAGAATTGAAGTGATAAAAATAAAGATTTGAGTTTAAATGGATCAATGATGCCACATATAAGCCAGTAGAAAATTGAAGCAATAGCTAATGCAATTCAGTAGGCATTTATTAAATATTTGTGTGCAGATCACTGTGCTAAGTACTAAGGGAAATTAGAATTTAAATAAGGCATGGTCTATTCCTTCATGGAATTTATGGTCTAGTGGGCGTGACATAAATACAGAGAACTCTAATCTTGAATATTATTAGATAAGTGCATTAAGAAGATACATATCACAAAATCATAGATTATAGGATCATACATATAGACTTAGAAGGTACATTAGTGTTCATCTAATACAACCTGGGGCAGCTAGATGGTGCAACAGATAAGAGCACTGAGCCTAAAGTCAAGAAGAACTGAGTTCAAATCCAACTCAGGCACTTACTAGCTATATGACCCAGGCATATCACTTAACCCTTTTGCCTAAGTTTCTTCAACTTTAAAATGGGGGTGATGACAGCACCTACCTCTCAGAGTATTGTAAGGACCAAGTAAGATGATATTCATAAAGTGCTTAGCATAGTGCCTGGCATATAGTAGGTATATAAATGCTTATTCCCTTCCTTCCCAAATCCTTTAACTTTGTGGATAAGAAAGCTGAAGTTCAAAGAGATTAAGTAATTTGTCCAAGGTCTCACATTATCTAAGTAATAGAGGTAGGATTTGAACAACATTTTCCAGATTCCAGGTCCAGCACTCTGTCCACTATATAGACTTGGAATCTGGAAGACATTACTGTTAATTATTTCCTATTTGTCCTACATACAGCTTGCTCTGTATATAGTTGTTAGTGTTGTGTCTCCGCCGTTCAATTGTAAGCTCCTCCAGGGCAACGATTGGCTTTACCTTTTTTTTTAATCTCCAGATATTAGCATGGTGCCTGGCATGTGTTTATTGATCAATTGAAAGTGCTCGGCAAATTCTACAAGCAAAGTTAGTTATATCATGGTGGGAAGGAGGGATGAAGAATCAGGGAAGACTCCTGAGCGTTTTTAAGCCTTTTTTCCATTTTCATGGTTCATTGATCTTGGTCTCGGTGTTCAGCCATTTTTGAGGTTTTGCCTTCCGTGCTAAGAATTTTATTTCCCACAATTCCCATTTCTTTACTCAAACTTCCTACCATTTTCTTCATGTTGTTGACTTTGGACAATGAGGAGAATGAGGAGCTGTGATCTTTTATAACCTTTTCTTCTGTCATCTTGTTGGAGTTGGTTTTAAAAAATGGGAAGGAATTTAGTTGTTGAGGAAAGAGAAGGACATTCCTCGGGAACAACAGTATGATCAAAATCCATCAATCAATCAATCAATCAGTATTTATTAAGTGCCTACCATGTGCCAGGCAAAAGACAATGAGAGAGAGTTTCAAGCAGGCATGTTGAAAGGACACAGGTGATAGTACTTAACTAGAGATAGAATGTGTTGACAGGAATAATATGAGATGAAATTGACAAAAATTCTAGATTGTGGAAATTCTTCTAGATTGTAAAGAGCAAATGAGTTTGAGCTTGACTTGGTAGGGAGCTCCTGAAGAATTCTCAACAGAAGAGTGATATGACCATATCTAGACAATTTCGATTTCAATTTGATTCAATTCAATAAACATTTAGTAAGTGTCAGGCACTGTGCTAAGCACTGGGGAAACAAATAAGAAAAAGACAGTTCCTGCTCTCGAGGAGCTTTCAATCTAATGGGAAGAGGAAGCTGGAAAGCAGGGGAAGGGGGAGAACATTACGAGGTACCTGCTAAGGGGGTCATGGAGTTGAGACCAAGCAGAGCTGCAGATGGAAAGTGGAGTGAGCTACAGAGTCCAGGTTCTGCCCTCTGCGAAGGAAATCTTTGGTTGGAGTTTAGTACCCTACCCTTCAGCCCTCCAATCAGCAGTGACAGAAAGCTAAATGAATTAAGAAGGTATTGAGTGTATGCAACACTGAGATAAACAGTTTGGTGAGGAAATTTCTAGTGATCAGCTTATCCTGGAAAGAGCATCTTATTCCATGGAGTTCCAAGCAGAGCAACAGATACAGAGTACACATAGTAAAGTTTAGTCTGGCAGTAATATGGAGGATATATTAGGGGAAAGATAAGAGGGGGAGGCAGGAAGTTTAGCTAAGGCCAATGAAGAGAAAGACCAACAAATCATTTGCTCATCTAATGAACCAATCATGCATTTATTGAATTTAAAGCACCATTCTGAGTACTCTGAATCATCCAAGGAAGTATAGGCTTGGTCCCAATTCTCCATAGCCTAGTTGGGGAAATCAGACATTTGATTTTTTTTGAAAGGTTATTTCATTGGCCTAGAGAGCTCTTGATTAGAAAATTCCTTCTACCAATGCAGATCAATGACAGTCCTTCAACTTAGAGTCTTACAGGGTTACTTCTGGCTCTGATAAGTTAAATTACATGTCCATATAGCCAATATGTGTCAGAGTCACTACTTAAATCCAAGTCTTCCTGATTACCAGGCCAGCTTTCCATCCAGTATACAACACTGTCTGTAACTAAACCCATTCTACACATAATACCATAGCAGTAGTTAAGTTCCAAATGAGTGATATAGTCAAGAAGTACTATGAGGCTTATAGTGAGGAAGAGTTCCCTATTGGGTCTGAGTGCTCAGGGAAGACTTCACCAAAGATGATGGTACAATGGAAAGCAAGGCACTGATGGCAGACCACCTACCTTTGTTTTACAGTTCTGCCATTTGACTTGGTACAAACCATTTGAATTCTCTGAGCCTTCATTTTTTCACTTGTTAAATGAGGTTAGTAATAATTGATTTCTGACATCCTAGAATGAAATGTGATTAATGAGTGTAAATGGTTAGCTTGGCCCACCTTACTTAGGAAATACCTGTTGACTGATTGGCACGTGAGACTTAAGATAACTTTAAATGGATAATAAGGATTCTGATTGGTATTGGAGGTATTGGAGAGAGCTTTGTAGGTATAAGAACTGAAGGGACATCAGATTTGGCTTAAGGAGAGAATAACATACACACTCAATTGGGTATGGAAATCTGTGTTACCCTACAGAAAAATAGGAGGAAAGGGAATAAAAGGGGGGGTGATATAAGGAAGGGAAGATTGGGGGAGGGGGTAGTCAGAAGAAAACACTTAGGAGGGACAGGGTCAAAGGAGAGAATAGAATAAACGAGAGAGGATGGAGGAAATTATAGTTAGTCTTTCACAACAGAACTATTGTGGAAGTGTTTTACATGACTACACATGTATAACCTATATCAGATTTCTTGCATTGTCAGTGAGGATGGGTGGGGAGGGAGGAAGGGAAAGATTTTGGAACTCAAAGTTTTAAAAACAAATGTTAAGAATTGTTTTTACATGCAACTGGGAAATAAGATATACAGGCAATGGGGTATAGAAATCTATCCTGCCCTACAGGAAAATAGAAAGGGAAGGTGATAAGAAAAGGGGGGGGGGGTGACAGAAGAAAGGGCAAATTGGGGGAAGGGCTATTCAGAATCCATGCTGTCTTGGGGTGGTGGAAGGGAGAGATGAGGAGAAATTTTGGAACTCAAAATCTTGTGGAAGTGCATGTTGAAAACTAAAAATAAATTCATTAAAAATAAAGATAAAGGGGGGGGAAAGAACTTAAGGGAGCTATGACATTGAAGAAGAAACTGGAACATTTGAGGAACAAAGATTAGTAGGTGGAGTAAAGCTAAAAGGTTCTAGCATATGGCCCACTGCTAAGTAATTTAGTTGGGTTTTATTTTGGTTTTGGTAAGCCTTGATTGAGAATCAGAGTAGAGTAGCGGTGACTTGATTAAAATATTGGTGTTAAAATAAAAGATATTTAGAATTGGAATGTAAAGGAGACTGGAATAGAATTAAAAGACTTCAAATAAGACCTGAGGAATACCACTTGCCAACTTTTATTGAACTCCATTCCTTGTTCCATGGAGTTTGAGCAGCTGGATTAGGTAGACTTGAGTCCCTATGGCTAGTGTTAGGCTTGGAATTGCCATCCTGCCTCTTTCGTTGTTGTTTTTGTTCAGTCGTTTTTCAGTCACAGCTGACTCTTCGTGACCCCATTTGGAGTTTCCTTGGCAAAGATACTAGAGTGGTTCGCCATTTCCTTCTCCAGCTCATTTTACAGATGAGGAAACTGAGGCAAACTGGGTTAAGAGATTTGGCCAGGGTCACACAGCTAGTAAGTGTCTGAGGCCAGATTTGAACTCACAAAGATGAATCTTCCTGACTCCAGACCTGGCATTCTAAGCACTACCTATTTAAGAGGCAACTGAAAAACTCTACACACCATCAGCCCTCTACCCTTACTACTCTTTCCCCAATCCTCCCACCTCACCCCCTTAAAAAGCCACTTACCACCAGAATATCTTGATGCTACCCGTATGAGTACTGTTTACTACATAATAGAAGCCAAACTGTGGTGGATGTTTTGTAATATGTCACTGGTACACCATCACTCCTGTACTTTGGTTTTCTTGTCTTTGAAGAGGAAAAGGAGATAAGGCCCCAAATTATTCTGAGGGACTGTCATCACTGAATAGTAGAAAAGCATTAGATTCAGAAAATGTGTGGTCAGATCACCATTTAATAGTTGTGTAGGCAAGTAACTGGACTCATCTGGGCCTCAGCTTCCTCACTGACAAAGTGGAGGGTTGTTCTAGAAAGACAGGGTGAAGAGTAGAAAGAGCCCATTCTGTGTTTAGTCAGAGGACCTGGGACCAAGGCCCAGCATTGCCAACTTTCTACTTACAGAGTATCACTAAATCTGTTAGGCCTCAATTTCCTATAAATGTATATAGTCTATATAATATAAATAATTTATCTATATAAATCTTATATATCTATAAAATAAAGAAGCTGGCCCAGATGACCTGTAAGTTCTCTTTTAGCTCTAAATCTATGAGAAGAAGGCTGTGAGGTGGTCTCTAACAAATTATGCCAAAAGGAGTATGTCAGGCCTTCACCTTCCTTCTGAATTGACTACCAAAGTGTTTAAACTCTCCACAATTGAAAAGTTGAGGTGACTCCATGAATGCTTTTGATATTGGCAAGGAACTTTTTTCTTTTATCTGTATTTTTTAAAAAAACAAAAAAAGCCCTTCATATGCTTTAACAGGAAATATGTGATGGAGAGAGCACTCCCTGGTGCAAGAAAATATAGTAGTAATTTCCTTCCTTTGATTTTCCCTCTTCAAAAAGACAGCCCTCTCAAAGAGGTACCCACTTCCCTTGGGGTTTGAGGTCCACAGTCCCTTTGCTAATTACTGTGGTTACAAACCATGCTTTAAGGGACACACTTAAACCATCTTTCATGACTTTTAAAATGATCTTTTTGTTCTTAGTCGACTCACTCCTATTTTTGGACAGAGAGAGAATTGCTTATTTAAGGACAGGTTAACTCTTTTAGGCATAAATGCATTCACTGTAATAACAGTAATAATAATAGTTTACACTTATGCAGAGATTTGGGGATTGCAAAGGATTTTTTCCATATGTTCACAATTTCATTTGAATAGTAAAATTGATGTTTTGAGAAAGTAGGCATGCTTCTTATGTGAACAACTTTCTCCTCACATATATGATGCCTGTAAATAAGTTTGTAGTGTTCTTTTTTTTGTTCTTCTTCTTCTTTTTTTCTTTTGGTGAGGCAATCAGGGTTAAGTGACTTGCCCAGGGTCACATAGCTAGTAAGTGTTAAGTGTCTGAAACTGGATTTAAACTCAGGTCCTCCTGACTCCAAGGCCACAGCTCTATTCACTGCACCACCTAGCTGCCCCTGTAAATAAGTTTGAAAGCATAATTTTTAAGTTTCTCTGATGGACTTTAGATTTTTACTGGTAGATATTTTTCCATTACAGGAGTTTGGGTTAGAATTGATTTTTTTAAAGCCCATTTAAAGGTAATATTTATAAAGAAAAGATAGTAACTGGTGCTTTTCCAAAAAGGAAGAAATTTAAGAGTAAATGGACCTGGATGTTAAGTAATTTTGTCCTATTTTCTTTCAGGTAACATGTAAGCATCTCATCTTTGTACCATGCTGTACCATACATCTTTGACCTGCAGTGAATATCATTTTCCTTTCCTCATTCCAGAATTTTGAAGCCTCTGAAACTCAATAGCAAAGAGAATAAATGGCTTCAAATTTGATTTTTACATACAGTTTTGCAATTTATTTTTTCAGTAGATTTTGATTGAATATAATTTCTTAACTGAACAAAAGCTGATTTGTTGGAAAATATTTATTTTTATCAATGGTTGATTTTGCAGGTGAAGTTTTTACAGTATGTTCTCTTAAAGCAGTGTTACTAAGTAGTTATTTACCGTGACATTTAAAGATAAACTAATTACATTCTTATTGCCATGAGGTTTCTGGATGAATTCATTCATCAAACAAACAATTAACTGTAATAAGTGCCTAGAGTATACAGCTTTGGTTGCTAGGGGAAGACACACAGTTAAAACAGGATATCTGCCCTCAGGGAGCTTTCCTTTCAGTTTAGTTAGATGGGTAAGAATCAAACACAAATTATAATGCACAGTCTTAGAGGATTAAGAATTATAGCACAGTGCGAAGACCGAGAGCTAAAAAGGAAGAGATCTATATACCTGGTATAGACTAACAGCTCTAAACAAGACATGAGGAAATCTACATTCTAGACCTGACTCTACCTCTACTCACTGGGTGATTTCACTTTTCTGGGTGTCTATGACTTGATGTATAAAATAAAGGTGGCAATTATAGACCAGATGATTTCTAAGTCCTCTTTTCCAGCTAGCATACTCTAAGATTCTAATTAAAATAAACTTTACAGCAGTCTATAGTCATAATAGTAATGGTGATGGTGGGCAGCATGGTATAATGGGGAGAAAGCTGTCCTTGGAGTCGAGATAATGACACTGGGCTGTGTGACCCTGGGAAAATTATTTATCCTCTCAGTGGCCCAGATAACTCTTTTAAGAAAATAAGCAATTGGCTGTCTGCACTGATAGAGAGGGTTTTCTTTCAGGGGGAACTCCCAATACTAATGAAACCATAAATGTGGTTGAAAACAACAACAGCAATGGTGATGGTGATGGTGGTGATGACGACAGCAACAACAGTGACTGTGGGTAATCACTGAGATTATGATTTTTTTTATGCAGGGTATTTTAAAGTTTAAAACATAATATATAAAAATCTCCATAGAAATGGTTATTTTTGTTAAAATTTATTGCTAGGTGAACAGTTCTGTCTTCAGAATTGCACAGTTTGGTAATAATTTTTAATGAATTTCATGGCATCATTTTTAACATATAATGTTTAGCACAGTGTAAGTACTTAATAAATGTTTTTTGACTGACTAGTTGACTGAATGTATTTCTGGCCAAATTCTGTGAGCCTTATTTTACAGGTGAGGCAGGAAGAGGCCAAATTCTAGGCCCACCCTCCTGCAAAATAAGTAGCAGGATCACAATCAAAACCCATACGTCTTTGAGTCTTAAGTTAATTTTTTATCCCCTTCCCCTGCCACATAGTGAGCTTCACCGCTTTTCACTAATTCTACTGCATAATTTAGCTTAGCACTTAGCATAGTGCCTGGGACGTAGAAGGCACTTAATAAGTGTTTATGGATTGATAATTTTGAAACAATATCTTATTTGTGTCATTTTCATAAACTACTTAATTTGATTAGAGAAAATCTAATATTGAGTGTTTTTCATAAAAGAAATCAGGTAATTAGAAATAGGAGAAGAGGTTTTACCTCCTTTTCAAATGGAAATATTGAACACACTTTTTAAGTCAAGGAGCTGTGTGGGAATTATGTAACTTAAGTGATTATAGGCAGTACCATTTTACTCTTGCTGTGAAATCCTTATGGATCTTCTCAATGAAATGATTTAACAAAAAATAATAGTACTAATGGTTGTAGAACCTAGGCCAAAGAACGTTGGAATATACAGCAGATGACTGGTTGGTTGGTTGGTTGAAGAAGCCCAAATTACATCACTATATTGGAGTTAAGGTAAAGCGTGTCTGATCGTGACTGAACAGACTAATATGAGCTTGGAATGCTCTACCACAGCTCAGGCACAAATAGTGCATGTGAATATTTGGAGTGGAAAAGTCTCTAAATTTGCACATCTCACTGCAATTCTGCTTCACTTATAGAGCACAGTGCCTTTTTTGACGCAGGCACACCATTCTAGGCAGTCCTTTGCCAGCATCTCTTATGGCATACAATCAGTTCCAAAGTTCTTCAGAGAGACATTAAGACTATCCTTGTATCGCTTCTTCTGACCATCATGTGAGGTCTTCCTTTCATGAGTCCTCCATAAAATCTTCATTTAGGCAAACATACATTTGACATTTGAATAACGTGGCCAGCCCATCACAGGTACACTCTGTGCAGTAGAGTTTGAATGCTTGGCAGTATAGTTCGAGAAAGGCTCTCAGTGTCTGGTATCTTCTCCTGCCGAGTGATCTTCAGAATCTTTCCAAGACAATTCAAAAGGAAGCAATTTAGTTTCCTGGCATGGTGCCGATATACTGTCCAAGTTTCACAGGTGCATAACAATGAGGTCAGCACAATGGCTCTGTAGACCTTCAGTTTGGTAGTCAGTCTAATATCTCTTCTCTCCCCCACTTTCCTTTGGAGGCTCCCAAACACTGAGCTAGCTCTAAGCAATGTGTGCCTTAGCCTCATGATCAATGTGCACATCACTGGAAAGTGTACTCTCGAGGTAAGTAGCTCATAAGATAGAAAACAGTTTAACAAAGTTGCTCACTTTGCCCAGAATACCAGACTTATGAAGACAAATCTCATTAGAAACAATGAGAGGGAAGCCATACCCAGAAGAAGAATTGAATTTGGGACAAGAATTGGTCAGAGGTGTGGGCTAGAAAAAACTTACCTTAAGTCATGAAAACAAAAGCGCTGAAGTCAAAATTAGTAGCATTTTAGATGGAACTTCAGAATAGAACTGGCCTAATTTGGAACTGGGCAGCTAGGTGGTGTAGTGGATAGAGTCAGGAAAGCTTGAGTTCAAATCTGACCTCAGATACTTATTAGCTGTGTGATCCTGGAAAAGTCACTTAACCTGGTTTGCCTCTGTGTCCTCATCTGTAAAATGAGCTGGAAAAGAAAGTGTCAAACCACTCCAGTATCTTTGCTCAAAAAAACTCAAATGGGGTCTCTAAGAGTCAGACATGACTGAACATACAGTTTGGAGCTGAATCAAAAGGGAAACTGATAGAGAAAAAAGTATTCAAAGAAGGGAAAGGCTGTTCAGGCATTGAGGCAGAGCTGTCCTGGGGTCATCTATTAACAAAATTATCACCCTTAGACTTCAGGGAAAGATCCTTGGGATGCAGAAAATTAATTATGTATCTCTTCTATGTGATCTTTATATTGGTGATAATGAAAGCCATAAAATGGAGTCGCTCAAAAGGAAAGCAGCAGACGGTGAAGAATACATTGGAACACGCAGTTGGCTGATCACAGGAAGAAAGATAAATGAGAACCACACACCACCTGAAAGATCCCCTTTGAATCGTGTAGGCCAACTACTAGCCATGGTCAAGGTAACCGTGTTAACAATTAGGAAGACAGCCTATCCCAATGAACACAAAATAAAAAACAAATAGTTACCTAAGAGCTGAAGAGTGGTCCCAGTGCTAGCTGCTCTTTATCCAAATTAAAAAAAAAAACACAAAGTTGTTTCTTATTAGATAGAAATTCTATTATTATTCATATCATTCGTGTATGAGGCACCTAGGTGCTGGATGTGGAGTCAGGAAGACCTAATTCAAATCCTGCTTCAGACACTTACTAGCTGTGTGACTTTGTATAAGTCACTTAACTTTTCTCTGTTTTAAATCCTTATGGGGATAATTGCACCTGCCTCCCAAAGTGTTTGTGAGGATCCTAAGGCGATAATATTTTAAAGCACTTTGCAAACCTTAAAGTGTTATATAAATGCTAGCTATTATTTTTGTTGTTGTGATTGGGAATGCTTTACTACCATCCTCATGTTATTTTTATATTAAAACCAACCTTAAAAATAGTAATATATATATAAAACATTTCTCCCCACAATAATCCATAAATATTAATATAACCATTTAATATTGCTGGACCTGGAGCCAGAAAGATCTGATTTCAAATCCTGCCTCACACACTTACTAGCTATGTGATCTTGGGCAAGTCACTTAACCTCTGTTTGCCCCAGTTTTCCTCAGTTGCTTCAGAACTGTAAAATGGGGATAATAATAGCACCTACCTAACAGGGTTATTGTGAGTATTTAATAAGATAACATTTGTAAAATGCTTAGCACAGTGCCTAGCACATAGTAGGTTATATAAATGCTAGTTATCATCATCATCATCATTATTAACAATAGCAACAACGACAAATTATGAAACTGAGGAAGAAAGATTAATTGGCTTTACCCTGGGTAGTGGCCTACTAGGCCACATGGCTAATAGCAGACCCAAAAAATGAACCACAATCTTTTGAATTTCAGCTTTTCCTTCTGCATTTTGCTCCTTTATCAAGCATGCTATGACCAAACGAGCAAGTTGGACTCCTGCAACCTGGTGTAATACTTCCTTGTATGCCCTGTAGTGCTGAGTATAACACGAGTGTGCTGTAAATGTCCAGTGAATAAATGAATCTGGGCAAATCCAAATTGAAACACCCCATAGGACCCCTGGAGCCTTCTCTTTACTAGTCACAGTGTTGTCAAGATCAGCAACAAAATGGGGTCATGGGATCACGGATCTAACGTTGGAAGAAATCTTGCTTGCCATTAGGTTCTCAAAGGTAGTAAACATCAGAGGTGAGATTTGAACCCAGGTCCTTAGTCAGTCAACAAGCATTTTTATTAAACACTTACTATGAGCCAGTCACTGGGCTAAAGTTCTTTGACTGTAGGGCCAGTGTTCTTTCCACTGTCTTGACTCTTAACCCTGATTCAGACATGTAGGCCAGCCTTCGACACTCAGAGATTTTGATGTAAGTATATCATAGTAGTATGTAACATCAAAGCAGAAGGGAACTTGGAGAGGTCAGCTAGGTGGCCCAGTGGATAGAGTGTCAGGACTGGAGTGGGGAACTCATCTTCATGAGTTCAAACCTGGCCTCAGATACTTACTAGCTGTGTGATGCTGGGCAAGTCACTTAACCTCGTTTGCAGTTTCCTCATCTGTAAAAATAATCTGGAGAAGGAAATGGCAAGCCATACCAATATCTTTGCCAAGAAAACCCCAAACGGAGTCATGAAGATTTGAACGTGACTGAACAACAAGGATTGGGAGATCATCTCATACAATGCTTTTCATTTTAGAGATGGAAAATACTGAGAGAGAAATGCTTTTCTCTCTCACTTCTCTCCCTAGAAAAGTGAAATAGTTTACTTAACGTCACAAGATTACTTATTGGCTTAGATGGGACTCAGACCCAGGTCTTCTGATGTAAATCTAATATTCTTTCCATTCCGCCCTGACCCTCTAATAACTGATTTCTCTGTTCTCGGTTTCTCTTGGAAAGTAGAGGATCATAAGATTGTAGATTTAGAGTTAGAAGGAATCAGGTCATTTAGTCCAACCTCCTCTTTTTACAAATTAGGAAACTGAGGGCACTTGTCACTAAGAGAATTAAGTAGCAGGGCCAGGATTTGAACCAGGTCTTCTGACTCCAAAGCCAGGTCTTTCCATTACCCCAGAGAGGTACGGATAAAAGTTTTCCAGATGGAAAAATTTGGAAATTTTTAGACAAAAAGAAAGGGGAAGAAGATCAAGATGACTTATTTTTAAAGAATTATAGTTGGAGACAAAAAGACGTTCATCCTGGGCACAGTTGGGGAGGAAGGAAAAGAGTGCAATTGGAAATGAACAGATATCACCAGTAAAGAAACAAGGACAAAAGAGAAGTGATGATTACATTAAAGGGCTAAGAATACAAAGAAGAGAATTTTTCCATACTATGAACCAAGAAGGGATGAGGTCAATAGATGTAACTTCAGTATAACAGTCTACTCTCGGATCACTATCTCGCTTGGTAGTAGAATTAATTTACTTAGCAGCATAGCAAGCATACTTTAGTGGTAGAAAACAACAAATAGAGCTTTTCCAGTAACTTGTTCTTTTGCTTCCACACAGATCCCAGGATTGCAGATTTAGAGCTGGACCAATATTGTTATTGTTGTTAATCATGTCTGACTCTTTGTGACCCCATTTGGGGTTTTCTTGGCAAAGATACTGGAGTGGTTGGCCATTTCCTTCTCCAGTGGAGTAAAGCAAGCAGAGGTTAAGTGACTTGCCCACACTCACACAGTTAGTGTCTGCAGCCAGATTTGAGCTCAGCATCCTGATGCCAGGCCCACTGAGCCACCCAGTTGCCTCCTAGATGCAATATTACTTTTCATCTAACCCAACTCCCTCATTTTACAAATTGGAAGACTAAGACAGAGAAACTTAAATGACTTGCCCATAGTTACATAGGTTAGTAAATGGCAAAGACAGGATTTGAACTCAGGTCTTCTGACCCCAAATACAACATTTTGTCCATTATCCCTTTCTATCCTCTACCTCACCCTCAAATAAAGTGATGTGTCCTAAAATATATATGAATAAGTTGATCATCCTTGCCTGTTTAAAAGCTGTGCTAATATATTCAAATAAGTTGGTCTTCCTGGTGATTTTGTATATTCACAACAGAATGAATATAAATTGATAAATTAAGATTAGAGAAATATGAGTAATCAGAATAATATTAGAATAATTGAGTTGACTCAATCCTTTTCTTTATCTTTATCAATTTAGATTTTTAGTGGAACACTTCTCAGATCTTGATAAGCTTACTCATAGAATCTTTGTATTAATAGACAAAAGTAAGAATATCATACACCCGAGTGACTCTGCCACTGATTTCTATTCTGCTTTTCATTTTTCTTCAAATGACAACTGATAGGGAACAAAATCAACAGCAAAGCAAGAGACTTTCCATTTTTCTCTTTCCCCACAGAAGGGATCAGTGGACAGGTTAATTTACAGTGAGATTCCACACTTTTGATGTATCCAAGTTGACCAGACTAGCTCAAGTTAAAATATGGTTTTGTTACTAACAGTTGATACTATGTAGGTTGTTGACTCTGAGACCAATATTTTTAATAGTGAGAGGACAAGTGACATTAAATGTGCTCCCAGGACCCAGTTGATTTTTTGAGAGTATTGTTTTGTTTTGCATGGTATGCATTATGGAAATAAAAAATAAAATTGACTTTTTTTTATCCCCCTCCTTCCCGCATATCCTCCCTTCTCTTCCTCCCCTGCCACCACCCCCAATAAATGACTTTTGGGAAATAGCTGAGGGGAAAATCCTCAAAGGTAGAACCCTGCCAAAACTAATTTTATAAAAATTGTGATTACTAGAAACTGGCATTTAGTGACATTTTGATTACTTACAGTTTAGGGGAATTCATTTTCGCAATTTTCCCCTTTGCTTTGTACCCTTAGCCCCCGAATTAGAGATCTTGTTATTTATTGTCTGTGATGTTAACATTCATTTTGGTTTCCTGTCTTTTCCATTCTTTTGATTTAGCACTAGTTTTGTGTAGGCTATCCTAGCATTTATTTGAATAACAGGGAGGAGAACCAAAAATCCAGTAAATAATTACACGGAAAGTCAATTTATTTAGTTGTAGTTGGGTCTTGTTTTTTTTCCCCTTGACTTAGCCACTTATTCATGAAAAACTATTTGAATTCTTTTTAAATGGTAAAAAGGCATTTTTGTCTTTCTTCTCTTTCATAATGATCTTCTTATCCCTCATGTAACTAAAAAACTTTAACCTTTCATGTCCTATCAGGGGCCCCACTATGGTGTTTTATAAAATGTCTCTGTCATAAGGTTATTAATTAAAATTTAATATGAGTTTAAACTCATATTACTGTAATACCTATAATGATATTTACTCCACAATATCTTAGTTACTAACTACTACTATTCTGAGAGGAGTAAATAAGGCCTTCTTTATCTTTAAAACAGAGCCTACTGCAACTTCATTTTCACAAACATTCAGCATCTGCTGTGTGTTTAGCACTTTGCTAAGTTCTAGGAAAGGTACAAAATTTAGATAAGAAAGGATCTATGTCCTTATGGAGCTTAGAGTAGGAGGATATTACCCATTCACAAATAGCTATGATTCACAGTAACATGAAAAGTGTGTTAGAAAGGTGAAAACAAAAGGCTGTGAAGGTCTGAGGGAGGAATATCCTTGCATTGAGGTTGCTGAGGAAAGGCTTCATGACCTATAAGGTAGACTTCAAAAGGGTGATTTAGTAGCAGCCAGCAGAATTCAAAGTAGAGGAGGAAGGTGTTGGTCTAAGGAATGGAGACAGGAAAACTCAGGGAATATTTGGGGGATCCAAGTGGTGTAGTATGGCTGTAACCTAGAATGAGACAGAGACCCTAAGAGAAAGTTATATCAGTTAAGGCTGGAAAGGTAGAACATCCCTAGGTTTTAAAGGTCCTTAAATTTTAGGAAAAGGAGGATAAACTTTAGTCAGGAAGCTAATAGTTACTGAAAAATATTAGGCCAACGAAAAGTCTCATCAGAGTTTTGCATAAGAAAGATTAGCCTGGCCTCCAGCTGAAAGCTACGAGTGGAAGTTGGGAGAGAATAGAAGCGAAGAGGCCTTGTAAGAAGCCATTGCAATAATTCAGATGATGGTAAAGAGACCCTGTTCTTTATTGGTGGCAGTGGACATAGACAACTATTGACTGATTGATTAGGACTTCAAAATTAACTTGGGGAGGCACAGTGGAAAGAGGGGTGGCTTTGGAATCAGAGGTTGAATATCAGCTCTGCTCATTTCTATCAGAGTGATCTTAGTCACAGCCTTAGATGAGAGAGAAGCAAGAGGGTTTTTTTTAAGGTAGAACCAACAGAACCCGGTAATTAATTGGATATGAAGAAAGGGAAATGAGAAAGTAAGGTTTCCGACATGGTGGGCTAAATGAATAGTGGTGCCATTGACAAAAATAGTGAAGTCAGAAGAAGGAGCAGGTTTTAATAGAAATCACAGAATCTCAGTGATGGAAGGGACTTTAGAAGCCCTGTAGTCCAACTTTTACCTGAATAAGAATCCCTTCTATAATATACCTGAAAATTGGTCAAACACCTTTTGCTTGAATACCTCCCTACTTCTCAAGGAAGCACATTCCATTTTGTGATGACAGTAATTGTTGGGAATTTTTCCCTTATTTGAAGATTAAATTACATCTTTGGCCCAGTGTGGTGATGAACACGTCTAACCAACCTCTTGCAGCTACCTGTGAGGCTGAGGCTGATAGAGCTCTTCAGCCAGGAAGTTCTGAGCTGCTAATGTCCACATTGACTTTTAGCATTAATAGCCAGCTCCCAAGAGCGGGGAGCCTAAGGGGCAAACTAGCCCAGGTCAGAAATGGGGCAGATCAAAGCTCCCATGCTGGTCAGAAGTAAGATTGATCCTAGTGTGTCTGCATTTCTGGCCTGGATGAGACAGGGAATCCAGTCTTTAAATTTTTTTTAATTTTAAAAACTTTCTAGAGGCAAGCAAAACTAGTTTAATCCCTCTTCCTTGTGATCCTCCCTTAAGTCTTGCCTTCTGGTTTTTTTTGGGGGGGAGGGGGTCAGGCAATGGGGTTAAGTGACTTGCCCAGGGTCACCCAGCTAGTAAGTGTTATGTGTCTGAGGCTAGATTTGAACTCAGGTCCTTCTGAATCCAGGGCTGGTGCTCTATGCACTGTGCCACCTAGCTGCCCCAAGTCTTACCTTCTCTTGGCAAACTGCTAAAGTTCCTTTAGCCAGTCCTTATAGGGTGTCCATCATCCTTGGTGGCTTTCTCCAGATAAGCTCCTTTTTTGGAGGAAGATTGAAACAAAACGCATTAGAGATCATGTGGCTATTTAGCTTTGTTTTGGATATAGGATCATAGATTTAGAGCCAGAAGAGACCTTAGAGATCATTGGGTCCAACTCCCTCATTTTATTTACAGTTGAGGGAACTGAAGGCCAAAGATGTTAAATGACTAGCCCAAGGTCACACAGGTAATAAGGAGCCAACCTGGGATTCAAACCCAGATTCTCTCACTTCAAACTTAGCATTCTTTCCTCTGTACCATACTTCCTCCCCTAGTTAATTATGAAGTCCTAGTGAGTTAATCAGTCAGTAAGCATTTATTAAATGCCTACTATATACCAGGCACTGTGCTAAGCTATGAGGATACTGGGGGGAAAAAAAAAAGACAAAAGACAGTCTCTGCCTTAAAAGAGCTCACAGTCTAATGGGAGAAACAAACAATAACTATGTACAAATGGAATAAATAGTAGATAATCAGGAAGAAGGCACTGAATTTAAGGAGGATCAGCCCAGGCATCTTAGAAGATGGGATTTCAAATGGTGCTTGAAGGAAACCAGGGAACCCAGGAGGCAAAGATGAAAAGGGACAGAGTTCCAGGCGTGAGAGTTCACAGACTTTGAAAATGCATGAAGATGGAGGATCTTATGCAAGCAGCTGCAAGAAGACCAGTGTCACTGGATCACAGAGTGTGTGGGAGTGAGTAAGGTGTGAAAAGACTGGAAAGGTGGCCAGAGTGGCCTTAGACTTGTCAGTGGAGTAAAAGGTTAAATCATCTACACTAAGTTTGTGTGCATGGGTAGTGTGGGCAGGGGAGGGTTGCAGATATGAGGCTGAGATGGGCAGGGGGAGAAAGGGTGTAAGAAAAGAAGAAAAGCTTTGGGAAAGTAAGATAGGAAGTCAATAGAATACTGTAGAAAGATTACTGAGCAGTGTTGAGAGCTCAACTAAGGACATGTACCATCAGCTTGAAATGAGTGTGAAATCATCATGATTTCATAACTTTCTGAAGTGATGCTCAGCAGCCCAGTAGCAAGGTAGAACAGTTAGGTGGTAGAGGTTAACCAGAGATGAAGATTAGCAGAACAAGAGTAATGGAAGGGATTCCTGGTTGGAAGCCAATGAATTCAGCATTGTGGCAGGCCATGGATTCAAGCCTGGTTATTAAGAAAGTGAAGTCAGAGTAGGAAAGATCACCTGGGAGAAATAGGAGGGGGTCAAGATGATGAAGAATAGACTGAGTCCGAGACAAGGTAGAAGAGTTGTGGTCAGTGTAGAATGCTCAAAGATCCAGATGCTGTTGCCATTCCACTTAATTGTGAAGTTTAAAGGGTGATAGATAGTCTGAGAGATGGCTAGAAGTCCCTGGAATTGAGGGATGGTGCAGTCAAGATACTACAGTTGTCTTCAGCATGCATAGTGTAATCTCTGAGGATCATGGCAGAAGATGGAGTGATGAAGATCATGAAATCATAAAATTAAAAAACCATCCTGGGGGTTGGTAGATGACAGCAACAGGGATGAGTAGGGAATAAAATAAACAGATAAACAGGAAGCAATCAATGTTAGTTTTCTCTCTTAAATTAGTTTCAGAGGAAGTGGCAATTTAGACAAAAAGCTGTCCTTTGGCCTGCCTTGACACATCTCTGCCCCATCTTAACATACTACCCATCAGTTTTATACACATGAAACCAGATTAAAATGAACATGCATCATAACAATGAAAAGGAATCACAACAATGAACCGGCCATAGTGGGGATGCCTATGAAGGGAAGGAGAACCAGTCCTATACTTGATCTTTACCACTGAAAATTGTATTCTCTAACAATGTTGGCTGGGAGTGAGTTGGGGTGGAGGATTTGGTAAAGATAGGTGGCAGCTGGCTGCTAGCATCTACAAGCCTACTCACCTGATTTTGATTAGGTATTTGCATAAAAATGCTGACTTGAGAGCAATGCAACCATATTTGTTTTGCTCTTAGGTAATGGAAAAATTACTTTGTTACCCTCTTTTTAGCACCAAGGTTTTTCCTTGTAAACATGGTTCCACTGAGTGGTTTTTGATGCTTTATTAAATAGGTCAGAAAAGCATTTCTACACTTGGTAAACAGTGTTTTCTTTTTTTCCACTTAACCATCCTTTTAACCTTTTTGACATGAAGACTTTTTCTTAAGTCTGCCTTTGAAGCCAAAAACTAAGGAGGGCTATTTGAATTCATGGCTGCAGAGGCAAAAAAAAAAAAAAATCTAAAAAGAGGCAACTTTTTTTTTTATGGATCACAACACAATTGTAAATAGTTTTTGGTGAAAAAAAAAATATAACCAGTGATGTGTACTGACAGATTTTGAGTGGAGGTGTGGGTTGTTCCTGCCTCCACACTTGTTAGTGATTCAATCCTATGACACTATCGAAATAATGAGTACCACCCAGGGCAGAAGAAACTTAGAACTGTTTGCAGAGATGTCAGTGTGGCAATATGTTGCAGGAGTTCCTTATACACGATGCAATTGACTTTTTTTTTTGTTTTGAATTTCCTGCTGGGGCACAACAGAAATGTGTAGAAAGGTTCATTTTCACATAGTTCTGCAAGCTGGTATTTTTACATCTCAAACCATAAGAAAAGAACTTGGATTGTAAAGGGACACTTTAAGATTCCACTTGGCTGATACCCCTCCTAGTTATGAGACCGCACAGTTCTACAAACACACTGGAGTCAATTTTGTTCCCTTATATAGTGATTACGATGGTATATATTGGAACAAAATTAAAATCTTAACTTTGGCTCTGTCTCATGGTTTGCCTTCATGAGTCTCTGAGGCTTAAGGTAGCATGGGAAGTGTGTCATGTCAAGATTTTGTGAACTGCTTTTATTTAAAAAAAAAAAGTACCTTACCACATTGAGCTAAAACTCTGGAGCCTCTTCACTAAAGATCTTAACAGTTGCCTGCGCTGACAAAACTTCCATCTTCGTGTGAGAATTTAATTGCTGTAAGATTGAGTTTATTTTTTCTACCATTCTAAAATGTTCCCCTTGGCATCAAAATCCTTAGGGAACTGTCACATTTGAGGTTGCCTCCTCTAGGTAATTTGCCCAAGTAACTTGAAATAAAGTCTATCTGATAGAAGGACTGGCTTCTCTGCTTATGGGTCTAGGTACTCAATGTGTGGCTCATAGGAGAAATGTGACTAATTTAACCCTGGCATTTAGCTTTTAGATTTTTAGCAAAACAACTTTCTACCTAATTTACAACGCACTCCATGTTCTCCAGTGGCGTGAAGGTGACCCTGGTTCTTGAAAGGTGTGGCCAGCAAAGTACAACTCCTGGCTGTTTCCTTCAGGCTGAAAAGGTTTTGGGTATGGGCCTGGTGCTGGGCTCCATGGTTGTCATTCTAGGAGCAATCTAACTAATTTCAGAAGTTGATTGCAGGGTAATGAATTTCTAGACCACAGCAACTCTTGAAGACTATCCATCAAGTAAGGAAACAAACATCATCTAAGTCAGTAGAAGGAGTACCTGCACTGACTCAGCAGAAATCCTTGAAATAATGAAAAGCTAATTCACATGAGCTAGTTGGCCACTAAGGCTTAAAATTTCTTTGCATACCAATACCATTTTGTTCTGTTTTTAAATACATCTTATTGATGTCATTTATGTTTATTGTGCAGCCATTTTCTACCCTCTCCTCTACTTTGAACCTTTTCCTGTAAACAAAGAAAAATAACCAAGGAAAAAGATTTGGAGTCAGGAGGACCTGAGTTCAAATCTAGCCTTAGACACTTGACACTTACTAGCTGTGTGACCCTGGGCAAGTCACTTAACCCCAATTGCCTCACCAAAAAGCCAAAAAAAAAAAAATCAATAAAGAAACCTTGTCTGATGACATACAGAGTATTCTGTCCTTGTAGTCCCCTACCCTTTTGCCATGAGGCAGAAATATTTCTTTATGTCTTCTCTAGGACCTTCATGGGTTTTTCCATTACTCATAGTTCAGCTTTCTTTTTGTGATCTTGTCATTTATGTTGTTATAGTAATTGTGTCTATTATTCTTTTGATTCTACTTACTTGGCTTTGCATCAGTTGATACAAATTTTACTTATTTTTAGTGATTTGGAGCATGTTTTCATGTAGTAATCAAATTTTTTTTTCAAATCTTTTTAATCTCTTTGTTCATTATATTTGACTGCTTAAATGCTCATTGACTTGTTAGCTATTGGGGAATGGATCTTTGTATTAATTTGTGTCAATTCCTTGAATATTTTGGACATCAGATTTTTATTGGTTCTTAGGCATAGAAATCATTAACTGCATTGTTCAAGGGAACTCTGAGAAGACACTACATCTATCAATGCACTTCCTCTGCAATTTATATTTCTCTAGGTCACTCCCAAAGGGGGTGGGTAGGTGGAGCAGTGGATAGAGTGCAGGGTCTCAGGTCAGGAAGACTCAGCTTCCTGAGTTCAAATCCAGCCTCAGACACTTACTAGCTGTGTGACCCTGGGCAAGTCAGTTACCCCTGTTTGCCTCAGTTTCCTTAGCTATAAAATGAGTCGGAGAAGAAAATTTCAAACCGCTTTAGGATCTTTGCCAAGAAACCGCAAATGGAGTCAAGAAGAGTCGCACGTGACTGAAAAACAAATGAACAACAACTCCCTAAGACTATAAATTGCTGCAGAGATGTGACCCTATCTCACACACACACACACACACACACACACACACACACACCCCTTTACCAAACTTGAAAGTCTCCCAGTTACTTCTAGGAACAATATGAACTCTTCTGTTTGGCATTTAATACTCTTTACAACCTGGCACCTTCCTACTTTTCCAGCCTTCTTAAACTTCCGTGCATATACATATTGGCTTACTTGCTGTCCTTCCCTATTTCATTTCCCATCTCAGTGCCTTTGTATTGGTTGTCCCCAGTACCTGGAATGCTCTGCTTCCTCACCTCCTCCACATCTTGGAATCCCGGGTTTCTTTCAAGATATAGCTCAAATGCCACTTTCTACATGGTCTTTTTTTATGATATTCCCAGCTGCTAGTTCCCTCCCTCCCCAAACTACCTTGAATGCTTTTTGTATACATCCTACTTGTATAGGGACATGTTTCTTCCTTTAAGCTTCTGGAGGGCAGGGACTGTTGGACTTCCATCTTTATATCCCTAGCACTTAGCACTGAGCTTGGCACAGAGCAGGCATTACTACATCCTGGGCGATATCTGGCCAGTGGACCTGCATGGCTCTGGAGGAGAAAGTGAGGCTGATGACTTTGTGCAGTTGATCTAAGCTGCTGTTCCTTTTATATGACCCTCTGACATTTTTTATCCTTTCAGACCTATTTTTAAAAATTTTTTATGGATTTTCTTTTAATTTCTTTGATTCTCTTAGTCACTATTCTGCTAGTACCTTTTTCTTGATTTGAGAATTGCCTTCATGATGAGGAAGGGGCTATTGTTATATAGCCTGCTGGTTGGTCTCTTTGCCTCAAGTCTTTCCACACTCCACTCCATCCTCCTTTCAGCTGTCAAATTGATTTTTATCAAGTGAAGATCTGACCATGTGAACCCTTACACCCATTCAGCAGCTCCATAGGGCCTCTAGGATCAAATATAACAACATTCTCTGGCTTTTAAAGCCCTTTATAACCTGTCCCCTTCTTACCTTTCCAGTCTTCTTAGAGCTTCCTCCCCTGCACATACTCCATGATATGGTGACACTGGCATCCTTGCTATTCCTTGAACAAGACGCTCCATCTCCTTACTTCCAGGTGTTTTTTACTGGCTGCCCGCAATGCTTGGGGAATTCTTTCCATCCTCATTTCTACCTCCTGGCTTCCTTAAAATCTCAGCTAAAGTCTCACCTTCAGCATAAAGTCTTTTCCAGTTCTCCTTAATCTTAGTGCCTTCCCTCTGAGATTATCTCCAGTTTATCCTGTATATATTTGGTGTAAATAGTTGCTTGCATGTTGTCTTTCCCATTCAATCATGAGGTCCTTGAGGACAGCTTTTGCCTTTCTTTGTATCCCCAGTGCTTTAGCACAGAGTCTGACACATAGTAGACACTTAACAAATGCTTATTGACTGGACTAACAAGGTGTCTTCTGTACTCTCTCCTTGCATTGTATACTTCAACATTCCCACTTCTGCCTACTCTCCATTTTTATTTTCAAGGTGGCTTCCTCAAAAGGAACTGTGAAGGGGAGCTCAAGTGGGTGTGCATTCAGCTGCTTGCACATATGCTGTTCCCACAACCAGATGTATCATTGTTATTTTTATTTAACATTTATTGAGTGCCAGGGCTTTTCCTATCCCACCACTCGATTCAAGCATTAGTTGAAACACTGAGGTCTGCTGTGTCTCTGGCAATGTACCATAACATAGGCAAACAGGAGGAGAACTGGCCCCAAATAACATCAGTAACAAGAAAGGCAAATTGTACTTGTTTATAAAAATGTGGTGAAATCTGGTTGCATCCCTAGTCTCCACTACCTTCCCAGGCCATTCTCATAATTGCTGTGGCCATGGATTGATCAATTAATCAGCAAGCCCTTATTAAACATCTATTACTATATGATGGGCACTGTGTTAGGCACTAAAGATACAAATATGATGAATGAAATAATCCCTAACAGAGATAATAAGTACATATATACATATATATATTTTACACACACACACACACACACACACACACACACAGAATAAATACAAAGTAGTTAACTACAAGATGGTATGGGAGGTAACAAGGGGGAGGTAGGAGGATCAGGAAAGGCATTGAGCATACCTTGAAAGAAGAGATGGATTTCATGAGGAAGAGGGAGTGCATTCCAAGGCTATTGTGTGGCCAATGCAAAGGCATGAGGAAGAGGAATGGAGTTAATACTCCATATATATGAGAAACAGAAATGTCAGTTTAGCCTTTCAGAGTACAGGAGGTGGAGTAATGTCCAGTGAGTCTAGAAAAATTGACTGAGGCCAGGTTGTAAAGGTCTTTAAAAGCTCAACGAAAGACTTTCTCTATTTTGGATGGTGATGAGATTTGACCTAAAGAGACCTAAAGGGAAGATGATTTAAGGCGTGTGGTTCAGGGCAAAGAACACACTTTATTTTAGGTCTGAGGACCTGGGTTTGAATCCTAGCTCTTCTTGTGACAGTTGCTCCATCCCTCTGAACCTCAGTGTCTTTATCTGTAAAAAAAAAAAAATGAGATGGTCTGTACATGACCTGAAAGGTCCTTTCCAGCTCCATGTACCTTTGGATATTGTCTGCTAAAGGGGATAAAGGACAACAAATAGGGAGGCAGGTTGAGCTGCTTGGTGGCTGAAATAACATGCTTCTTCTAAGGCCAAGCTTACTGACTGGAGGGCTAGGAAATTAAAAGGATGTAGGTGTTGTATGGATTTTGAATATGCTTTTTTTTTAAATTTCTCCAAGTCTAAACTTGATTTTTGAAACCTTGCTTTTTAATGAATTATAGTTCCCCCAGCAAATAAAAGATTTTTGTGACCAAGTCGTAGAAGCCTTACTTCCATTTCCATAGTACTCCAACCTTTTTCATTTAGTGACCAACAGACAGCCCTCACCTCCCCTGCTTGCACTGTCAGTCCAGGGTCTCCTCTGCATTTCTGCAGCTCTTTAAGGCTTGAATGAAGAAATGTTAACCCTGAGAAGAAGCCCCAGGAAGTGGAAAGGGGCTGTAGTGTTCATCTCCCCAAAGTTTGGAGCCCTGCAGGTCCATCAGGACACTCTCACAGCTTTTCTGAAAGTCTTTGACCCTCACTTTAAGAAACACAGCTTTGAATCCAGTCAGACTTCTTCTCCTCTAGAGTCTGGTGACATCTTTCTCAACATTGCAAACTTACCTCTTCTTAAATTGCTGTTTCCTTGGTGTGAGTATTGGTCCACAGGAAGAGATGGGATAATAGGAAATAGTTCAAGTATTTACAAATAACTTGGTTGCACGGAGATACTTCTTTTTTTTTCTTTTACAAAGAGTGAAAGTTAACTTTGTAAGTGGCACGTTAGAGTCACATAGGAACTTTGAGTAAGTTTATTAGGTACTAAGCGTTAAGTAGGAAATCATTTTGTAGTGGGGAAACATTTAGATCATGTCTTCACAGGCAAATAAATAAACTAGAGATTTCCTCCTGCGTGTTCTCTTCTTGTTGAGATTTATAGCAATCTTTATATTCCCTAATGTAGCAGATATGGGTCTCTTCCTAAGGAGAAGGACTCTGAACCCTGAAAGGAAGATGCAGCTGCTTGTCTTCCAAAAAATGATGATGTATATAAACAAATTAGAGGAACAAACATGAAACTTCCTGTCCTGTCTATGGTGAAGGGAAGAGTTCATGACCAAACAAGACCTAGAAAGGATCACAGAAAATAAAATGGCTAATTTTGATTACTTAAAATTTTTAAAGGCTTTGTACAAAGAAAACAGAAATAGCTTAAATTGGAAAGGAAACAGTTAACAGGGAAAATTTTTCTATTAAAGCCTTATTTCCAAGATATGCAAGGAATTATTTCAAATTTATAAGAATAAGACCTGTTCCTCAGCTGATAAATTTTCAAAGGATAGCAACAAGCACTTCTCAAAGGAAGAAATCCAAGCCATCAAAGGCAATGTAAAAACAAATCTCCGAATCACTAACTAGAGAAATGCAGATTAAATGCAGATTAGAGAATGTAAATTAGACAAATGCATATTAAAGCAACATTGTGGCTCTACCCCATGCCTATCAAGTTGGCAAAGATGACAAAAAATGATAAATGTTAGAGGGCCTGTGAGAAAAGAGGCACATTAATGCATTTTTGGTGAATTGGTAAAACTATTCTGGAAAGCAATTTAGAACTATGGTTAAATGTCACTAAAATGAGTATACTCTTTGACTCACTACTAAAGCTTTACCAAGAGATCAGAGAAAGGTAAAAAGAATCTAGATGTTTGAAAATATTTATAGCACCTCTTTTTATAGTGGCAAAGAGCTCTAAACTAAAAGATTAGACATCATTTGGGGAGTGACTGAGAAAATTTTGATATATCATTGATCAATAAATATTTATTCAGTGCCTACTTTAGGGTGTTAGGCACTAGTGATACAAAAAGAAGCAAAAGATACTTCCTGGCTCTGATTCTTATAATCTGTCCAATACCTCACAGACACTCAGATTCCTTAAGAGTCTGGCTAATATGGCAGATCTTTAATACACCTTGTCTTTGGCTGGAAAAAAAAAAAAGATACTTCCTGCCCTCAAGGAATTTACAGTCTAATAGTCTAACGAGGGAGACAACATGTAAGCAAATATATTACAAGGCAAGCTACATACGGGATAGATAAGAAATACTTAACACAGGGAAGGCACAGGAATTAAAAGGGAGTGGGGGAGGCTTCTGATAGGAGGTGAGATTTTATTAGGGACTTATAGGAAGTCAAGGAGGGCAGTAGCTGGAGTGGAGTGTTGGAGGCATGGGGACAGCCAGAGAAAATGCTCAGAGCTGAGAAATGGAATGTTTTGTTTGTGGAACAGCCAGGAGGCCAGTGTCACTGAATCAAAGAGTACATAGTGGAAAGTAAGGTATAAAGAGACTGGAAAGGTAGAAGGGGGGTAGGTTCTGAAAGACTTTGAATGTCAGCAGAGCATTTTGTATTTGTTCCTGGAGGCAATAGGAAGCCACTGGAGTTTACTGAATAAAGAGGTGATATGATTGGATCTGCACTTTAGGAAAATCATTATGGTGGTTGAATGGAGGATGTATTAGAATGGGGAGAAATTTGAAGTGGGCCGACTTACCAGCAGGCTCTTGAAATTATCCAGTCATGAGATGGTGAGGGCCTGCACTGAAGTGATGATGTCAGATGAGAGAAGGGGACATATTTGAGAGATGTTGCAAAGGTGAGATTGATAGACGTTGGCAATAGGTTGGATATGGGTGCCAGGGCGGGGTGAGGTGAGGGTGGGGAGCTGGTGAGAGATAGTGAAGAATTCAGGATGATTCCTAGGTTGGGAGCCTGAAGAGCTGGAAGGATAGTGTTGCCTGCTTTAGTAATCTGGAAGATTGAGATTGAGTGTTGGGGTAGAAATTTAAAGGTAGAAGGTAATTAGTTCTGTTCTGGACATAGTGAGTTTAAGATGTCTACTGCACATCCAGGTTGAGATGTATGTGAATGTAATGAAATACTGTTGTGTCACAAGAAATTATCCAAGGGATGGTTTCAGAGAAACCTGGGAAGACTTGTATAAACTGATACAAAGTAAAGTAGGCAGAACCAGAAGAACAATGTATACAATAATTGCAAAAGGCTTAAAAACTCTGAGCAGTGCAAAGTCTAACCTCACTTCTAGAGAACCGATGTTTAAATATGCAACCACTCTTGATGGGGAGGTACACAATGAAACATAAAATTTAGGGCATGGAAAATGAAAGAGGGGGCAGCTAGATGGCGCAGTGGATAGAGCACCGGCCCTGGATTCAGGAGGACCTGAGTTCAAATGTGGCCTCAGACACATAACACTTACTAGCTGTGTGACCCTGGGCAAGTTACTTAACCCCATTGCCTAGGCAAAAAAAAAAAGAAAAGAAAATGAAAGAATTTGTTTTACTTGACTATGCATATTTGTTAAAAAGAGTTTTTCCCCTGGTGGAGGGAATAGCAGGGAAATAAATAGCAGAGAGAAATAAATATTTGTTAATTGAAAAATAAAATTTAAATTTAAAAGAAATCATGATGTGGCTAATTCAGTAATAATCAAAGGAAGAAGGAACATGTAATGGTTGATGATCACTGAGAATTCAATTCAGTAAACATTTATTAAGTACTTACTATGCAGCTGGATAGAGCACTAGGCCTAGAGTCAAGAAGACCTGACTCAGACATTTACTAGCTGTGTGATCCTGGGCAAGTCACTTAACCTCTATTTGCCTTAATCCACTGGAGAAGGAAATGGCAAACCATTCCAATATCTTTGCCAAGAAAACCCCCATGCATAGTACAGTCTGTGAGGTTCCAAAGAACTGGACACAAATGAACTACAACAACATGTGCTAGGCCAGGGGTGGGGGAACCTACAGCCTTGAGGCCACATGTGGCCCTCTAGGTCCTCAAGTGAGGTCCCTGACTGAATCCAAATCAGTCATAATTTTTTTGCTGATGGAGGGTCTTGCCTCAATCTGATGGCTGCTGACTGATCAAGATGGTGGTTACTGAGGGTTGGGATGGCTGTGGCAGTTTCTTAATTGATAACAATGAAGTTTGCCACATCATTGACTCTTCCTTTCACTTGAACACTTAGAGGCCACTGTAGAGTTATTAATTGGCTTCATTTCAATATTGTATCTCCAGGAATTGGGAGACCTGGAGGAGAGGAAGAGAGACAGAGGAACAGCTGGTGGAACAGAGAGAACACACTCAGTATTTGTTTATTAAGTTCGCTGTCTTATATGGGTGCAGTTCATGGAGCCCCAAAACAATTACAATAGTAAAATCAAAGATCACCGTAATAGATCTAGTAATGAAAAAGCTTGAAATATTGAGAAACGTAAGAAAATGTAACATAGACGCAATGTGAACACATGCTGTTGGGAACATGGTGCCAATAGACTTGTTCGAAGCCTGGTTGCCATGAACCTTTAATTTGTAAAAACAAAACAAAACAAAACAAAAAAACCCACCATGTCTGCCAAGTGCAATAAAACAAAGCACAATAAAATGAGGTATGCCTGTATAAAGGAAGGCTTTGAGTTTAGTTTATCACTCCACCCTCTGGACCTCCAATGAGAGGGGAGAGGCAGCTTAGGGAGTTGAGAGGGTATTAAATGTCAAAAACTGACTCAATTAATATGGTGAGGAGGAGATTTCAGGTGACCCGTTTGTCCTGGTTGAGGTATGATATTCCTTGGAGTCTAAATAAAGCAGAGCTGCTGATGGAAAATGGAGTTACCTGGAAAGCCCTGGAAGTTTTGAGTTTCCTATGAAGTCTTTGGAAGGGGTTTATTATTCTTTCCTCCAAAACTGAGACTGAGGCTGCTCTTTAAAATCCCCAGAGAGGCAGTGTGGTGTAACAGATAGGGTGCTGGCTTCAGAACCAGGAAGACCTAGGTTTTGTATCTTGCCTCTTAGACATACTGTCAAGGCACTTGATCTCTCAGTGCCACAGGCAACTCTCTAAGACTTTAAGTCGCAGGGAAGGTGCTGACTTTCATTAATAAAGAGAATTTCTTCGTCAAAGAATTTCCTATACCTGTGAAATCATAGGTCTAATTCTTAGCCCCGTGGGCTTTTCCTGGGGCATAGATCTAAGGTGTGATGGAAAATTTCTCACAAGGCAGCATGATATAGTGGAAAGAACTCTGGGTGACTTGGAATCAAATGACCTGAGTTCAAATTCTTGCTCTGACATTTGCTATCTGTTTGACGTAAAGTAGGTCACTTACCCTCTCTAGATCTCTGTTTTGTTGTGTAAATTGAAAGTGTTGTTGTTCAGTTATGTCTGACTCCTCATGACCTCATTTGGGATTTTCTTGTCAAAGATACTGGAATGGTCTGCCATTTCTTTCTCCAGCTCATTTTACAGATGAGGAAACTGATGCAAATAGGGTTAAGTGACTTGCCCAGGATCACATAGCTAGTCAGTGTCTGAGGCAGGATTTTCACTCAGGTCTTCCTGAGTCTAGGCCCAGCACTCTATCCTCTGCTCCACCTAGCTGCCCTGTAAAGTGAAGAGGCTGGACTAAATTGTTTCTAATATTCCTTTCAGTTCTAAATCTAAAATTCTATGAATTACCAAACCTAGTGACTACTATTTACTTTGGTTACTACTGTAGGAAAAATTGATGCTGCCAGAAGGAATTTAGAAGCATTGCTAAGGATTGTGTTTATCAAGAGTATATGATATGCAAGGCCTTGTAATAGTGGCTGGAGTTAGGGATACCGTGACAAAAACTACGTTCCCCAAGAATTCTCCTGGGAAGATACCACATGTACACAGATAAGTAAATGCCAAGTAATTTCAAGAGGTAGAAAAACTAAGAACTGGAAGCCTTTCTGGATTCTCCCCAGTCTGTTTAAGAGTTGGCATCTGAACTGTGCTTTGAAAGAAGATAGGGGTAGTAAAAAGAGAGGGGAGGTGTGAGAAGGAAGTACATTCCAGACATAGGGGATAGCCGGTGCAAAGACATGAAGGCCTGACTTGCACTGTTGTTTGTGGGAAAACAACAGGCCATTTTAACTAGAATGGAAAATACACAAAGTGTTGGGTGAGAAACTGCAAACTGTAGGGGCACAGCTCTAATGTTGAGTTTCTTTTTCAGACTGTTGCTGACTAAATGCAAAGGCTTCAGAAGAAAAAGCAAAATTAGGGGAGTGGTTGGTTCAGAGCATTGAGAATTGGCTTTCTGGATCAAGGCTTAAAGAATAGGCTCTTAGAGAGGAATGACATCTATCTAACAAGAGCTCTTGAAGATATCAAGTGTTAAAATATTATGTCTTGAATATCTAATCAAAAGGGCTTCAAACTTAAAGAGAATAGGGAAGGAGGAAACTGTCCATATGTGTCTGTCTGTCTATCTAGACAGGGTGTCCCAAATGTCTTAGTGCAGTTTTAAAGCTTTAATAACTTGTAAAGGATGGTGCTACAAATTTACACACACACACACACACACACACACACACACACATACACAAAGACTACTTGAAAAGTCAACTACTTGAAATTGTAAAATATGTATATTTCTTATTAAAATTAAGCATAACCACTGTCTTGTGCTATACATCACTCTAGTCAATTTCTTAACTTTGTAGAAAATTTCATCATCTGCTACTTAGTGACAGAAAGAACAGCATTTGTAATCATAGCCTTAAGAGTACCCAAAGAATAACATTTTCATATGTACATAATAGTTTGGGTGTAACTCCCATAAGAAAAAATCAAATGGAGATTAGATTAGGTGGCTGAGGTGGCCAAGCAAGACCCTTACCAATCTGAGAAAGTATCATCCAGAAATTGTCACACATAATGCATAACAGTGTGTCTACTCTTGTTAAAATTAAACATAAGAAATGATCATTCAGAATTCACAAAACTAAATGAGAAATTCAAGTAATTAAATCTTCAAATGATGTTTTGTAGCATTATTTAGACTTCTTCAGTTATTAAAGCTTCAAGCTGCACTAAGACACAGATCTACCAAGCTAGAGACCATTCTGAGTAGCTACATACATCAAAGGCTAAATAATAGAAGAACGGTGGTAGGAATACCAAAAATAATAGAATAATATGAGAGATGCCCAGAAATTCACACATGAGCAAAGCATGGGTAACAAGCAATAAAATAAGTTAGAGATAGTAATGATATCAGCCCAATTTGACCTCATAATTATTGCTGAGACTTGGTGGGATACAACACATAAGTAGAATATGGATTTTGATGGGTATTTCTTTTTCAAAAGAAACAAAACATGTTAAAAAAAAAAAAGCGGGGTAATATGGGGGAAGCCAGACTAAGAAAAGGGTGAACAGTATAGTATTTTAAGAAGCCCTATTCTTAGAAGGAAATCAAGGAATCAAAGTGGAACAACCAGGTAGGAAATATTTGACAAAGAGTAACACAAAGAAGAGCAGAAGCACTATTGTCATCAGAGCACACTACTGATCAGCTGGACTGAAAGAAAATATAGATGAGTTCAAGAATCAATCAATATGCATTTGTTGTTCAATCATTTTTTCAGTCATGTCCAACTCTTTGTGACCCCATTTGGGGTTTTCTTGGCAAAGATACTGGAGTAGTTTTCAATTCCTTCTCCAGCTCATTTTACAGATGAGGAAACTGAGGCAAACAGGGTTAAGTGACTTGAGCAGAGTCACACAGCTACCAAGTGTCAGAGGCCACATTTGAATCCAGGTCTTCCTGACTCCAGGCCAGGCATTCTATCCACTGTACAACCTAGCTGCCCTGGTGCATTTATTAAATATGTACTGTATGCCAAGTGTTCCACTACTATGTGCCTCTGTCTGTCTCTAAGCTAGAGAAATGAAGGCAAAAGTAAAATAGTTCCTTCTTCCATTCTAATGGGGGAGAGAACATGGATGTAAATAGTGATATACACGTGGCGCAGAGGATAGAGCCCTGGCCCTGAAGTCAGGAGGACCTGAGTTCAAATCTGGCCTCAGACCAACCACTTGACACTTACTAGCTGTGTGACCCTGGGCAAGTCACTTAACCCCTATTGCCTTTAAAAAAAAAAGAGAGAGAAAAAAGAATAGGGATATACAAAGCAGATATAAGGTAACTGAGCGAGGTTGGGTGGGGAGGAGCAGCCACTAGTACCTGGGGGTACCAGGAAAGCCCTTACGCAGAAAGTGATACCTGCTGAGTTTTGAAAGAAACCATAGATTCCAAAAGGGCAGGAATAAGAAGGAAGTCCATTCCAGGTCTGGAGGCTAGCTGGTTCAAAGGTGCAGTAAAGGGAGATGGAGAGTCATGTGTGAAGAATAGCAGGCGGCCATTTGGCTGGAGTTTTGAATGCATGGAAGGAGAATAATGCCTGGGTGAAGAATGAAAGCCTGGAAAGGTAGAATGGGGCCAGGTTTTAAATCCCCCTAAAAGACTAGTTTATACTTGATCCTTAAGGTAATAGGGAGGGAGTCACTGGAGTTTACTGGGGGTGGGCTTGTCACTAAGTTGTGGTTTAGCAATATGACTTTGGTAGCTGTGTGGAAAAATAGATTGGAATGAAGAGACTTGAGTCAAGGAGAACATTTAGAAGTCTATTGCAGTATTGTAATAGAAAGAAGATTTGGCAATCAATTAGATATACAGGGTGAGTAAGAATAAGGAGTTGAGGATGACAGGCAAGATTTTGAACCTAGGTTACCAGAAGGGTGGTGACATCCTTAATAGTAATAGTGAAGTTTGGAAGAGGGGAAGGTTTTGGGGAGAAGATAATCATTCAGTTTTGGACATGAGTTTGAGATTTCTATGGGATATACAGTTCAAAATGTCTGCTAGGCAGTTAGTGATATAATTCAGGAAAGAAAGTCTGGATTTATAGATCTGGAAATATTTTACATAGAAATGAGAATAGATCCAATGAGAACTGATGGAATTCACATGAAAGATTGTGGAAATAAAGGAAAAGAGGGCCTAAAACCAATCCTTGAGGGAAACCCACAGTTGGTGGGCATAACTTGGATGGAGACCCGGGAGCAGCCAGATAGGTAGGATGAGAACCAAAAAAGAGCAGTGTCATAAAAACCTAAAGAAGAAAGAGTATGTAAGAGAAGAAGGTTGTCAGCAATATCAAATGTTACATACATATCAAAAAGGACAAGGATTGAGAATAGGCCATTCGGTTTGGCAGTAAAGAGATCATTGATAACTTCAGGGTTGTCAGTTTCTGTTTAATGTTGAAGGGCTAAGCCAGATTGCAGAGGGTGTAGAAGAGAGTGAGAGGAGAGGAAGTGGAGAGACTTGAGTGTAGACCACTTTTTCAGTTTAGCTGGGGGTGGGGGAAGGGGGAGAGATTTACAGGATAATAGCTAGTAGTGATAGTAAAATCTAGTGAATTTTTGTTTGGTTGGTTTTGGTTTTGGTTTTCTTTTTTTTTAAGGATGAGGAGATGTAGATATATTTGTAGTCAGCTAGGAAGGAACCAGTAGATAGAGAAAGATTAAAGATTAGAGAAGATGGTGTGAGTAGAAAGCAATCTGCATGAGGAGAAAAATTCACAGGTCACACACATAGATGGGATGGCATTTTCAAGAAGGGTCACTTCTTCATCCAAGATAGGAGTAAAGCAAGAGACAGTATAGAATGATGTCAAAGGAATGTAAGATGAGAAGGAGAGAAGAGAAAGCTTTTGGTGAATGAGCTCAATTTTTTGAGGCATGTATAAAGTAGTCTTCAGCTGAGAGGGTGAGAGTGTGACTTGGAAGGCTTGAGGGGAAAAGAAGGTTTGGAAAAGCTTCTAGGTGAGATAATCACTTAGGGAGGAATGGAAGGATTGCCTTACTGTAGTGAGAACCCAGTTGACATTGGATAACATGAATATGTCATGGAGCCAGTGAGCATCGTTTTGTGACTTCTTCCTGTTCTGTTTGGCAGCATGTGGTTAATGAATAATGAAAGTGGAGAGCAGGAATAATCTAGGCTAGGTATTTGACAAGGAATGATCAAAAGGAACAAAAAATTGAAAAGTATAGTGTAGAGCTATCACTGTTGACACCTTGGTGTTGTAGTAGATAGAGTGTTAATGATAATATCACAGACTTCATAAGGTAGTTGTGAATGTATGTTAGCTATTATTGTTGTTGTTGTGGTAGAACTGGTTTACCAAGAAGTTGAGTATAGGGAGAGAAGAGTGTGTTCAGAGCAGGAGTTATGGCCTATGGGAACTACCAAGGCATGGAGGGGTTGGAGGTTATGGTGGGGATGAAGAACAGAGTTAAGGAGAGGTCGAATGACACATTATGATCAGATAAAGTACCTTCAGAGTTCTGAACTTGGAAATGGAACATGTGTGGGTGATGGCAAGATTAAGAGCATGACCATCCCTGTGTAAAGTTGAGGTGGAGCAGAAGGAATTAGTCATGGGATTTGAATAGATTGAGGAACTGGGAAGTTAAGGTAGTGGAGAGAACCTCAGTTTGTATGCCTTGCACAAGACAGTCACTTAATGAGTATTTTTTTTAATCAAATTGAAGACCCAAGCACTGAAGAGAGGCACGATTTCTCATTGATTTGGTGGGGATAGATCCTGACCTGTTATTAACAGGTATAAGGAATTCCCCAGTAAGAAAATTCCCTTTACTTAAGCAAATTGGTACCTGGTCTGCAATTATTACTAATGAGTTTTCTAGGAGCCATAGAAAGATGAAAGGGCTGACCCAATGTCACATAGCCAGTATGTATCAGAAGTGGGACTTAGACCCATGTTCCCACTCTGGGACTACTTCTTTGCCCACTATGATGTAACGTCTACACTATGCTGCTTCCCATAATATCAAGGATGAACTTCAGTTTTCTGACATCTGTTGGAGCCATGTCTTTGCCAAAAGCAATGTGGTGGACAATTTTTTGGCTTGCCTTAAGGATAATATCATTCTTTAAAAGGAAGAAGAACCGACAAGGGAATACTCTATTCTGGATTTTATCCTCATTAACAAGAAGGAGCTGGTTGCTGAGGTGGAAATGTTGAGAACTCTGAAAGGAAATGACCATTCTATCTTAAAATTTGTGAGGGAGAACGAAAGAAAAGCTGGACATGGTCTGACAGACAATACCAGATTTTGGAGAGTAGGTTTCTAAGAATTCAGAGAAAAAATAGATACAATGCATCTCATGGATGAAAATTCTACAAGCAAATGCAGGCCAGGAGTGTTTAGAAACTCTCAAGAATTAAATTCTGAGGGCATCTAGGTGGTGTTGTGAATAGAGCACTAGCCCTGGAATAAGGAGGACCTGAGTTCAAATGTGGCCTCAGACACTTAATAACTGTGACCCTGGGCAAGTCACTTAACCCCAATTGCTTCTCCCCCCCCCAAAAAAAAACCACCACAACAACAAAAATTAAGGAAGCAAAAGAAATAATTCTAATGAGCGGGGGAGGGGAGGAACCAACCACCTAGAGCTATTAAAAAAAAAAAAAAGCCCGTGTAGGTGCCCTGGGTACTCAAAGACAAACATATTTTTTGAAAGATACATACAGAAGAAGCATGGACACATAATAAGAACAAAACTGTGTCACAGACCCATAAGAGTACTGTCAAGTGTGCTAAAACTCAGAATGAGCTGAGGCTGGTGTGCAAAGCCAAAAATAACGAAAAGGGGCTCTGTTAGTTATCCTAGGGAAAAGAGGAAAAATGAAGAAGGAATAGAGGACATTTCCTTTAGGTGAATGGAGCAATGATGAGAGCTTCTTCAGGTTTGCAGAAGGGCAAATGTTCCAGTTTTCAAAAATGAGAAGTGAGCATAGTCTGAAAACTATAGGCCAGTAATCTTAACTTCTGTTGCTTGCAAAATTTAGTATCATTCAAGAGGAGCTAATGTGGTGTAGTGGATAGAAGACCAACCTTGGAGTCAAGAAAACCTGACTCCAGGACCTGCCATACATACTTATTAGTTCTGTGACCTTGGGAAAGCCAATTTACCTTTCATTGCCCCAAATGACTCTGGGACATTTAAGTTACCTTCTGCAAGATGCCCTTCCGAGGCCTTGCCACCCTCCCCTTGATGCTGGTCCCTTTCCTCTGAGACCCATTTAATCTGTATATATGTGTGTGTGTGTGTGTGTGTGTGTGTGTGTGTGTGTGTGTGTGTGTGTGTGTGTGTGTGTGTGTATATATATATACATATATATATATATGTATGTATATATATATATACATATATATATATATACATATATATATATATATATATATATCTTGTATATACAGTTGTTCCTTCCGCATCACTGGGTTTAGGGGCACGGCGCCCCCTTAATCTGGAAAATCTGTGTAAAATATTTTGGTGCTCCCTTCATACCAGAGAAGAAGTCTGAATTTTGCTTTTTCCTTTATGGGGTGTTTCCAGGGTTGAGTATTTGGTCATAGGTTCTGTGTCATCTACAGCGTCCACAAAACTCTCAGAAAATTCCCATTTAATTTCTTATGCTGATCGGCAATGTATCAAAACCGGGATGGGGAAAGTCTCAATGTGGAAGGGATAACTGTACCTTGTTGTCCACTTATTGTCTCCCCTGTTAGAATGTGAGTGTCCTGAAGGCAGGAACAGTATTTTTGCTCAATGCCTGGCACATAGTAAGTGCCTAATAAATGCTTGTTGACTGCTGGACTTACTGAAGAATCGATGACTTGCATAGGCGAAGGAAAGTTTCACACTGGTATTTCCCTATATTGATTAAATTACAGGTCCAGGCAAAACAAGAAAAAAATCACTAAAAGAATTTTTAGTGAACATCTAGAAAAGAAAGAGATTGATCACAAAATGGCAGGAGGCTTCATCACACACGGATTAATGCCTGAATAAGCTATTTTTTTAAAAAATAGGCTTTTTAAACTAGTAAACCAGAAACTCATATATATATATATATGTATATGTATATATGTATGTGTGTATGTATGTATGTGTATATGTATGTGTGTGTATGTATATGTGTGTGTACACACACACACGCACACACACACATATAGTTTAGGTTTAACCAAGCATTTGACAGTTTCTTGTGCTGTTCTTCGGGAAATGGTAGAGAAGTATAAGTTACATGATAGTATAATTAGATGGATTTGGTCCTGGTTGGAGGGCCAAACCCAGGGTGGGATATCACCCTTAGGAGGACATAGATAGTTGAGGGGTCTAGGGAGCTGTGCCTGGCCTTGTGCCAAAAAACATTTTTGTCAGTAACTTGGATAAAGATATGTAAAGCAACGTTATCAAATCTACAAGTGATACTAAGCTAGATAATGCACATGATAGCATAATGGGGTCAAAAAAAAAAGATCCGCACAGCTAGAACATTGGGCCAAATCGATCAATGAAAAATTGAATAAGGATAGCTATAAAATCTTACATGTGAGTTCTAAAAGTCAATTTCATAAGTACAAAATAGGAAAGGTATTTCTAAAAAGAAAATTGTCTAGAATGATCCAGCAGTCTAGGACAACCTTTTCAGTTGAATGAGAAGGAAGAGGGAGGGACGGTGATGGAGCCAGCTCTTACCCTAATGAGAACTGATTATTTTCAGTGTGAACCTTTACACCTTGGAAATCAGCAGATGCTATGAATCAAGGTGTGATTTATTGTGTTGTTGATTGTCTAGACTTAAGAGAGTGATAGAGAAAATGTTAGTGCAGATTGAACTTAAAAGTGTGTCATGGGTGCATTTTTTTTTTCCTTTTGAGAACAGGTTGTTCTCCCTGGAAGGGAGTGTGTGTTGGTATGGGTCAATGAATTTAAAAGTTTGAGAATCATTACCTAAAATAAAGGAAGTTCATTCTGTAGCTTAGCACAAAAAATCTGCTGGTTTTTAGCTATCATTTTTTGATGTATTAAGGCAGGTTGCATAGGACAGGTTTCACTGCAGAGCAATGGAGAAGAAAGCCATTGGAGGTCACACTGGTGTGCTCACTTCTAACCTTTCTCAGCTCCTGACTCTCTGTGCTATTTTTCTACCTTGTCGCTGTGAAGGTAACTTCTCCCCAAGGGGAGGAACGCCACCCCTCGTTTTTTCAGCACCGTTTTATGTGTTATCTTCCTGCATTAGAATGTAAACTCTTTGAAGGCAGGGACTGCCTTTCTTTTTACTTGTATTTATATTCCCAGTGCTTACTACAGTGCCTGGCACATAGCAAGCACTTAATAAGTGCTTTTTCTTTCTATCACACCACAGAGACTAATAGGATAAGAGCACTAGCAAGTACTCCACAAATATAACCCACTGTTAAAGTGTCTTCTTTCATTTTTCTAGTGGATCAGTGTCCACAGATACTCTGATATCCTAGACTTCTTTGGGGAATAAAAGTTCTTATATTCACATTTTGAATCTATCATGGCTAACTATTATTTACCTTTTTGATTCAATAAGCATTTATTAAGTGGTTACTGTGTGCAACACGTTGCTAGGTCAAAGAGGGTGGGGATAGTGACATACAAAATTGAGATAAATAATCTCTGGCCTGATGGAATTAAAAATCTTGATAGGAAATAAGTCCCCTACTCAGATAACCATAATATGTGATAAAGCTTTGGACATAGTTACCGAAGGCACCGAAGGATGGCCAGATAATGGGGATATGAGGTCAATCATTTGTTCTGCCACAGGGTTTATAAAAGTCTCACACTAGAAACCACATATAGGTTTGGCAGTGTTTCAGATGGCAAGAAGCCAGTAGTAGCCTTTCAGTACTAACTTAATCACTAGATGGCCTTTAAAGATCCTTTCAACTCTAAGATCCAATGATTCTGGATGGGTGTCTCTTCAATGGCTTTTTCCATATTATACATCTCATCTATGACCGCATAGTCATCTCAGTATCAAGCAATCTGCCTGCAATCTTGTATTGGCCTTTGCTGGTCTCCACCAAAAAGATCCCTTTCTGGCCAGTTTCAGTGAGTGAATACACAGACTCTCCTGAGAGATGGGAACAGTTCTAACCAGGAAAAGGCTAGGAGGATTTGTCTTTCTCTTCCAAAAACCAAGAGCCAGTTGTGGCCCTTCGGGGTCCACCACACAGCTTAAGGCACCAGGATTTAGAAAGGTTTCTGAACTCTCAGTAGTTAACACACTGTAGTGTACCTTCTGTGCCCGAGAACTAAAAGTCTTGGCTCTGTTTGACTACAACCGAAACATCTGTGTGTTGACATCATTTCAGGCTCCTGAGCCATCCATTGTGTGTGGATCCTTCTGGAGAAGGCCTCAGGGCAGTCTCCCTCCTTTTGTAATATTCGTGCATCTTTTTTTCTGGTTAGATTTTTGACAGCTTCCAAAATATTACTAAAGCAATAAAATCCACATTAGTAAAAATCCCTCTTTTTTCACTTTGAAAAAATAATTTTAGTATATGTTAGCTTCTGCACCTCTTTGCTGCTAACCCTTTATATGCAAAGGAGAAGAAAAACAGTTCAATCTTCTGAGTCCTTTTTTCTTTCAAGGACCGAATTGATAAATAGGCAGTAGATCAGAAAGTTTATTTAAAGTATGCTTGTAATTCTCTGATGCAAATGAGATTCAGTGTTTTGGTTTTATTTCTCCATCAGTGACCTCTGTAGCATTAGCTAAAGTAGAAAGTTAACTCATACGTGTGTATCACTACTACAAACATTTAGTTGTTGTTATATTTACTTCAGAACTTATAGTGTATCTTCCAGCATGACCAAGGAAAGATCATACTCCTTTCTTCCTTTCATCCTCCTTTTAATTCCCTACTGAGACAGCAACGGTGGCACAGTAGAAAGAATACTAGCTCTGCCATCTGGCTTCCAGTCTCATCATTCAAGTGAAACTGTTCAATCCTAATTTATTAATGATCTCCTAATTGTGAAATTTAATGATCTTTTCTCAGTTATCATCCTTCTTGACCTCCCTGCAGCTTCTAATACCTTCTGCTTGATAATCTCTTCTTTCTAAGCTTTGAGACACTGCTCGCTCTTGTTTTTCCTCCTAGTGTCTGAACCGTTCTTTCTCAGTCTTCTTTGCTGGATCTTTGTTTAGATTATCCTCATTAACCATGGGTGCCCCCCAAGGCTCTAGCCTAGGTCTTCATCTCTTCTTGTTTTGTTCTATTTCTAGCTCCCATGGATTCTGCCATCATCTCTATGCAGATAATTTTTCCAATTCTGACCTCCAGTTTTGCATTTCCAATTGCCTATTAGACATCTCAAACTGGATGTCCCACTGTTGTTCAGTCATTTCAGTCATGTCTGACTCTTTGTGTGCCAGTTTGGAGTTTTCTTGTCACAGATGCTAGAATGGTTTGCCATTTCCTTCTCCACTTCGTTTTTTGAATGAGGAAACTGAGGCAAGCAGGGTTAAATGAAGGGAAGCTAGGTGGTGAAATGGATAGAGTTCCAGGCCTGGAGCTAGGAAGGCTTGTCTTCCTGAGTTCAAATCTGGCCTCAGACCAAACACTTGACACTTACTAGCTGTGTGACCCTGAGCAAATCACTTAACCCCAACTGCCTAAAAAAACAAAAAAGAAAGATAATAAACCAAAGCAAAAAAGAGCCCAGATATAGTATTTTTAAAGTTATGAAATAAGAGAAACAAAGGAAAATATTAGGAAAAAAATATTTTAAAACAGTATAAAAAGTAGACAGAGGGAAACAAATCCTGAGAGACAATAAGGAAGGTAGAAAATCAATCCCTCCCTCAAAAAATAGCAAGAGGAATTTAAAGAATAGATGAAGCACACCTCAAAAATCCAGGGAAGCATTAAAGAATCTTGAGAGGAGATCTTGATGACAAAACTTCAGCAGAAAGGAAAACAGGATAGGGAAGTGAAAAACATCAGTTACTGCAGCCAAAAACATGTTTAGCACACTAGAAGTCAGAGAGGCAGCTAAACGCAGTTGAAATGGAGCAACAAGCTCAGAAAATAATTCAACTGGAAAAATATTTGGAAGTAATGGAGATGAAGAAAGTGACAAATTTGGAGGACAGATGAAGGAAAGGAAACCAACACTGTTGGGATCCTGGAAAACGTCAAAGAAGAAAAGTATCTGATCACATGTTTTAAGAAATTGAACAAGAAAATTTCTGAGCAGTAGGAAATAAATGACATTCTGCAAATAAAAATAGAAGCCAGACAATGATAAATTCATCCAGACGTAGCACTATCAAGCTTCAAAATTATAGTTACAAAGTATCTTTCCAGCAGCCAAAAGAAAGAAAAACATCACACACCAAAAAAAAGCCAATAAGGGTCCTGTGAGATTTTTCAACAGAAAACCAGAAGTAACCAAAGGATTTGAAGCATTACATTTTTAAAAATCTAAAACATGACTTTCAACCCCTGAAACTAATACCTGAGTTTCCCAGCAAATCTAATCATAATTCAGAAACAAACAAAAAAATGAACATTTTAAAACCAAAATTGCTAGGACCTCAAAGAATTAATGGAACAAAAATGATACTTTAAAGGAACCTTTTCAAGTGAGCTGCAGAAACACCTAGACTAGCGAGTACCGGGAACAAGAAATAGCCTTCACCTCTGATGAGCTCAACTGTCATGGTGGTAAGATTGCGGGACCTGGAACCAAGAGTCTTGATTTCAGCTCCCACTTTAGACACTAGCCAGTGGATCACAGTCAAGTCATTTATCTTTCAGGATCTTAGTTTCCTCATCTTTCAAAGAGAAATAATAATGCTCCTACTAGCTATCTCTCAGGCTTGTTATGAGGGAAGCAATTAGTCATCAATCATTTATTAAGCACCTTCTGTATGCCAGGCACATTGCTAGGCACTGAGGATAAAAAAGCAAAAGTTTTTGTCAGTGAGGTCTTTACATTCTATCAGTGGAAACTGTCTAAATATCTCTGTCTCTGTAGTTTTTTATCTGTATTACTATTATTATTCTAGCTGCATTATTGCTACCCGTAACTATTAGTTAATGCACATGTATTATATTTATGTGCATATATTAGACATGTTATATGTATATTGTGCTTTTATATATTATAATATATAGCATATTAGGTAATATAATTATGTCCAAATATAAATATAACATACAATATGTAATATATTATACACATGTATATATTATATAATATAGGTTATACATAATCAGTTTTTGAACTTTGTGTATATATGTATAGACTTATATACATCTGTTCACATCATATACATATACATCGTGTACAGATACATGCATCATATATATGTATACATCGTATATACACATATAACTGCATCATATATACATCACACATATATGCACACACACTCTGTGTGTATGTGTGTGTATGAAAGATAAATACAAGGTCAGGGAGTAGGTACTCGAAGCTGAGGAAATCAGGAAAGACTTCATTTAGAAGCTGACATTTGAGCTCAGCCTTGAAGGAGATTAGAAGTTCTCAATGGTAGAGGTGAGAGGAGTACTGTGCAGGTATCGGGTGGGTCAAGACACAAAGAGGGGAAATCGAGGGCCATGTATTTAAAACAGTAAATAGGACAGTTAAACTAGAATGTAGGCAATGAGAAGGGTAGTAATAATTAATACAACTAAAAAGGGAGGTTGGGACCAGGGTGAAAGGCTTTAAATTCTAAGCAGAGTTTATATTTGATCGTTGAGGGAATAGGGAAACACTGGAATTTATTGGGGAGAATAACAGAAGGTCGGACCTGCATTTCAGAAAATCACTCTTTTAAAAAAATCATCCTATTATGTTGTGTAGAAGATGAATTAGTGTGGGAAGAGAATTGAGGCAGAGAGACTATTGCAGTACTTCATATGAGAGGAGATAAGGACCTGAACTCATGTTGTCACTGGTATGTGTGTGTGTGTGTGTGTGTGTGTGTGTGTGTATACACACACATATGTATATATATACACATATGTATATATGTATATATACACATATGTATATATGTACGTATATATGTATATGTATATATGTATATATACACATATGTATATGTGTATGTATATATATATGTGTGTGTGTATACATATGTATATACACATGTATATCTTGATTGATATATAATGGCTTTACAAGCCTTGAAACACTATATGCAAATATGAGCTATTACTGTTGTTATTTTTATCACTATTAATTATTAGTGTGACTGTGGGCAAATTGCTTCATTTCTCTCAGCATCTCTTTCCTCATCTTTAGAATTAAGGAGTAGGATCTAGTGATTTCTGATGTACCTTCAAGCTCTAAGTCCTGTGAACTACTGTCAAAATTTAAGACTGTTAACTTAAATGTTAACAGATTGAACACCCCTCCACCCTCACACCCCCAAGGAATTCTAGAATGGATTAAAAAACAGAATGTATGAACAGCAGAACATGTTGTCTACAGCAAACACAATTATACAAAATGATCACAAGGCTTTAAAGTGAAAGGGTAGATTAAAATATATTGTGTTACAGCTAGCTCAAGGAAATCTGGATTTACAGTGTTTATAACTCAGAGAATTGAATTCAAACCAGTAAGAATTAATAGAGATAAATATGGAAATGAAACATGTTTAGGACACTACTGATAATGAGCACATGTTAATTTTAAACATACATGTACCAAATAATATAGCCACTAAGTTGGTAAAGGAAGAGTTCACATTCTTATTAGTAGAAATAGTTAGATAATTAGTCATAGGAGGTTAATTGTAGGGGGATAAAACAATCCATTCTCAGAACATGATAAATCAAAGAAAAAAAAATAAATTGGAGGGAAGTTGCATTTTTCAGCCCTGTTGAACTTAATTTAATAAAAACATGGTGAAGATATAATGGGGAAAATAAGAAATAAATATTTTAAATATATAGGAAGCACAGGAATTCAACATGTTCTTAGTCACAGAGAAGTCTTAGATAAATTTAGAAGGGCAGAAATGTAAAATGCTACATGTATAGACCTTCATACAGGAAAATGAGAAACTGGCAATGATAATGTGATCAACATGGAAATTAATTAGGGTTTAGGTTGTAACATTGTGTCATAAGTTAGGTCCTATTATGATAATTTTTCTGATTTCTGATATTTCTGATAGCTGAACTCTCTTAGATTTCATGTTATAGAAAACATGTTATAGTGATGCCATAGTGTTAATGAAATGAAAACATAGTTAACATAAAACAACTCTCATTACACATCCCTTGCATGTGTAAGAATGAGGTTCTCTAAAGAGAGCATTACTTTGCATATTTTTAACATGAGGGCTCATGAGTGGTTGGGTTGTTAGCTTTTTCTGTTATAGCACTTCATGTCCTCATACTCTGCTCACCAGCTGTGTTTACTTTTTCTTTAGAAATGTAGTTTTTCAAGTTTATCTGCCTTTTCTCTGTTAAAGTTCTTAAGACTAACTCACTCTTCTGATGCAATAACAGTGAAGTGTTAATTAACTATGTTAGTGAATTTTTGGATGATAAAATATAACATTAATATTTGGGCCTACTTCTTGTAGGAAAATTTGTCCAGAAAATGTTGGTATTTTTATATGTACTTCCGCTATTTATTCATAGACATGTCACAAAAAATTGTTTCAAAGTTGTATTTTTTAAGCCTTAGTAGATCCAGAAACAAACCTAAATCCCCCAGTAATATTTGACCTGTCACTGAACTGTTTCTTGATAGTTTATTAATAAATTAACACTACTTTTCTTTTTGACTGGCCTAAAATTCTAGATCAAGCTACTTATAACAACTAGTCAGTTAAGTCAGTTTAGTTATTTGAGTATTGAGTAGAAAAACAGCAAAAGGATGATTGAGTACCTCATTTTATTTTCACTTTTTAATGGACTATGTTCATTGACAGGATTTGTCATAGAATGTTCTTTCAGACTATAAGAACTGTTTTGCATCAGTTCTGAGAGAGAGAGAAAAAGAGAGAGAAAGAAAGAATGAAGAGAGATGAGGAGAGAAGAGGAGAAGGGAGGAGAGGAAAGGAGAGGAGAAGAGAGCTGGAAGAAAGATTTTGGAGTCCTACGACCTTCATGTAGCAGTCCTGCTCCCCTTTTTTTCATTGTGCTCTGTCTTCTACTTCTTTAACTTCTTCATCCCTGCCCCATTCATCTTTTTTTTTTCCTTAGTCTCTTTTTATAAACCTCTTCATTGTATTAATTGACCTAAAGTATCTTTTTGGTGTTTGTCTCCCATTTCCAAACTGAAAAATGGGGTAGAAATCGGAATTAGAGTTAGTGTTATGGATGGAGTTCAATGGAAGATAAGTCTTATTTAAGCTAAACAGCTTCATGGTTAAATTAGTATCTATAAATGAATGAAGGCTACTGTTTAGAATTTGATGTGAATATAAAAATTAAATTAGTGTAGCAAGAAGTCTTGCCTTACTCTCCTAGAGCCAGGATGGACACATCTCCCCTTAGGGTTCTAGGCATATCCCTGGGGGCTTGAAGGTATTGCTTCTCTAATGCTATCAACTCAAGCCCCCATTCCAGTGTGTTCACACTCTCCCCACTGTTAGTCATCAGTTGCTATCACCCCACTTCCATTTAATTACTTAACACCAATCATCTTTTGTAAAGGGTGTTTACTTCGAAGTGACAGCTAGGTGGTGCAGTGGATAGAGCACCAGGCCTGGAATCAGGAAGACTCATTTTTATGAGTTCAAAACTGGCCTCAGACTCTTACTAGCTATGTGACCCTGGACAAGTCACTTAACTCTGTTTGCCTTAGTTCTTCATCTGTAAAAGGATCTGGAGAAGAAAATGATAAACCACTCCAGCACCTTTGCCAAGAAAACCCCAAATGGGGTCATAAAGAGTCACGCATGACTGAACAACAACAATTTACTTCAAGATTCAAGAACACAAGTACAAAAATTGCCCCACAATACTTCAGGCCCACTCTTCCTTGTACCACCTAGGTCTTTGGAGAGAGTGAGCTCAAACTTCACAGTTTCTATATCCAAATGAGGTACCTCTGTTACTGCCTCACTAGATCTTACAAACTAGTGTTCAAAACTTAGTACAGACTTTTCTCCTGGGCTTCCTGGTGCCTCACTCTCCTGATTGTTTGAAACTCATAAGATTGTAACCTCCAATCTCTTTCACCTAAAATGAAAGAGCAAATGCCAAACACCAAGGCAAAGGCAAAAAAAAAAAAACCACAAAAAAACAAGGCCTTTATTCAAGGGCCACCTATTGGCTTCAAATGGGAAGGCCCTGAAGCCTGTCCCCTTACAGGATTGCCTCTTACCCTATTGACTCCAAATTAGAAAAAATTAAAACAAGAGAAGGTAGAAAGTCAACCTTTATACCTTTTGAATATGCCTCTATCTCTGGCTCTGCAGCTACAGCCAGAGAAGCTTCTATTCGCCACGTGTTTAGGAGAGTGGAATCTGAGTTACAGAATGTAACTTCCATCTCCTCAAAGTCTATGTGGGAATTGTTATCAGTCAAGCATTCTGCACTTAAGGACTCTTGGCATAATCCTGGCTCAGGGTGAAAGGTGGCCAGTGCCCCATTACTCTAATTAGGCGACTCAACACTCCTCTGTTTTACATAGTAAATACATCTATACCTATCATGTTTCTGTGATGCCTTAAAAAAACCTGAGATGTTCATTTAACATCCCTAAATAGTTTCTTGATATCAGCATTCCTACAGGCTCAGATAACCACCCTTTGCATCCTTCCTTCATCATAGATGCAGATTAGCCTTATACATAGTTTAAAGGCTGTCTTCTTTTTGCTGGAATTGGAGAACAGAGATTGAATTTTTTATATATTATGTATATTAAGATGGATCTGTGAGTTCCCATGTAAAGAAACTCCCTCTACCGATGTAGACTGGCATCTTCTCTTCAAGTGATAATCTTGGAATAGTAGAAAGTTACATGTCACACCGTTAGTATGAGTCAGAGGCAGGATTTGAACCCTGGGTCTTCCTGGCTTTGAGGCCAGCTTTCTGTCCACCACATCATAGCCACCTCTATGTATTATTACAATAAGTTAAAAATCTAAAAGTGAGTTTCTATACGATCTGAGTGATGAATTTGAGCTTCTTCAGTCAGACAGCCTGTGGGCATGCATCCTAGATTTCATAAAGTAGCAATGTGTTTTTCAGCCTGTGCTCTAAAGTCATCCTGCCAAAAGCCACCCCAAGTGGAGCAACAGAGAAGACATATCAGGCCTGTTCCAGATGTCCCTGGCATAGACCATATGCTGTCATTCTTTCTCCATGTGTGACCACATTGCTTCCCTTCCCCCTCTTCACATTCTCCAAAGCTATTGATTTCTAGATCACAGTTGAAAGGATCAGATGAAATCTTGACTGAATGTGGCGTGAAATGTGGCTTTCCCCTTAAATGATCACTAGCTAATTTGACCTACTTTTCTGAGCACTTTAAAGGAATCTGCCCGACTTAGAGACCAGGCTGCAAAAACTGTCAACTTTAGAACTCTCAACAGAGAAAGTAAAGATTTCATCCGGCCTCCTCCCCATCTGCCTTGTCTTCCCACGGCTACCCACCAAATGTGAAAAATAATCAGTTTAGGATTTTTTAGTTAAAAACTTTTATTATCCAAATTTGAAAACCCAAGTTTTTCTATAGATTTATTTCACAGAATTTTTAAAATAAAATATCTACCCAGAAACTCATTCTGACTGAGTGGTTTTGTCAGATTTGTAATCATTGCATTGACATCATAACTCATTTCTGTGAGTACTTTCTAAGTGGAGGTTCAAGTCCTTTGTAAAAAAAAAAATTAATTAAATAGTTTTTTCCCAGATGGTAAAGCCTCTTTGGAAAAGAGAATGTTAAATTTAAGACAGTGTTTACTGTCAGTTATCTTGCTTATTGTTATTTGACGCTTCTTTTAAAGGGATGACTTTTTTAAAAGAATGCATTTCCTGTGTAACAAAATGAAACCTCATGCAGAAGTGGAGTGGGGCTCTTTTCATGAAGAGTCGAGAGTGTACTGTAGTGGGAAGAACAATAAACTTTCCTTCTGCCAAAAGTTAGCTGCAGCAGAAAAGTTTGACCTGATGAAAGGTTGGATTCATTTAAATGGTTATGTGGGCTGCCTAAGACTGAAATCTTGTTCACAAAACAACAGTAACTACTTAAGCTGTGTCTATTTTTTTAAATGAGAAAAAAAATCAATTCTTGTGAGAATACCCAGTTTAATGTTGTAGGGAATCTGCTTTTAAATATAAATATTTAATCTATAGTTACTATTATAAGTTGCAAGTAGCCAATGATGCCTCCCAAATAAAGCTAATTGGTTCCAGGCAAAATCTTTTTTAAGGCTTTTCCTATTGTAGAATACCCATTTACAATTCACTATTAATTTGTTATGTTGTACTTACATTGTGTTTGTTATTAAAAGCCATATAATGTGTGATTTGAGTTACTTATCATTGTAGTTATTTTGCATTTTTTACATTACATTATTTTGGTAAATCAAACTCAGAATTGAAATAAGAGAATTAATTCATACTCAGTGAAAAGAATACTGGGTTTGGAGTCAGGATCTAGGCTTAAATTCTGGTCTTGTGTCATTTTCTACCCATGTGACCTTGGGCAGATCACTTTGGGCCTCTGTTTCCCCATCTGTAAAATGAGAGAGTTAGACTGGATGACCTCTCAGGTCCTTTAAATCCATGTTCTATAAATTATTAATAGTGATCTCTTCTTTTGGGGTCCAGACCTATAATTTCACAAGGAACTCCTCATAAGGAAATTCCTTCTTCCAATGCAGATTGTCAGTAAGGCAACTTCTAGCCTTAGTATTTTCTGGAGCACTGAGGAGTTACTTACCCAGAATCATACAACAGGTAATTATCAGTGGCAAAACTTGAATTCAGGTTTTCCTGATTTTGAGCCAGGCTGTCTAACCTCTACTACCCCACCTTTCCTCTCCTTGCTCTAGCATAAAGATTATAAGCTTCTTTAAGAAAGCCATCAAAGTCATGTGTGGATTAGGTTTTTAAACTAGACTGCCGTCGGTTGGGGATTCTTTTTTTTTCTTTAAGAAAAAAATTGTCATAATTGGATTCTTCATACTCTTGATCTTGATCATGGCTTTATTGAATAATAAAGTTGCTGTTTCTCTTCTTAATTAGACTTTTCTGAACTTTTAGTACAAGAAAAAATTCCATTTCCTAATGGTTGGTTGTGGAGAAATCTTAAGTTTTGGAAGAGCCCACTCAGTATTTGTCAATCTGTGATGAGTAGCTCACCCATCTTCATTTTCCTTGAGCATCAGGAAAAAAAGGGAAGTGACCAGCTTATTTTTTTGTTTATTCCTTCCTCCCATATAACTGAAATCATATGATTATAAAAGCTAGCCAATCATTCTCATTCATTCTAGGATGGTTTTGGGTGGAAACTTTAATTCTCAAAGGACATTACTTGAAAAAGTAGTTATTTAGGGGTAGATTTTCCTAAGCATGTGACAGCTTTTATTTTTCTCCTTTTTTGTCCTTGCTTTTCTACCTGCTCTCTAGTCTAACTGTGCTGGAAATTTCTTTACCATTTCATCCTGTTCTTGTCCAAATGCATTTCCTCCCCCACATGTCCCAGGCCAAGATGCTTTGCCTTTTTTGTGTGTCACAAGCACCTTAACAGTCTGGTAAAACCCATGGACTCCTTGGAATGTTTTTAAATTCACAAAATAAAACAAAGGAAACCAATTATATTGAAATGCAGTATATATAATATATGTGTGTCAATATAATATGTATATATGTATACATATATGTGTGTGTGTACACACACATACACACACACACATACACATATATATATATATAGATATCTATATATATCTATATATAGATATATATATTAAAGTTAATAGGCCCTCCCTACCCCCACATTAAAAATCTGTACCATAGAGAGAGAAGCAGGGTGAGCTCCACATGTGTGGAAGACAGATGACTGCCAACATATAATTTATTATCCACATAACCAAATCTTTCAAGAGTTTTTGCTGTGTTTATGATGTTGTTTGGGAATGTCTTCTGATGTTTTCTCCTCTGCTTCTTTTGCTCCAAAATTTTTTTAATTGTAACAGAAATTATCAGTTTACTCATTATATTTCTTGTAATAATAAAAAAGATTTGCTTAGAACATTGAGAGAGGTCCAGTGACTTGCCCTGGTCACAACGCTGGTACGTTTCAGAGAAAATACTTGAACCCAAGTCTTCCTTGATTCCAAAGAAGACTCTTTATCCACTATACTAAGCAGCTTCTTACCAAAATGGTATATAGATCATTTAAAGTACTACTCCATGTGTATATTTATCATTTACCTAGTTGCCAGTATTTTAATTTTGATGTTAAATAAACCTTTTAAAATTTGATTTAATAGAAATCTGTATTTGTTTGTACTGTTGTTCGAGGAAGAAGCGTAGTTGTTCTCAGGTCCTTATTTTAAAAATGCTTGTCAAGTGATCAAGAGATTGTTTTGTTTGTTCTTTGTTTTCAAAGAGGACCAGTGACATAACAGGGTGATGTCTTGACTTGTGGATGAATTGGAATTAAGTGAGGCAGAGTTGCACAAAACCATCCCCTGCACTCTATCATCCAGAGTCACTGAAATCCAGGGGCAAAGAAAAGTCGGGATGACTGGCGCTGGCCTGGGATGCGGGGATATACCTTGGCATCTTTGATGTCTGACCAAGCTGCCTTCATGGCCACTGGAACAAATTGTTCTCATCCACTCATTCTTCTGGGAAAAGTCTTCACATGCTTGAAGTAGACATCCCCTTAACTCACCAATGGGTTGGAGGGCTTTGTTTGGTTACTCTCAACCTGATTTAGGCCATCTGCCAAAATGGTTTTATCAGGATGTGGCCATTGCACATGCTACAGCTTCTTGGAGCCGCATGTGAGGGTTGGATGAATCAGGTCAGCACCATGGGAAGATGAGCAGCCCTGAAAAAGGCTGGGCAAGCCCTCACAGCAGAGGTGCTAGTCCTCCTTGAATAGCCCAGCCCTCCCAACAAGTGACTGTATCATGATGTGCGAAATGACCATAAAACAAAACCAAGCATTTTTGCACAGTCACATTGAGGACAAATTTTCAAGTAGTTTTTAAGTTTGGAATATTTTATGAATTTTGAGAGGATTCTGAGTCCTGAATGATTGTGAATGCCTATGATTCCTAATTCCATTTTTAAGGAGGTTTTTTTTAATATGTAAGAGAATTTTTTAATAGGAAAGTACTTTCCTTTCAAAGTCACAAAATAGTAGCAGTTATACTACAGAATTCCCAGTTTACTATGTCACTATATCATGGTCTTTTTAAAATATGAAATGAGGGGCAGCTAGGTGGTGCAGTATATAGAGCAACAGCCCTGGAGTCAGGAGGACCTAAGTTCAAATCCGGTCTCAGACACATAACACTCACTAGCTCTAGGGAGGTCATTTAACCCCAATTGCCTCACCAAAACAAACAAAAAATAAAATAAAATATGGAATGAGGTCAAAGTGGTCCAAGTTCTTCTGAAACCAAATTTTAGGATATCATGTGGATTTAGACTTGAGAAAAAGAGTATACTTAACCCTGCCAAAATGCAATTTCTATTTTGTAAATAAATGAGCATTAAGTTTGTTGAGGCATTTCATTGTATCTGATTATAGAATCTAGATTGTCAAGTGAAATTTGCCTCTAAGCACTTCACATTTAGTTTGTAACTCCTTTTTCCTTTCCTGATGTTGGGTCCTTCAACTTAAATCAATGTGCATATATTAGATATGCTTTATAAAGTCAATGAACATACATAGAATTTATTTATATATTCTTAATATATTACCAGCACTTAATATATTTAGCACACTTTAATGGTAGCAAAGAATTGGAAAGAAAGGGGTAGTACCCATTGATTGGGAAATGGCCAAACAAATCATAGTATGTGAATATAACAAAATACTATTGTGCTATAAAAAAAATAATGAAAATGAAGATTCAAAGAACTGTGTGAAAGACTACAGCATGAAGATAGCACAACTAGGAGAATAGTTTACACAGTGGTAACATAAAGGAAAACAAATTTGAAAGACATCAATAAAATTTATGACTTCAAAGATTGATGGTAAGATGTCTCATCACAGAGACATTTTGAGTGTAGAAAGATGCATATATTGTCAGTGTGTTGGTTTGTGTTTCTTTGCTGTGCTTCTTTGCCACGAGAGAGTTTTATTGGTGGAGAGATAGGCATGGGGAAGTAAAAGTGATGTAAAAAAAAGGAATCAGTAAATCTTCATTTACCAAATCCATTGTTTCTTCCTAAAAAGAGTCTTAGACCTTGCTGTAACTAAATATCTATGCTCAGATCTTAACAACAGTATAAATGATTCACTGACATGAGTGAACTTCATATCGTTCAAGTATAAACGTTCCTATAAATAATGCAGTGGGATGTCATGTTCGGTCCTCCCTTGGTTTCTGTGACAATGTATTTTCCTCCTACCTCTTTCATCATTCCCTTGTTTTCTTCACTGGCTCTTTCCTGGCCTTTTCATGTTAGTTCTCAACACCTTGATCATGTGATGTTTGATCATTGCTTGAATTATCATGAATGACTCCCCGATCTATGCCTCTAAACTTATCCTTACTCCTAAACTCTAAATAGATTTTTTTTCCAACTGTCTCCTATCTGTAGAGGTATGTCTCACCAGTCACTCATTCATTCATGTCCAAAACTAAATTTATTTTTCTCCAAAAATGTATTCCTCTTTATGACTTTCATATTTCTAATTATGGCACCATTTGTTTAGTTATCACATGTTCAAAATATTGGGATTTACCTTTGATTCTTTCTTCTTCCTTATTGGCCATATCTCAGATAACAAAGTGTTAAAACAGTCAATGATTCCATTCTAACACACAGTATTTGTCTGTTCAGTATGACTTTAAGAATTGTAGTATAAATACAACTCAAAAAGTTGTACCTGACTATAGTAATATCTGGTTTTTTATTATTTTGCTACTGAAAATCTTTGAGATCTAAGAATGTGTCAAAGAAACTTCAGCAGAACTTACTCAGAAAAGTAAAACAGTGACACCTCAAGAAAGACTCATGTCCCCCAGCTTACTCAGTGATATTTACTTTTTCTCATTTATTTTTACAAGCATTTGTAAATATTTCAGTGGTAATTTATGGGCTAGCAAAAATGTCATAGCCACTTTAGTTAAGGCCGAAGTTTTTATTTCTATTTTTTGAGGTTCAGTTGTTGCAGTCATTTCCAACTCTTTATGACCCCATTTGGGATTTTCTTTGCAAAGATACTAGAGTGGTTTGCCATTTCTTTCTCCAGATCATTTTACAGATGAGGAAACTGAGGCAAATAGGGTTAAGAGAGTTGCCCAGGGTCGTTTAGCTAGTAAGTATCTGAGGCCAGATTTGAACTCAGGTCTAGAGAAGGAAATGGCAAACCACTCTTTGTCTTTGCCTTCCTGACTATGGGGTTGGCCCTCTATCTACTGTGCCGTGCTCTTATTGTTCAATGTATAAGACATGTCAAACTGATAACTCCTTAAAGAAAATAAAAGTAGATCTAGTGTTAGTCCAGTTTTTTCACAGATAAAAAAAAATTAGTCTCTAACAAAAATTAATAATAGAAAAATTGGTGGAAGATTTGATTAAATGAATGGAATCAATGGGAAACAAACTCTCAAGCTAGAAGCAAATCACAAGAACATGAAGCAAAACAAATATAACTCAACTATTGAAAAAATTTAACCTGACAAGCCAAGATTACAGAACAAGAAGATAAGATGTAATCTGAGAGTTATCAGATTACCAAAAAATTCCAATGAAGCAAAAGTCTAAGCACTGGTTTTTTGGTTTGTTTTGTTTTGTTTCCAGAAAATCACTCAAGAACTTTCCCAGAAATAGTGAGATTTAGGAACAAACTAAAGATCAATATAAGCTACTACATGCCGTCAGAAAGAAATGTCATATTCAAATTTCCCAGACACATTCCAGAGCTTTTTCAATGTTATCTATAGAAACTCAAGAAAAGCATTGTATCGTTATGACGAAGATTATACTCACACATGACATAGAAAACCCCCCACAAATTTAATAATTGTTACTGACTGTCATATGATTGAAATTCACCACATATTGCAGAAAGGATTTTAAAGAATACAACATTCAATATTATATTGGCTATAGAAAATATACCCAAGACAAAAAGACACTTATAGTTTTTAAAATGAGAGGCTGGGGGAAAAAATTTTAACATGCATCAGCCACCTCTTGAAAATTTAGAGTTGCAGTCATAATTTTGAATAAAGCTTAAGTGAAATTTTACATCATTGAGAAATAAACATGGAAAATATCATGATTAAGGAACCATTAACAGCAAAAAATATATATCATTCTAAATATGCAACTAATGACAGAATAACATTTTCAAAGGAAAAATTAACTAAATTACCAAAGGATCTAAATAGAAAAACACTAAGCAGATGTCAAGGCTCTTTGTGACCCCCTTATGAAGTTTTCTTGGCAAAGACACTGAAGTGGTTTGCCATTTCCTTCTCCAGTGAATTAAAGTACAGAAAGGTTAAGTTACTTACCCAGGATCACATAGCTTGTAAGTTTCAGAGGCTGCATTTGAACTCAGGTCTTGCTGACTTTAGTCCCAGGGCTCTATCTACTGAGCAACCTAATTGCCCGTATATAGAATACAGTAAGTCAAACAAAAATGTAAATAAAAAAGAAGTTACTGAAAAATGTAAAGAAAACAATCCTAGAAATACAGATTTGATAACTATAGGAAGAGAATTAAATTGACTTTTCATTCAAATGTGAATAGTACAATAAAATTATCTGCATTTTAAGGCATAGAGAACTTATAAACAAACATAGAAAACTAGATATTTCAGTCTATAAAGGAAATGTGATTTTTAAAACAATGAAGACCAAAAGGCAGACTAAAAAAGATTCCTTCAGAATAATTGAGTTAATAAAAAAGATACAATAAAATTATATTAAAGATAATGACAGTAGTACATTGCAAAAATGTATGGGATTCAGCTAAAGTAGTTCTTAAAGAGAATATTATTTCCCTGATTGCTTTTATTAAGAAGAGAGAAGAAAAAAAGATTAAGCTAAATGTGCAGCTTAAAAAAACTTCAAACTAACAAATTAATATATCAAAAATAAGTTCAAAGAAAAAATTCCTAAAATCAAAGGACAAATTAATAGTGCTGAAAGCAAAAACAATTAATAAATACTTAATAAGCAAAACATGAGGGGTATGGATTTTTAAGCCCTATAAAATTTATAAACCATTAACTCATCTAACCAGAAAGAAAGAGGAAAATCATAAATATGACAGCAGCAACAAAAATAAAAACGATGATAATAAGCCATATTATTTTATTAGTAAATAAAGAAAAGGCCCTTGGTACAATACGACACCTTTTTATTTCAAGAACATTAAAAAGAATAAGGGTAGAATAATTTTCCCTTAAAAACAAGAGAAAGCATTTGTCTTCTTTTGCACCCAAGAACCAGTGTTATATATAATGAGAAAATTTTAGCACTTTTCCAGCTCAGAACAGGGATTAAAAATGTTGATTAAGCACATAGAAGTGAATTGCTTTAACCTTTTGGGGATGAAATACCTAATTATGGAAAAAAGTAACAAAAATATGTGTAGCCTTGGACACAATAGTCCCAGTACTAGAACTTTGCCCCAGGGATATTAGTAGGGGGAAGAGGGGGACAGACAAAACCTTTCATTTCAGAATCATTCCTAATAGTACTATTTGTTATATAAATAATTTTTGGTGAGGCAATCAGGGTTAAGTGACTTGCTCAGGGTCACACAGCTAGTAGGTATCAAGTGTCTGAGGCTGGATTTGAACTCAGGTCCTCCTGACTCCAAGGCCAGAACCCTATCCACTGCGCTACCTAGCTGCCACTATTTGTTATATTTCTTAAAAATTGATTGAGGAAATAGCTGGAAATTATGTTACATGAATGTAATGTACTACAAGAAATTTGAAGAATTTGAAGAATTCAGATAAAAATAAGATTTATGTGTTGCAAAGAATCTAGAACTAAAAGGATATGCATATTCATTGCAGCTATCTAGTTAAAGATAATGATAGCAATAAATCTAGAGTGTGTGTGTGTGTGTGTGTGTGTGTGTGTGTGTGTGTGTGTGTAGTAAAGGAGGTCAAAAAGGATCATGAAAACAGGGAAGTGTGTAGGTACTATGTTCAAGTCAATACACACACACACACACAGACGCTTTCACACACACATACATCTTTACTGGTAGTATTAGCAGTTCTAGAATTTCTAAATTTGAAGGGGCCAAATTGACCTTCTAGTCCAACTCATAACTGAAAAAAATAATTCCCTCTATGATATACCTTCAAGTGGTTGTCTGAGGAGGAGGTGAAGAAGCTATGGAAGAGGTGGCCCAAGAGAAAATGTGACTTTCTTTGGTATAGTGTCTACTGTTCTATCTAGCACCATACTCAGGATCCTAGTAAATACTTTTTGAGGAGGAAGAGAATTTTTGCCTTCATGCACTATTTTTTTTTCAATCTGCTGTTTTCTGTTTTTATTATTTTAAGGGCAGTGGGACTTTTTAGTCTGATTGATAGCTTGTGGCCTCCATTGATGCCTTTGAAAATTCCTGGCCAAAGTCAAGACTGTGCAGAGGTAAGTCCAAATAAACCTTGGGTTCTCCTGAATAAATAGTCGGTTCTCCTTCCATGATAAAAGATCAAGGGCCAACATGTTTAATACTACTTCATAGATCTCCCCATTCCTGTGTTAGGCCATGTAAGTAGAAATGGGTTTCTGATCTCTAAATCAGTAACATCCAAACATTTAGGGGTTTTTTTTTTCATCATATCTCCTTTCCCCACCAAACTATAAATACATTCTAAACTCATTTGAGGTATATTTTAAAATAAATCATCACTACAACCAAAAAGCAAAAGATACCAAAATCCACCAGAGACCCTTTTGTTACAATTTAAAATCTTAGTTTTTGCCCTGACCTCCTAAATACTTCCCATCGATCTCCTCTGCAAACTCTCAAAAAAGGTAGGGCTTATCTTTCTCCATTGCTTATCAAAATGTTTTCTCTCTATTTCTATTAAAACAAGGCATTCCCAAAGTACATCTTTATTACCTGTGTGACCATGAGACAAGGTACTTGGCCTCTCAGTTCCTCAGTTTACTAATCAGTAAAGTAGGGCTAATAATACTTGTACTACCTACATGACATTATTGTTATCAGGGAAATGCTTCATATACCTTAAAGCCCTACATAATAAACTATTATTATTCTCTGCTTTACATTTACTTATAGAACCAACTCTCAATTATCCATAAGAGAGAAGGGAGGGAAGGAGGGAGGGACAAAAACACTGATAAACGAAATCCACTAATAAGCAAAATCTTCAGTTTAACCAATAGTTTATGCTCCGTTTCCTACCAAATCATTTCCTGGAGCTGTTAACAGGTGGCTGTTTTTTGTTTGTTTGTTTTTTTTATCTCTACTCATTACCTTTCCTTATAGCACAGCCTGACTGACCATGGTTCTCAATCCTCAGAGCTTTCCATAGTGTACGTAAGTGTCGCCCCAGTCCTCTTCGAGCCAAGAGCTAAACCTGGTGTTGTCATACCAGTCAAACCAGCATGGTGAATGTCCAAGAGGAAATGAAGAACTATTTCTGCAGGACAGTTATCAAGAAAGTGTTGATTCCATGGTAATTTAATTTGAAAATCATATTGGATCCTTTTTTTTTTAGTTCTTTCCTCTCATTTTATACAGATGAAAGCTGATCAGAAGCCTCCCAGTTTCTGTTACATACTCACTGCTTGTCCAGAGCCAGGAGAAGTTGGTATAAAAGTAGAAAACACAATTTCTAATATCTACCGGCCCCCATCCATACATTCCTTAAAAGACATTGTTAAGGTAACGTCTTTGTTTAAAATTCCCTCTCCCTTTTCTTTTCCCCTGTGCCTTTCATACCATTTATCTTACTTGTATCCATCTCTTTAAATGGTGTTTCAGACAGGTGGTCTTGGGGGTCATCGGTGCAGTTTCCAGGCCCAAGTGATATATCAAAGGCTTCAGGTAATCTTTCTTATCTAATAGGCGCCATGCTCAAAAATGTTCTGAATGTGAGGGAAGGTGATTTTATTGAAAAGGAATTTGAATTTTCGGAGATCCATCAGAGCAGTAATGTAGTAACACTTTTCAAAAGAACAACAGAAAATCTTTTAACTCTGTTAAATCACTGGAGTTCAGCCATTTTCTGATACACCAAGCTGCCCAGAAAAGGGAAACAAAGGATAGATAACCTCTTGCCAAATTAGAAATAGTCTTAACCACAGTCTTTGCACAAAGCTATGTCGAAAGAACTATTGACAACCACCACTGGAGTCCATGTGAGTTCCTTAAAATGATTCTTATGAGTGTCAAGCTCTGTCCTGGTCCAGACTGATCTTGTCATCTGTTTACCAGCCACACAACAATATTTCTTTAGACAGCTGGAAGTTGGCTAAAAAAGAGAATATTCTCAGTCAGGCTAGAGATAATATGATCCACATCCTCCTAGAAACCTAATGTTGATCATCACTAAGAAAATAACATTAGTGCTAATCCAGGTCACTTAAGAGTGACTTAAAACTTCCCATTGAAAAAAAAAATTTTTTTTGTTATTTCTTGCCTTCTAAAAAATTATTTTTTTTAGCAGGTAAAACCAACCTCCCTTACTGGTCGAATGTAAACAACTCACATAAGGAAGTAACCACTACAGTTTAGAAAAGAATTATTAGTCTCATAAAAAAAAAACCACTATAACTTTATCTGTTTTATGAACCACTGAGCAAACAAAATAAGACCAGTTTGATTTCTCTGTAGCAGAGAAACCTAATTGAAGGTCAGCTTATCCTTTGGAAATTTCTTTGCGTCTTATGGCCCTCTAAAGCCTCTTTGGTTTCAAATTTACCTAAATTATGCTACCTACCTCCTGACAGAAAGATGATGGACTCAAGAGTGTAGATTGAGACATATATTTTTGGACATGGCCAATTCGGAAATTTGTTTTGCTTGACTCTACATTTTTATAACAGGGGTTTTGTTTTTCTTTCTCATTTGGGGTGGAGGCTAAAGAGGAGAGGTAAGGAAATGGGAGGAAGAAAAGACAGATTTTTTTGTGGATTAAAAAAAATGTAATTTTAAAAATAATCTTCATGAATGAGGTTTGTAAGCATGTTCCTGCCAAACTGATTTATATCAAGTTGACTGCATGAGGAGAGAAGTTTTCATCTTTTAAAAATAAAGAGGGGTAGCTAGGTGGCAAAGTGGATAGAGCTCTGGCCTGGGAGTCAGGAGGACCTGAGTTCAAATGCGACCTCAGACTCTTGACACTTACTAGCTGTGTGACCCTGGGGAAGTCACTTAACCCTGATTGCCTCACCAAAAAGCAAAAAATAAAAATAAAGAGAAAGAAACTTTCAAAAAGGCAAAGACTTTAAAAATCCATTTCTTTGAGTTATTCTGAAAGAGACAATATAGAAAATGCTGTGCATGAATAATTGCCAAAAAAAAATGCTACCTACCTATATGTACTGGCTACCTACATGAAATTCTATGATTCTCTAACTTGTTACACTAGATAATATGGTCCTAGCAGCTTTTTATATAGATAATATGGTCTTATCTAAGACTTGATGATGTGGTCATAGCTGGAGAATTTAGCTAGTAGTTTAAAGGGATTAAATGCCTTTTTTTTTTTGTTCCAAATTATCTCCCTTCCTCCACTCCCTCCTCCACCCATTGAAAAGGCAAGACGCTTTAATTACATTAATATTTCACAATTAGACATCAATACTTTTTTTTTAATCCTTTGTGCATAGTAAGATGCAATAAATATTTGTTGAATGAATATCAGAGAAATCCCTGAAGTGGCCATATGCTGTCCATTGACGATCCCTTAGGAGGGGGAAATCTACTGCTTTGCCACATGCATCTCTTTCTTCTTACTGTCTCCTGTTCTTCCTTTCTGACTTCCCACTTATTTCCCTTATTTCTCTCCTCAGCAAAGCATTCCAATAGAGAACGTCAGCATTTCTTATCACCGCCCTCGGTGGCAATTAAAACTAATTAGGTCAATAACACTGGTGTAGTCAAAAGTCAAAAGAACTTTAGTTTTGTTGTCAGAGAACCTCGACTCCAATCCAGCCTCTGACTCTTATGACCTGTAGAATTCTGGACAATTCACTTAACCTGCTTGGTATTCAGTTTCCTCATCTTTATAATGAAAGGATTGAATCAAATGACCTTGACATCCCTTCTCACTCTAAATCTATGCTCCTCTGACTTCTGAGATATCTTTCAGCTCTAAATCTGTGCTCCTATAATCATTTCCATGGCCTCTTAAATGGCAGAATAACAATCCATAAGACAGTAATGGCAGAGACTTTTCATCTTCTCCTCTCCCCCAAACCACTATTCCCATTCCTCATTTTGACCTATGTTAAAGCTAGTAGGGACCTAAGAAGTCATTTCTTTTAACCTTCTTATTTTACAAATGAGGAAACTGAGAGTCCAATAAGGGATTTGATTTGCTTCTAGGGTCTTTATCTAGTAAGTGCCTGAAAGGTGAGTTGAACCCACTTTAAGCCAGAGATTCTCACACTTCTGTGCCTGGAGCAATATCTACAAATCACCATCAACCATAAAAGCTGTGGGGTTGCTGTGTGACCTCCAAAATCAGTGTAGTGCCCTGACACATTCCAGTCAATAAATTAGAGATCTTGAAAGAGACACAAGGTTGGGCATGAAAGAACCTCATGCACACCAGAGCCAAAATCTGGAGCCCTGATCTAGACCATCTCACGAATGAAATAGCCTCTGAACTAACAAATTCCTTCGTCCCTTTTCTTCAAAGCTTTCCTGAAATCCCATCTCCAGGGAGCCATTTTTTATTAAAAGCTACTCTTTTTAATTCCACCATGTAATAGTGGGCATGGTGCTTTCTAGTCAAAGTTCATTCCAATGTATTAAATTGTTTGATCCTCACTGTCCTTTTAGGTAGGCAGGGCAGGTCTCATATCCTCATATTTCAAATGAGGAGAGGAGTTACAGTAAATGAGAGAACTGGGGAAGAATCCAGGCCTTTTGACTCTCGGCTCATTATACTTTTGAAGAAGCGGTGCTGCCTTGTCACTTTCTCTCTTATGCAGGAATTCTGTTGCAGGTCTTTACATATCTGTGGGGTTGTTTTCTCCCTGTTAAGATTATGAGCTCTTGGAAGGCCAAAACTGCGTCTTATCTATGCTACTCTTTCAAATAAATCCTTCCCCTCACGTTTATTTAAGGGAGAAGTCATGAAAAGCAATGAAGAAAGGGCAGAAGAATGTAAAGAAGAATGAAAAACTATCTTGAGGAAATGACACATATACTTGTGTTCTGTTACTTGGTTATTTCCATGGCTGTTTCAGGTTATTGGACAGTGGTCGTTAAGAACAAAGTTTTGAGTCATTACAAATGGAGCTGAACTGTAAACATTGTCTAGAAAAATGCAGTGAGGAAACTGGCATTAGAACTCTCCCACCCCTCCCCAACAGTGCATATTGGAAAATACCTTGCACTTGGAATTGAAAGATCTAGGTTCAAGTCCCAGCTCTGTAATTTTAAATAGGTTACATTGCCTTGCCTAGCATCCATTTCCTCTCTGTGAAATGGATATTTGTATTGCAGCTCTAAAGAGCCATCTAAATGTAACCTGTTCATTGTTTTAATTATCATTGTAAAAGCATGCTTGCTGTCTGTTGACTGACTCTCTTTCTGTATAAAATGTCATAAGTTGTAACTTGTCTGTCCTTTGTCACAAAGGTTTGTTTTTTACCTTCAACATGTTATAAGGATGGGAATCTAGGTGGTGAAGTGGATAGAGTTCCAGGCCTGGAGCCAGGAAGGCTCATCTTCCTGAGTTCAAATATGGCCTCAGATACTAACTGTGTGACCCTGGGCAAGTCACTTAACCCTGTTCGCCTCAGTTTCCTCATCTGTAAAATGAGCTGGAGAAGGAAATAGCAAACCACTTCAGTATCTTTGCCAAGAAAACCCCAAAAGGGGTCATGAAAAATCAGACATGGCTCAAAAATGACTGAACTGAATGTGTTGTAAAGAGGCTCTTGACTGAACAAACTCATTGATTAGCATCAGGAAAACAAACTACAGATAGTCATTTAAATTTTTTACTTCATAGAGGAAATAAATGTCTTCTCTTCCAAGACCTTTTGAATGCATAATCCTACCAGTAGCTAAAGAGAAAATCAGAGTATCCTTTTTAATTTTTTCATTGCTGTTATTCAGATTAAGAATTCTATTATATGAGGAAAAAAATGATAAATAAATTCCATCTGTGCTGTTTACTGTGCTCTATTGTAACCAGATCCTCCTGTTGTTGTCTTTGGGGCCTCTGTGTTCAGAACAAGTTGACATGATAACTTTACTACTACTTCTGATTAACATTCTTCTTTTGATAACAGTGATTTTTGATCACTGTGCAAATGCTTGCTTTCCTTTTTTTTCCTTTTTCTTTTCTTTGACTAATTCTCTTCTTATATGTTATGTGAGAATAGTGCCTAACACAATGCCTGGCACATAATATATGTGATACTCAGGAGCCCGGTTCCCGTTTCCCTGAAATAGGTTCTCATTTTCCTGAAAAGGCAACAAAATTTGTCTCTGGGACTTGATTGTGCCTCTGCCTCCCTCGATGGGGCAATTTTCTGGTTACCTAAAGGCATAAAAAGTCCCCCCTTGTAGAGTCAAGGCCTCTCTGACTGAGTAAATCACTGAAGACCACAAGTTATCCTATCCTGCCCTGCTGACCAATTTCCATTTGGGGGAAGGGGGTGGGGCCCCACTTCTTTGAGAAGCTAAGTGCTTCTTTTATCTTGATGTGCTGGTTGCCTAGCCTTGCTTGCTAGGGCAAAGTTAACCTCTTTTGTTAACTATTCTATGACTTTCGAGTCCCTGTTTCATCTCAACAACAAACCTAAATGAATAAAAAGTTGGCATTAGGCCTTCTCCTAACTTTTGGTATAGTCAGAGCTTATTAAACAGCGTTTGCTAAATTGAAATGATTTGCTACCTGTAAACATCACAGAATCAGTTATGGCATTGGATGGAACCTGAGAGGTTATCTAGGCCACATCCATAGTATCCTCTGGAACAAATCACCATGCAGCAGCAGAAGCCTCCCAGGGAGGGGGAAAACTGCTCCCTCCTGACTACTCCCAGTCTGTTGCTGGGAAGGACAGGAAATTTTTCTTCACGATTCATCATTAATCTGCTTTTCTACAATTTCTACTCATCACTCATTATTCTGCCCTCAGCCAACCAGTCTAGTGCCTCTTCCACAATGACTCTTTCATTTAACAATCATTTATTAAGAATAAATTATGAACAAGATACCAAAGGTACAAAGATAAAAATGGCAAGAGGCCCCTGCCCTCAAGACACTTAGATTTTATTGAGGGATAGAACATGTAAATTTATAAGTAAATCCAAGATAATCTGATGACAGAGAGAGTGCTAATAATTATAGGGATTGACTTTGGGTAGGAGGTGGCATTTGAACTGAGTCCTCTCATGTATCTCCTACATCTGTCTTCTCCACACTACATATCTTCAGGCCTTTAAGTGAATCTTCGAACAGGATTTTACTTTTCTTTCAGAAATACAAATATTCACTATAAAAATAGGTGGATTTAAATTATCAGTACCATCAAAAATATCACCTAAAACAGTCCTATAAACTGGAAGAGTATTCAGTTAAGATATTGGTTAATGGACCATCTTAGTCACCTTCCACTGAAAACAGTCTGTGGTTGGAACGTCCATCCCAAAATGCGACATGTAAAGTCAGTCATGACATGTACTCCAAGTATGGTCTCACCCTAGCAAAGAACAACAGGACTATCACCACACTTACCTGTGTACTACGCCTCTCTTAAAGCAGCCTAAGAGTGAATTCAGTTTTTTTGTTAGTATGTTACACTGCTGATTCGTATTGAGTTTACAGTCCTCTGAAAGACCCAAATATATTTTTAGATGAACTGCAGCAGTCTTACCATGACTTCCCATCCTGTCCTTATGTAATTGATTTTCTGAATCCAAGTACTAATACTTTAAGTTTATCCTCATTAAGTACCATCTTATTAGACATGTTACATTAGTCTAACCTATTAAGGTCTAAATAGGGTAGAAGGTGTTCAGCTAAAGCTTCCCTTATCCTCTGGAGGGCTTTCCTTTCCCTTTCAAAAGCCTCTTGATCATATTTGCAAAAGTACCATCAAATAATTTAAAATTTTTCAATTAACAAGCACTTGCTTTCTGTACCTCTTACTCCTCCCCCACCGTTGGGGCAAAAAGAAAAACAAAATACTTTAACAAATATGCGTAGTCAAGAAAAACAGATTCCCACGTCAGCAATGTCCAGAAATATATGTCCGATTCTTTATCTTGACTTTGCCACCTCTCTGTCAGAAATAAGTAGAGTACTTCATCATTGGGACTCTAAAATCATTTAGTCATTGAATCATTCAGAGTTTTAAAGTCTTTTGAAGTTAATTGTCTTTTCAATGTTGTTGTTGCATAAATTATTCTTATATTGCCACTCAATTCATTCTGCAGTGAGTTTAGAGGAGCCTTTCCAAGTTTCTGTGAAACCATCCTTTTCATTCTTACCCATCAGTAATTACTTCCACCAAGCCCATTGCAACTAACAACCTTTCGATTTACCTTAATATTTCACTTATCAAAAGGTTGAGAAAGCAACTTGGAGAAATTCTGTCCTGAATCTGATTCTTACTAAAAGAGTTAGTCACTAACTGGTTACTGAGGGTAGAAATGATAGGCACTTTTGGATTTAAGTAAAAATAGAGCTAGAGGAGAGAAAAGCCAAGCAGAGTTAGGAATGCTAAAGTGGAAACAGAGTAGGGCCACCAAAAATAACTAAAAGGTAAAGGGTGGCAATAAAGCTGTGTTAGGAAAAATAAGAGGATTAGAGAATAGTTAGGAGTACTAACTGGGGTGGATGAGAGAGTGATAATTGACAATAGAGAGAAGGCAGACCTGATTCATTCTTATCTTTCTTGTGGTTTTTTTTTTAATTTACACCAAGGAAAATGACCTTTATTCTCAAAATTATAAAACAAAAATGGCAGCACCTGGCTGCCCTTAATGAATTCAAATTCTTTGGCCACACACAAACTGTGTGTTTGTGTACTAAAAGGACTGGTTGGGTTGTATGTGTGCTTTCTGAGCCACTCCAGGTGATAATACAAAAGATCCAATGACTCAAAGAGTAGTCATTAATGGTTCAGTGTCAACTTGGCAAGAGGTCCCATGGTGCTGTTTAACATTTTTTATCAGTGATTTGAATAAAGATATAGATGGCTTGCTTATCAAATTTGCAAGTGACAGAAGGGAGGGAGAGCACGTAGAGGAAAGAGCCAGGATCTAAAATAATCTTGACAGGCTAGAGCATTAAACTGAATCAAAGTCTTAACACTTGGGTTCAAAAAATTAACTTCGAAAGTACAAAATAGAGGAAAATGGCTTGAACAGTTTGTTTGAAAAAGATGCATTTTAAAGGAAGTAGTCCAGGCATGGGAGATGGTCAGTGCAAAAGTGGGGAGACAAGGCCCAATAAGGCTAGAAGAACAGGCGGAATCTGGGTTATAAGGGTTTTAAAAGCTAAACAGAGGAATTTATATTTTATTCTAGAGCAAATCATTGAAGTTTGTTGAGTATGGAAGGCTATGCTTAAAGGAGACTACTTTGGCAGCCATCCGTACAATAGAGTGGAGTGGTGAGAAATTTGAGGCAAGGAGACTGATTAGGTGGCTTTTCCAATGTGTAAGTGGGAGGTGAAGAGGCCTTAAACTAAAGTGGTAGCTGTATGAGTGGAAAGAGGGTTAAGACTCGAGAAATATTGTGAGGGTAAAAATGGCAAGATGTGTGGTACAGTTCAGTGAAGAGTCCAGGATAATATCAAGATTATGAACCTGGAAAATGATGATTCTCTCAACAGAAATAAGGACATTTAGAAGAGGAAAGGGTTTGCAGGGGTGGGGAACCTGTGGCCTCAAAGCCACATGTGGCCCTGTAGGTGTTTGGGTGAGGCCTTTTGAACCGAGTCCAAGTTTTACAGAACAAATCCTTTTATTAAGGGGATTTGTTCTGTGAAGTTTGGATTCAGTCAAAGGGCTGCACTTGAGGACCTAGAGGGCCACATGTAACCCTGAGGCCTCAGATTACCCTGGAGGGTAAAGGTAATGAGTCCAGTTTTTAGACATGTTGAATTTAAGATGTCTTAATGATAGGTCCTTCTCTGTATTCTTCAGAGTTCCCAAAATAGTGCTAGGACCTTTTGAGGGACATAGTAATAATTAGTAATTATCTGATAATTAATTGTTGACAGACTTTGCCAGTTTTTGTTTATATATTTGTTTTTTATCAAAATTACATTTACGAGCAATGAATATTAAAAATGGTTTTACATGTAATTGGGGGAAAATATTTTTTAAAATCACATTTACAAAGAACTTAACTTTATGTTCATTTGCAGTTTAAAAAATGTTAAAAGTCAAATTATCAGTGGTAACAATTGAAGATTCAAGGTTCTTTTCCTAGTATAACAAAATGCTCTATTTGTAATTGTAAGAATATTTTTAAATTCTTAGCTCAATCAAATATTTAAATTTCAAATGTGAAAGATGTACTTGTAAATGACCCTGTGTTATTATTTTCTGGAGCATTTTTCTTTTCCTTCCCTTTCTGAATTAGCAGAGGACTTACATTATCTGGAGATAGGTACATTTATTTCTGTCAGCATAATTTTATGAATCATATAATTCTTCTCAAGCAAATGAATCATTCTGAAATTTCTTCATGTTATTTCTTCACGAAAAAGGGAAAATATCCCCTTTTAAAATTATGTATGACATTTTTACTCTTGAGAAAAATGCACATTAGCAGTAAAAACTTAATTTATCCAATTAACAAGATCACAGAATGTCAGAGTTAGAAGGTAACTCAGAGGCTATCTAGTCCAATCCATTCCTGAATTTGTGATGAAGCCTTTGATTTAAAGTCGTCCAAAGAGCTGGAACCCATTGTCTTCCAGAATATCCTGCTCCGCTTTGAGATAGCTGTGATTGTTAGGAAGTTTTCCTTATGTCGGTTCTAAATGTGCAGCTGTGACTTCTACCCATTCTTCCTACTTTGCTTTCTAGAGCCAAGCAGAGCCTGTCTTTTCTTGATTATCAGCATCCAAATTTTTGAAGATAGCTAATATGTCCCAGCTGGGTTTTCTCCAGTTTCTTTAGCTAAATCCCATATAGCAAGAACTACAGCTCCTCTACTGAGTTGTACTGCAGCCCCTAACCCTTGTTAGGACCCAGCTATGTGTCAGTGTGACAGCCACTTAACCTCCTGGCCACTATTTCCTCATTTGTAAAATGGGGGTGATAATAGCACCTGCCACACAGGGTTGTTCTGAAGATCAAATGAGATAACATGTAAAGTGTTTCAGGAACTGCTAAAAGTGCCTTTTAAAGTGCTGTATAAGTGGTAGCTATCACCATCGTCATCTTGGTTCCCCTCTTCTGGAAATTCTTCAGGTGTTCTTAATGTTCTTAAAATGTGGCAGCCAGAACTAAATACAATATTCCACTTGTGATTGAGCAGCAGTGAGTACAATAGGACTGTTGTTCAGTTCTTTAGTTATGTTTGACTCTTCATGACTCTATCTGGGGTTTTCTTGGCAAAGATACTGGAGTGGTTTGCCATTTCCTTCTCCAGGGGATTAAGGCAAACAGAGGTTAAGTGACCTGCCCAGGGTCACACAATTAGTAAGTGTGTAACACAAGATTTGAACTCAGTTCTACCTGACTCTAAGCCCACCACTCTATCTACCTAGCTGCCTCCACTATCACCTCCCCAATAATGTCCTAGCCCAATTCTCCTGTGTCGCCTCCTAGTTGTGATGAAATGTTTGATAGCAAAGGAGCTAAAACCATTATTATTTTTTTTAAATAGACTTTTATTTATTTATTCATCTATCTATCTATCTAATTATGGTTTGGCAATAGGGGTTAAGTGACTTGCCTAGGATCACACAGCTAGTAAGTGTTATGTGTCTGAGGCCAGATTTGAACTCAGGTCCTCCTGAATCCAGGGCCAATGCTCTATCGACTTCGCCACCTATATGCCCCTTAAAACCATTATTTAGAAAGGAGTTTAGGTTATTTTTTTTTCCATCTCTGTCCTTATTACAATGCTAATTTGAAAAATGTTCTGTATGTTTTGAAGAGATATATTTGGCATCTAATACATTCAAATTATTCTAAGAAGTGTTCTAGGTCAAATGGCAGTGACTATGCAGTTATTCATCCTGAATTTGCCATTAGCATGTAGGTAAGATGCTATATGCTAAAAGGGCATGTGGCAATAATAGCATGATCAGTATTTATACTTGCCCTCCTACACCAGGTTTCTTTTTGTCCTCCCACTCTGTCCCTTTGGGCTCTAGCTGAAGCAACCAGAATAAAGAAGGTACATGTCACTTGTTGGCTCTGGGGTCAACTTTGGATTATCTTTTCCTATGGAAGGAAGAGTTAGTGAAGGTAACAAAATGAAATGAAATCTGGTCAACTAGGTGAAAGGCAATCCAGGGAGCTACATCAGAGGTCTCTACCTCTACCTTCTCTCCCAAGTTTTCTTGCCAAGAAAAATGGGGCCACAGCCCAGCAACTTGATGGCTGGGTGGTGCAGCCTAACAGTAGGGTATGGCTGCCAATGGGTGTGAATAAATAGGAGTTGATAATACTTTGATTACAACCCCAATTAATCAAAACCCACCTAACCAGAAACCTCAATTAGAAAAAAAGGTTTCCCTTCACCTCACTTCTTCAAGAAAGATATAAACTAAAAGATCTTTGAGGTCAAATCCATTTCTGATTCAATGGAAGGAACTAGAATTAGGTATATATTTAAATAAGCAATCACAGTGATAATATACTTTAGGTATAATTAAACCATGTCCCTGAAGATCCCAGCACATTAAAGAAAAATTTACTTTATATTCATCTCACTCTAATTAGTAAGAACAAAATGGGAGACTCTATCTTATAAATATTTTCAACAGTAAGTGTAAAATTTTTTAAATGCCTTTCTAGTTATTTAACAAAAAAAAAAAATGGCCATACTACATTGCCCCCATCCTCTTAGAATTCTAGTTTGTTGAATTTTCACTGTAATATATGTGTCATTTTACACAGAAGATATTTTATCTTCTTCCTTGTGACCCTCTAGAGATGAGCCATAGTTAGAAGATAAGAAGAGGGAAAAAAAAGGAGGAAGACAGAGTAACAATCAGAAATAATACAGTGTCTGCTCAAAAAATAACTGGGTCCTCAAAAGTCTAAAAGAGAGTTTGGTTTTTCTTTAGCCCTCTTAGAAAATTTATTAATTGTCAGTCCCCTTTTTCTGCTTCTCAGAATTTCTTCTCAAAATCTCCCATTTTCTAATTTCTTCTTTCTCAAACATAGAAAGTTATTTCTATCCCTTGATCTCATCTCTTCCCATTGCCCTCAGGGCCTTGCTTCTGAAATTATCTATTCTCTATCATTCATCTTCAGTCTCTCACTCTCTCCCCACTGGTTTCTTCTCATCTGCCCACAAACATGCTAAAAATCACATAATTCCATAGCTGGAAGGAACCCCAGGGGCCATCACGCCCAGCTAATACGTGACTGAGGCCCTCTCTGCAACATCCACAGTTAATGGTCATCCAACTTTTCCTTGAAGATCTCTATAATTGAAGGTCTTAGGATTTTCCCAGTTATTAAAACAAAACAAAAAAACCAAACTCTATCCCATCCAGCTCCCCTCCTATATTTCTTCTCCCTTTTCTTACTGGATTTCTTGAAAAAGTTATCTGTACCTAATGATTCTATTCCCAGAGGTTTCCATACTGTGCCACATTTGCTCCAATCATTTTCTCTATCCCAGTGGAACCTTGGACTCGACCAAGGACATGGATCTCTGATGGTAAGCCTTCACTTTATCTTGCCTGGAAACAGACCTCCACACCCCTTTCCTGTCTTCTTCACACCATGCCACCAAGCATCTCCTTCAAACCCCTATATCCAGCTCCCCTTCCCACATAGAATGTAAGCTTATTGGGGTCAGAGACCATCTAGCTTGGTTACATTTGTAACCCTACTACTTTAATACAGGGTATGGTACCTAGTAAGCAGTTAGTAAATGCTCTATTTACTACTTCACCAGTCACTCTTTCCTTAACCCATTGCAGGCTGGTTACTATTCCCACCACTCCTTGACTGAAACTACTTTCTCAAAAGTCACCTCCAAATCCCCAAATCCAATGGCCTTTGTTCAATCCTATACTCCTTGATTCAATTTAATAAATATTTAAGAGCTTTTCCCTTATATGCTAGAAGCTTGGGCTCACAAAGACAAAAACTAGGTAGTCCGTGCTCTGACAGATTTTACATTTTGTGGTAGGTCAGGGTAGAGGAATGAGTAAACTATAGATACACATGGGGCAGGCTTGCAGGGGAAGTAACACTGAGCTGAAGGAAGACTAGGACTCCTAAGGGTAGAGATGAGGAGGAAATGAATTCCAGGTAGGGGAGATGGCCTGTGGAAATGCCCAGGGGCAAGACCTAGAGTGTCAAGTTCAGTGAATAGCTGGTAGTCCGGTTTGGCTGGAATGCATAGTTCATGAAGGGAAGTAGTATGAAAGTAAGGGTGGAAAGGTCAGTAGGATCCAGATTGCAAAGGGTCTTAAGTGCCAGGCTGAGGAATTTCTATTTTATCCTAAAGACAGTAGGGAGCCAACTGACAATTCTTGAGCATGAGTGAAATGATCAGATATCTATATACCTTGGGGAAGCTATTTTAGCAGATTTGTGGATGTCCAATTAGAGTATCTCTATGCCAATAACTCCCAAATCTACATATCCAGTCCTCTTATCTCTCCTGAGCTCCAATTCCTCATCTCTTACTGCCTCTTGGACATCTCCCCCAGATGTCCTAAAACTCAAAATGTCCAAAACTAAGCTCATTATCTTTACCTATAAACCCCTTGTTCTTCTTAATTTCCCTGTTTCTATTCTTCTAGTTCACAGCCTAGGAGTTATCCTCAGCTCTTCATCTTCATTTACTTCCCACATCCATTCAGTTACCAAGTCTCATCAAGTTCCCTTCCTTAACCTTTCTCCCATCTATCTCATTTCTACTCACACCAAAACCATCTATTCCAGGCCTTATCACCTCTGACATGGACTATTGCAATATCCTCTTTAAAAAATAAAAATAAGAGTTTTTATTGGTGTCTTCTGCTTCTTACATCAGCATAATTATCCCAAGTATCTCTCCCTTTTCCCTTCCCCAGGAGGCCATTCCATATAACAAATAGTATTTTTTAAGAGAAGGGAAAAAGAATCAGCACAACTGATTGATAGATTAAAAAGGTCCATGGGGCAGCTAAGTGGCGCAACGGACAGAGCACCGGCCCTGAAGTCGGGAGGACCTGAGTTCAAATCAGGCCTCAGACCAAACACTTGACCACTTACTAGCTGTGTGACCCTGGGCAAGTCACTTAACCCCAATTGCCTAAAAATAAAAAAAAATTAAAAAGAAAAAAAAGAAAAGGTCCAAAAACATCTACAATGTGTAACACCTGCTATCTCCACAGAAGGGTGGGTTGGGGCATCCTCTCATATTTCTTCCTTTGAGTCCTGCTTGATCTTTATAATTTTGTTATATTGTTTTAATTTTTTGGTGTGTGGTTGTTCTTAACATTTACATTATTTCACCCTGCATGAGTTAATGTAAATCTTTCCATGCTTCTCTGTATTCATCACTTCTTACAGCATAGTTTCATTCACATACCACACATTTAGCTATTCCCCAGTCAATGGGTATCATTTTTGTTTCCAGTTCTGTGTCTCTTGATTGGTTTGCCTTGCCTCCAGGATCACCCCTCTCCCATTCATCCTCTTCACAGCTACCAAATTGATGTTGCCAAAATAATGAGACCTGACCAAGAGGCACCAGTAGCTCCCTAGCTGCCTTTAGGATAAAATATTGACTCCTCTGTTTGTCCTATAAAATGCTTTAAAATGTGGCTCAAGCCTTTCTTTCCAAACCTATTCTACATTATTCACTCTCTGCACACCAGCCAAACTGGATTTCTTGCTGTTCCACATAGACAGCATTTCACCCTGTAGTTTTGCACAATGCGTCTCCCGTGCCTTTTGTTGTTCAGTCATTTTCAGTCATGTCTGACTCTTTATTTAGGGTTTTCTGGGTAGACATCCTGGAGTGGTTTGCCATTTCCTTCTACAGTTCATTTTGTAGATGAGGAAACTGAGGCAAATAGGGTGAAGTGATTTGCCCAGGGTCACCCAGCTAGTAAATGTCTGAGGCCAGATTTGAAGTCAGGGAGATGAATCTTCCAGACTCTAGGCCTGGTGCTCTATCCACTGCACCATCATGCCTAGAAAGCATGAATCCTTACCTCTGCCTCTAAGAACCTTTAGCTTCCTTCAAGTCTCAGCTCAAGGGCAGCTTCCACCAAGAGGTGGATCTAGACAAGATCTCATTGATATTGTGACAGAAAACAAGTCAGCAGAAGAGAAACGACATGAAGAGTCCAACAGTGGGTTTTTGGTAAAGGCTACAACCATAGCCTACGGGACCTTAATTGTGTTAGCCTTCTTCAGCTTCTGGGTCTAAATCCAGAAGCTTTCCCACTCTCTTTGTGGCTAAACCACACTCCTCATTCAGAACAGGAGTAAAAGCCTTCTCAAGGATATCGGACACATGGCCTGGGTCAATAAGAATCAGCAAATGCTTGCCCATTTGAATGAAGGTCATTCACCCATTTCAAGAACAGTTTCTTGTATTTTATTTTACTTTCTGGTGCTTTATTGATAAGGCACTGTTTCACGGGTGTGTTGTCAGGCCTTTTCTGCTACCCAACCAAATCACTGCATATTTTATAGACATCCTGTATCTTATTATCTGTGAAACATTTTGTTTCTCCTTAGTAGAATATAAAGTCCTCAAAGGGAAAGACTCTTTGTCTTTGCGTCCCCTGTGCCTAGTTTAGTGCTTGGCACATAATAAGTGCTTAATGAGTGCTCGTGGATTGCCAGGTTGGAGGGGAGACTAGAAGGATGAAGAACAGTTAATAGGTTCTTATAGTAGTCCAAATTAGAGGTGATGAGTACCTAAATTAAAGTAGTAGCCATGTGATCAGAAAGAAGGAACAGATATGAAAGCTATCAGGAGGCAAAACTGACAGAACCTTACAGCAGATTGAATCTGTGGGACAAGGAAGGGAGAATAGTCAAGGATGACTCAATCAATATTTATTAAACACCTACTAACTACCGTGCTCTGTGCTCAAGTTATATGACCTAGCAGATTTGAAGGAGGGTCAGGAATAGTAGGAATGTTAAGTTTTATATTGGAATGTTGATTTTGAGATGCCTGTGCAACATCCAGGGAGAAGTGTCCAACAGATAGTGGACAATGAGGTATTGGAGTTCAGAAGAGAGATTAGGACTGGATAGAGAAAGAGAAATTCAGTCATCCTCTGTGTCAACATGATGCTTTAATTCACAGGAATAGATGCCATCATCACCCAGGAAAAGAATGTAGAGTGGTAAGAGAATGGGACATAGAACAGACCCTTTTTGAAAATGGGAAACCCAGCAAAGGACACTAAGAAGGAGTGGTTATATTTATAAAATGGAGGACCAGAAAGGAAAAATGTTGTGGAAACTGGTAGAGTAGGAAAAAACTATCTAGGCCAGGTGTCAAAAACTCCAGAATCATCAAGGAGGAGGATGACTGAGAAAAGTCCATTGTTGTTATTAACATTCACCATAAAGCAATCAATGATAACCATGGAGAAAGCAGTTTCAATCAGTGGTGGATGAGACTGGAAACCAGACTGAAAAGAAATAACAAAGTGAATGGATAATAAGAAATTAGAAGCAGCAAACACATACAATTCCTTCTAGGAATTTGGCAATGAAAAGGAAGAAAGATAAAGGATGAGGAGATGCAGGGTCAAGGGCAAATTTTTTAAGGATGAGGTAGAGCAAAGTGTGTTTATAAACGGCAGAGAAGGAACCAGTAGATCGAGAGAAATTGAAGTTGAGAAAGAAAGATGGAACAAACTTCTGAAGGAGAAGCAAAGGAAAGGCATTGAGGACCCAAGGAGAGATGTCAGCCTTAGGAAGGAGAAATGCTACTTTCTCAGAGGAAAGGAGGAAGAAATGAGTGAAGATATAGAAAGTGCTCCTTAATCACCCTACCTCATCTGATCCATTGTCCACCCTGAATTTATAGATGCTCTCTCCCTGTTAGCTTCTAAGACCTTATACCATCCCAGTTCACCTACCTTTGATTGCTCCTCTATATCCTCTGCTGAACTCTTCTTCCTCCCAACCACTTCACATTGAGTTCTGACCATAGTCCTATTACTACAGAAGGAACCTCCGAAACCATCTAACCCATCCCTAAGATGAATGAACAAAAATCCCTGATCATTACTTGACAGTTTCTAGGAAGGGAGAACCCATTGCAGCTTTCTATAGCTCTAATTGTTAGGGAAATTTTACATGTATGAGTCTTAAAGTTGTCTTTTTTGCACCTTCCACTCTGGTCCTCATTCTGTCCTGTGATGTCAAGCCGAAGCCTTTTCATTAGGATAGTCTTTCAAATACTTGAAGACTGCTAGTATGCCCCACCCCCAACTCTTCTCCAAGATAAATATTCCCAGTTAGTGAGTCCCTGTGAAATGATCTCAAGGCCTTTCACCATCTTGATTGCCCTTCTCTGAATGCTCCTCAGATTATCAGCATCCTTCCCAAAATATTACATCCAGAACTGGCTAGTCTTTATCTCTTTTTTTTTTTAATTTTTTTGTCCTTATCTCTCTTAATGCAGTCTGAGGTTGTATCAGCTTTCTTGGGCACAACATCACAGTGTTGAATCTTATCGTGATTGTGTTCTACTCAAACCCCTAGATGTTTTTCAGACTAAGTGCTACATAGCCACACCTCCACCACATCTGATCCTTGTGAACTTTACTTTTCTTTGAACGTAAGAGTAAAGCATTTAAATATATCCCTATCAAATTTCATCTTGTTAATTTGACTCAGTATTCTGGCCTGTAAAAATCTTTTGTGATCCTGTCGTCCTGTGCGTTGCTCATCCTGCCCAGTTTGTATCATCTGCAAATTTTGAAGAACATGCTATCTCTCCCATTATTGAGTTATTGGCCAGGAATAGGTCCCTCTTAACCAATCAAGTCTGCTGGTGATGCTGTCAAGCAAATGGCCAGGAAGTGGAATTGAAGTGAGCCTGAAATAGTGGGCCAGGTGAGGCAGGGATTAGGAAGCAGGGCCTCAAGGTAGAAGTCTCAGAGTTGAGAGGGTTAAAACATCCAGGGCATGGTTGCTGGTCCTGAGGAAAGGCCCTTGGTGAGTCTGGTTAGAAGATGGCTATGGTTGTTGATTGATTAACTGATTACCACGTAAATCAGGTAGTGTAGAAAGGGGTCTGGGGAATGAGGTGCTAAGAAACAGAAGGTCTGAGTTCTATGCCTTCCTCTTCTAGTGATCTTAAACAAGTCACTTTATTCAGCTGAGTCTTGGTTTTTCCATTTGTGTAATGGAAATGCTTCCCTCTCCCCCCTATCCAAAGAGAATGTGTGAGGTCAGGGATTATTTTGGATTTGGTTTTGGCATCCCCAAGTTAGCACGTTGGTTAACCCGTAGAAGGCACTTAATAAATATCTATTCAATAAACGAACGCTTGTTCCAAAGCAGTGACGTTGGTGTAGAGGTCATAATGTTAAGCCTACATTTATCCTTTCTTCTTTAATTAGGCATTCAAATATAAGTGTGAGAATCATGGACTTTTAGAGCAGAGAAGAACCTTAGAAATCATATACCGGTATGGGGAACCTGCAGCCTCCAGGCCACACGTGGCCTTCTAGGTCCTCCAGTACAGCCTTTTGACTGAGTCTAAGTTTCACAGAACAAATCCTTTTATTGAGGGGATTTGTTCTGTGAAGTTTGGATTTGGTCAAAGGGCTGCACTTAAGGACCTAGAAGGCCACATGTGGCCTCGAGGCCCACAGGTTCCCCACCCCTGACTAGGCCATTGCCTTATTTGAAACACAAGAAAACTGAAGAACAAAGAAGTTAAATGATTTGGCCAAGATTATTTAGCTATTATTTTAGCTGTTTAAGAGTTTATTAAAGGTTTTGCATGCTCACATAAATGGAAAAAAGATTGGTGTGATAACGGATTTCTCAATGTACAGAATTCATCTGATCTCTATCAGCAAATCAGTATTAATATGGGCTTTCAGCCAAGGGATCATCACCCTCTCTTGGGTCTCTGGTACCCAGTGTGGCAGTTAGTTATTTGTAGCTTCTTATCAAAGAAATAGATGTTTTAAAAATATTTGGTAAAATGGGGTTCTCCTATCTCTGGTAGTAATAATTGTAGTGGTCATAGGTCACTATATTTTATCCTGAATGCAAGTGTAGCTTTTAAGCTAAAAAAGGTTTTGCTCTGTTTTGAATTGATAGTTAAAAAGTAATCTTCCTGTGGACCAAAGAGAAATTTGGCTGACAGTGACCGATGCCACACTGCAGTTAGAAAATGCTGGCCTCCCAAAGACTGTGCCAGTGTGTGTGACATCGTCATGCGTAATCACCCCTGAAGTCATGGAAGCCCTCACAGATGCAACATCACATTCCATCTTCTTCAAGGATGTCCTACAAGAAAATGGTAATATTAATGGTTTGGGCTCAAAGATGGGCAGGCTAGAGGCAAGAAGTGATACTATATGCCTCCAGATTTTTCTAGGTCCCAGATATAGAGATGTTAAGTCTCTAGTTTGAGATAATGGAGACTATTGTCGTAATAGCCATACTCTATGAGCTCTTTGAGATGGTGGTGACTTATGGAATGGTTGACCTCGAGTGAGTGAGCATTACTTCTCTGCACATATGTCCCCTCCCTTTATCAGGCACAAACACTTACTTGTTCAGCACCTAAACAGACTAGCCAGGCTCTGGCCTAACTTTTTTTTTTTATGTTGTCCACTGTAGTTTTGGATTGCTCTCAGGAGCTACAACTCATTTTGCATTCTGCTCCTACTGCTGTTGCTAAGATGAGTGCACAATCTAGCCCTTGGAAGTTCTTAGTGCCACCAAGGGTTGACACTCAGAGCAGGCTGAGAAGCCTGTTACACGTCTCAGGGACTACTCAGAGACTACTTCCTTGTGGCTGCTGGAAGTCACAGCCAAAGGACTTGGAAGAAGCAACACACCCTCCTTTAATCTTCGTCCAAGATGTGTGACAGATGCCAACTAGATACTTAGATAGTTGGGCTGCTTTTGACCAACTTGACATGGAGATCCAGACTACCAGAAGTTATTTCTAGAGAACGCTTTTGAAAACAAGTAGAGTTTAAGAAATTGTAAATGTGTAAGCTTGAATTGGCCAGCCTGTTTTTCCAGGGATCAAGCTAAAATCCTAACTGAATTGTGTTTGGATCCAGTGTTTGCATGGTTTTGGGGGTTTTTTTTTCAACCTAGTATAAATGTACTTGTTGAGAGGCCTTGGGGCTTACACATAACACAATGCACATTTCATTGAAGACAGTCTGTTGGAATAAACCTGACACATGACTGAGCTTTCTCTTATGACTCTCAGTAATTGGAAAAGGGCATTGTCTTCCTTGGCATGAACAATTAACTTTTTTCTTCATTGCTATAATAACCTTCAGTGTTTCTGTTGGCAGGTAGACTTATTTGTATCGAACGAACTGTCCTCATGCTTCAAAAGCCCTTTTTGTATGTGGCTGCTAGTGCTGACACCTCTGAACTGACTAGCCCAGTGATACTAGATGAATTGGATTCTACCACTCAAGTGAACTGCATTTGTAGTGTACAAGGTTGGTAGCCACCTTAATGGAAAATATTGTTTCATACATTTAAAGGTATTGTCTTGTGAATCATTTACTTTGTGTGCCAACCAGTCTTGACTTCCAGAGGGTTAAAGTCTTTTGTGTTACTGATTGTCTTGGTTTACCTTGGTTTACTTCCCTGTGAAGTTATAGTAAAAATAAATAAATATTTATAATAAAAGGTTACCCACAAGTATTAAAATTAGCAGAAATAACAAGCACTAATTTTGAATCAAGTGGAAGTAGAGTTTAAACATTTGGGGTTGAAGTCCTCAGCACAAAAATGGCCCCCCAGTCCTGTTCGTAGATTTTGGAAGGGAGTGTTATGACCTTCCTTCCCCTCCACAGCTGACAAGGTGGCCCCTTTCACCTGTTTCTCCTCCTCCTCACTTGGAATATGATTCATTTATTACAACTACTATTTGTGCTTGAGCCAACAAGGTCTTAAGTGTTGTACACCATATTTTTTTTTAAATCTAACTTTCCTAAAGAATAATAATGATGAGGCCAAATTCTTCCTGCCAATATTACTGAACAATCCTGGGAAGAATATTGATTTATCTTTGGAGTTGAGAGAGTAGAGGAGAATGGATCTTCTTCTCCCCTCAAGGAAATGAGATTGGTGGTATTTTGCTGGTATTGGTGCTAGTGTTTCATGGGATATATCCCCAAATGCCAACCATAGGGTCACAAGTGTTGTCCACTTTCTGCTTATGCATGTGGAAGATTAAGTATATGAGCATTAAATATCCCCATTCTAAAATAAAATGAAACGAAAACGAAACCTAGGAAATTTGCCTTGCCTCAATGTAAGATTTTGCTGGTAGAAACAGAAATGTAGTCATATCAAGGTCTGATGATGGCTAAAGAAAGAGTGGGATTTTTTTTATTGGAGAAATAGAATTTTTGTCTGAGCCATCATCTTTTTCTTTTTTCTTTTCAAACACTGGATTCATTTATGCCAAATTTGCTTTATGTTTAATAGATACAACTAAGCCAATAAGAAAGGTAATTTTTATAGGAAATTTTCAAAGATTTCAAACATGAAATCTGAAGGTTAATGGACAAGAGGGGAGACACTCAAGGTATACTAAAACAATAGTAATAGAAAATTATTTGTAGACAATGACAAGTTAAAGTAAAATTAAGAAAAGGACAGGAACTAAGAAGAGAGATATTTGTCTATTTAATACATATCTTAATTATAAGAGCTTACTTATATTACATTATCAGCTATTTGCTCCTATAACCTTTCTCAAAGAATGGTACCTTTTTTTTTTTTTTTGCTTTTTGGTGAGGCAGTCGGGGTTAAGTGACTTGCCCAGGGTCATACAGCTGGTAAGTGTCAAGTGTCTGAGACCGGATTTGAACTCAGATCCTCCTGACTCCAGGGCCCATGAAGTTCTTTATATTTTTATGCTTTTTATCATCCTTTCATATTGTGGTGAAAATATATCATTGTTATGCTTACATAGTTTTGTGCTATTATGTTTATAAAGTTTTGTGTTCATTTTTTTAAGAGGTATAGCAGCTAGGTAGGGCTGCCAAAGATTATAAAGGGAGTACTACCAGAGACATCTGTTTAACTGTTTCATGTAGTACCTAACACAGTGCCACACCAAAATAGAATTGTAATAAATACGCTTCTTTTAATAATTACTGCCTTCTCTCCTTTGACATTGCCGCCATTCTGGTGTAGGCCCTCGTCACCTCACACCTTGATTGTTGTAATAGCCTGCTGGTGGTTCTGCCTGCCTCACTCTAATCCATCCTCCATTCAGCCACTAAAGTGATTTTCTTAAAATGCAGGTCTGCTCCTTACCTCCTAATCAATAACCTCCAGGGGCTTACTGTTGCCTCCAGGAGCAAAACCAAAATGCTCCGTTTGGCATTCAAAACCCTTCATAACCTAGCCCCCTTATACCTTTGCAGTCTCTTTCTTACACCTCACTCCCCAGCATGTACTCTTCAGTCTAAGGACTGAATTTAATCTAAGGCCACCTGGGTGTTCCATGCAAAATACCTCTCATCTCTTGGCTCTGGGCATTTCTCTGGCTGTTCCCTATGCCTGAAATGCTCTCCCTCCTCCACTTTGACTACTCACCTCCCTGGTTTCCTTTAAGTCCCGACTAAATCCTATCTCCTACAAAAAGCTCTCCCCAACCTCTCTTAATTCCAGTGCCTTCCCTGCCTTAGTAATTTCCTGTTTATCCTGTTTATAGCATGCTTTTGTACATACTTGTTTGCATGGCCCTCCCCCCATTAGATTGTAAGGTTCTTGAGGGCAAGGATTGTCTTTTGCCTTTTTTTGTATCCCTAGGACTTAGCACAGGGCCTGGCACATAGCAGGTGATTAATAAATGTTTATTGAATTGAATTTTAATGGTGATAATTCTGGTGCCTATCATATAAATAACATCTCCAGACAGGATAGCCCCACACAATTTATTCTCAAAAGCCAAAAGAGTAATTCTCTGTTGTATCTAAATGGTACCCTCCAAGAATCTCAACATGTGCACTTCCTTTATGAAACTTTTTCTGACCTCCTTCTCATCCCCCAACTAGAAATGATCCTTCCCTCTCCAAATCTCTCATGCCTCTCTAGTTCGCTTTTTTCACAATTTGGCCTGTACTGTAGTTATTTGTGTACATATCTTATCCCCCACTAGGCTGTAGGCCCTTTGGAGGTAGCAGCTGTCATTTTCCATCTCTGTGTCCCCAGGACTTTGTGTCTTAACTCAGAGACATACTGGCTATGTGACCCATATGTGACCAAATCCTTCATCTCTCAGCGCTCTGAGAGGTTGTCTAAGACTAAGGTGCAGATAAGATGCTGACCTACATTAGTAGAAGGATTTCTTCACCCAGGAATCCTTTATACTAATGAAGTCACAGATCCAATGCCTATCCCCAGGACTTAATGAACTACCTTGCACAAAGTAGGCACTAAGCAAATACTGAACTGAATTTCAAATTCTATTCTCTTTATCCCCCTGACCCTGAGGATGGTTAGCATCACTCACTATGAATGTTGACAAATGGTAGAGACATTTGAAGGGACTTTATTATGGGTGGGAAAAAATGAACTTCAAATTCTAAAAGGAGTATTTTTTACTGTACAGTGAAAATGCCCTTTGGGTACTGAGATAGTGCCAGTGGTTTGTTATTTTTGGCAAGACTTAGTTTAATGCATTATTAAGTCTTCTTTCCACTTGAGCTATATTCTCTACATTCTGAAGCAATAGATAGCTCATTCTTTAAGCAAATGACAAGGGGGAGAGTCTAACCTTAGCCTGACTCTGCCCCTTGTAGCCCCAGGGAATTTCTGATGCCCCACATCACCATAATTTAAGTCTATGGACAGAGAATTACATGGATCCTTTACACACACACACACACACACACACACACACACACATACACACACACACACACACACACACACACACAACACACACCCTCTCCACATGGTGGAAAATACTGAGCTTGCTTGCGAATATTTGTGGCTGTTACTAAATATACTATTTCCCTTGATGTGCAGGAGGCCTTGGGGGGTTAAAGCTGTTGCCATCAATTTCAGGTTTTATACGTTCTTCAATATTATCATCCCTGTGCAGCTCCAAAGAACAACTAAAGCCTCCCATCTGTGCTCAAGGGACCAAACTCACAGGCCGCCATCTTCAGAGCCCAAGGGAGGATTCACTTACCATTGTTTGTTGTTGTTGTTCAGTCAGTCGTTTTCGGTTCTGTCTGACTCTTCGTGATCCCATTTGGGATTTTCTTGGTGAAGGTACTGGAGTAATTTGCCATTTCCTTCTCTGGCTCATTTGACAGATGAGGAAACTGAGGCAAACAGCATTAAGGCACTTGCCCAGGGTCACAGTTAGTAAGTGTCTGAGGCCAGATTTGAACTCATGAAGATGAGTCTTCCTGCTTCCAAGCCCAGTGCTCTATCCAACATGCCACCTAGTTGCCCCTTACTAACCATATTTCCCCCTTTTTCTTTTAAGCTTGTTAGCTACTTTAAGCTATTGTGTGAGGCTAATAACTAGGACTGTTATCCTCTTTGAAATAAGAGGCTCTGTCTTTGTGGCGTGATATAGAAAAAGTATAAATTTTCCAAGACCCTCCCTGCTTGTTGACAAGGCTCATGTGGACTTTTTACAAATTAAAGCAAGTAAGACAGGAAATGATAGGGTTAGGAAGGTGTCAGTGCTTTTCCCACCCTCTTCCAAATT